>NW_027185804.1:26283226-26395430 GCF_028583685.1 Petaurus breviceps papuanus
GTGTTAGAGCTCGCTCCAGATCTCGGTGCTGACCTTTGGCCAGACCACAGAGTCACCCAGTCGGGCACTGCGTGTCTGAGCTCGGAGTCAGTGCCATCAGCCCGTCCCGGGGCGCTCACCCTTTTTTGTGCCTGTGACAGTTTGGAGGAGGAGCCTTTGAACTTTCCCAGAATGTTTTTAAATCCATGAAAATAAATCACAGAGGATGGTAAGAGAGACCAGTTCTGTTGGCACATAATTATCAAAATATTAACAAGTGCACATTTTCCTCCCTAAAAACAATCCTCTCATTTTATGTTGGAAGAAACTGAGGCAGAAAGAGACCCACCCAAAGTTAGATAGGGCAAAGCCAGACTCGGATTCAGGCCTTTGAAGCATTTTGACCTAAAGGGTAGGGGTGGCTACCACGCTTCCCCCTGGTGACCCTCCCTGAGCCTCAATTTCTCTGCCTTTCAAATAGGGGTTGTAGTTCTTCACTACAAAAAAATCACACAGAAACTCAGTGCTGATTTGAGTTATTGTTATAAAGAAAGCCAGTCTCCCTCTCCTTTCTTCTCTTCTCTCTCCAAAGAACAGATAGGAAAAAAAAAGTGGGAGTGGGGCTTAGTCGCTACCTCTTATGCTCACTATCCAGCTTTCTGAGATGGGAAGAAGGGTCTTTATTTCTTCTTTGAGAATAAATTGTTATTTAATAAAATGTATGTTTTCACATATGAGAGTGCCAGTCTAATTCAATTCAGTAGACATTTATTAAGCATTAAAAACAAAAACAAAAAAGACAGACGCATTCTACTGGGCGTATATAGCAAGTACACGGAGAAGTATAATGCAAGTTAATTTGAAGTAGGGATTTGGGAAGGCTTGGCAAGAGGTGACCCTGAATCAGATCCTTGCAGGAAGCCATTGATTACAAGGGGCCGAAATGAGAAGGGCCAGGAGTCAGGTATGGGAGGTGGCTTGTGTCAGCACCCAGAGGTAGGAGATGGGATGTCAGGTTTGGGGCACGGCTAGTATCTGGGTGGGATTGTCAAGTCTGTGTAATGGAGTATTCTGAACAAGACTGGACGGGTAGGTTGCAGTCAGATTATGTGGGGCTTTAAATGTCAGCCAGAGAAACTTGTATTTTTATAATTTATTCAGAGGTAATAGGCACTGAAACTTTTTGAGTTGGATCATGGTAAGGTCAGACCTGGGCCTTTGGAAGATTATTTGGGCAGCTGTGTGGGCAACGAGTCAGAGGGAAGAGACTGGAAGCAGGGGGACCAAGTAGGCAGCTCCCACAGAAAGCCCAAGGGAGAGGTGACGAAGGCCTGAGCTAGCTGGGAGGTAGAGAGGGGGGGACCTAAGAGAAATTGTGGAGGCAGAATTGACAAGACCTGCCAGCAGAGTGGGTACAAGGAATGAGGAGTGAGGGAAAGGAAATAGTTCAGAATAACACTGATGTTAGGAAACCTTCACTGAAAAGATGGTGGTACTCACCTCCCTTCCCTGGAGAAATAGGAAAGATTGAAAGAGATGACATTTTTGGGGGCCTTCATTTTGAGTAGTAAGTTCGACATGCTGGGGGAACATGTGAGTAGAGGTGGTGATATGACATTGGGGTCTAGGAGTGGGATTATGGCTAGATAAATAGATAAGGGTAGTCTTTTGTATTTCTCCATGATAAAGTAAGGTCAGCAAGGAGAGATGGGTTCAGGGAGAAGAAAAGAAGGCACAGAACAGAGCCTTGGGGACACCTGTGATTGAGGAAGGGAGATGGGTGATGACCCAACAGAAGAGATGGAGAAATGGTCCTATGAGAAAGAAATCAGGACAGAGCAGTGTTAGGGAGGCAGATGCTGTCTGTAAGCCAATGTGGCAAGGACATCCTGAAACCGACTGAGCTTTTAGTATTTCTTATTTCAGCCGTGAAAAATAGCGCAGTCTTTTTCCTAAAGGCACTTAAAAATCCAACAAGGCAAAGAAGATTCAGGTAATACCTAAAACTCCTATGGCATTTTAAAGTTTGTGAAGCACTGTATATGTGCATATACACACATGTATGTATATAGATACCTACCCATATATAAATGTGTGTAACTGTACACATACATGCCTGTATCTATCTCTGATAAATAACATCTTTTGTTTGAAATGCCCAGACAAGTCTGGTTCAAGGTGGAATGTGATAAGCACATTTCTTAAATATCCTTTACCATGCAAAATAAGCATAATTAGACCTTTTTTAGAACATGAACTTTAGAGGGACATTGGGTCTTTGGATGCTATGCACCACGCCTGTTTAAACTGAGGCCAAGAGGTTCAAGAAACAGACAGAAACAGTAGTGTCAGAATGGAGCAGGGAAGCATGCCTTGGATTTATTGGGCCCTTTTTTAATATGCTACTAAATCTCTACATCTGAACCTGTCACAAGTGATGCTCTTAGTGTATAATAACTTGTCACACTTGGAGGATGATGGTCTTAACGCTGACAGGTGATTACTAAGCTTAAGAAACTGGGACAACTGGTTATCGGGTGTGGATTTTTAACCTTCTGGGTTAAACAGGACAGGTTAGGGGTAGGATGAGTCACCTTCAGTGACTCCCCTTTGTTCCTAAGACAAAGGTTAAATTCCTTACTTTGGCCTTTAAAGGGAGGCAGCTAGGTGCAGTGGGTGATGAGACTGGGAATTAGAAAGACCTGGATTTGAATCTTGGCTCTGTCACTTAACCAGCTGTGGGACTCTGGGCAAGTCACTTGAGCTCTCTGAGCCTCAGTTTCCTCTCCTGTAAAATGGGGATAATAATAGGATTGTTGTGATGTTCGAATGCAATCACATATACAAAGCACTTTGCAAACCTAAGGCATCACAGAAATGTTAGCTATTATTAGCCATTATTAAGACTTTACAGGCTAGCTTCAGTCTACCTTATTTGACGCTACTCCCGGTCACACACTCCATGCCCCCGTTTAACCGGCCGTTTATAACTGTGTCTTTGTATAGGCTACTTTGTCCTGCCTGCTTAGGGCCTGCTCCCTCCTCTTCTCTTCTTGTGGAAGGCCTTCTCTTCTGTAGCCAAACTCAGGGGCCACAGCCTCCCCGAAATCCTCACTAGAAGAGATCATGGCTCCCTCAGTTTTCCTCGAACTTTTGTTTCACTCTCTCCCTCGTCCTGGTCACGTTCCTCTTTGTATCACACCTGATGGGGCACCATGTATCCTCCCCTCTGGATTGTAAGCAGATTGCATGTTGCTTTTCACTTCCTATCCTTAGTGCCTAGCATAGGCCTTACAAATAGGAAGGGGCTTAAATGTGCTTGAATTAAATCCTGAGGTCAATTCAAATAACACAGTTTAGTGCCTTCCTCTTAAGTCCGTTCTCCTCAGTCCTTGGTACCACTTGGCTCCCAGGGACTGGAGGATCAGGAATTCCTTTAATGAGGAAGGTTCAAGTGACGTAATTTCAAAGGGTTCTTCCAAACTCTTGGAGTCTGATTCTGTGATCAGTTCATTACCCACGTATCCTTGAAACATGTAGATGTTTCCCTAAACCTAATGTGTAGTTATTTTCAAGGAGTGGTTGGTGCTTCTACCTAGAATCAGTGCTCCATATTGTATCTTATTAAATCTTCTTTGTATAAAGGTTTTGGACAGAGGAATGACCTTTAAACATCCTCTCTTCCGAATTCCCCAAGGGGGAATTAATTGATAATAGTCTTGGTCCCTTAGACAGTAATAGGACTAGAAGTGATCTATAAGAAGGGTTTTTTTTTTAATGCAAAAACAAAACAAAACAAAAAAACCTTGGTTTTCTTTTTCCTTGGAAAATACAGGTATTTTTTGTTTTTTTACTTATATATTAGTCCTAGCAGGCAGATTTATTTACCATTGGCTTATCCTGGCACAAGAAGAGAAGACAGTCATGTAATTAAGAAGGTGCTGGCTATGAATTCATAATAACAGGAAGGAATTATTACTGGCCCTCGGTTTCACAAACTGGAACACATACGTGATCAACAGTATTTCCATCATTCTCTTCTAGCTGCTTAGCTCTGGGGCACAGGCCGCAAAGAAGCCAGAGGCTACTTGTTTCTACCACCTGGGAGGGCTCTATTAGGTTAGAAAACAAACTTTGCATGGGGAAGGGCTTCCAGATCCCATGGGTGATGCCGACACTATGGAGCAGTATGGTTTCTGTTCAGTAAGGCTTTTAAAAACAAGTTTCCATTTTAACCAGTTGGCTTCAGCTTTTGAGTGTCATAGGGATCTTCGACTCTCATATGTGAAAACGTGATTATTTTTGATTAAATAAAAAATTTGTTCTTGGACAAGAGTCAAGTAAGACTGTCCTCATCCCTGCTAGCTTAGGGTCACTGCGTATTTCCCTGGCAGCTTTGGAAATGAGTACTTGACAGTAGTGAATTTTTGACCTGCCATCCCTTTGATACCCTGTTGGTAACTGACCTCATTGTCATTGCAGGGGCCTCAGAATAGTTGCTGAGATGACAAATAAATAAATAAGGTAAGCTTTCCTTTTGTGTTTTGTAGCACTCGTCAAATATTTCCCTATTCAGTTTTATAAAAATACTCCCTATTTAAAATGCTCATATGTAAATCACCAAATATGTTTCATCTATACAACTTATTATTTTGCCCTCTTTTTTGGTTAGTTACGTGTCACTTTACTAGGTCAATTGTATTTTCCTTGAATTAGGCAGTTTTGCATTTTCCTTGGGTTTCATATATTTGCCATGCCTTGGTTTTTAAATGAATACTAGAAATAAAAATAATGTAACAATGATCTTTCTTTAAAAAAGAATAAAATGGGCCAAATTTTAAACAAGGCACTATTCTTCAACTGAGCAAAATTTCAAAGTGAGGACACACTTAAGAGCTTTTCTAAAAGGCAGAAATCTCATACCATTACACTTCTATGGTTTTTCTAACCCCATGCTAACATTTCTCAGTGGGAGAATTTCATTTATTCATTTTGAAGCCAAGAGCATAGATTACACTCAAACCAAGTCTGCAATATGAGGTCTGGGTTTGTAGTTTCTCACATCAGTCTTCCTTCCTCCTCCCCCCTGATTTTTTCCTTCTTGAAGAAGGTACTGGACTCTGGATTAAGATCAGATTTGATTGGTCAGTATTGCACATGTTTTCAGATTTCCCCTTAATAGCAGATAACTTTATGTAACTGCAGGCATTTAGTGTATGAATTAACACCATCTTGCAAGGTTAATCAGGTTTGATGCATACATTATTTGATTTTTGCTAGCAGTAAAACTGGGATTAGTTTTTCTTTCTGACAGTTCTGCCAGGGAAGCATTTGTGCACTAAGATTAATACACAGCTTTCCAAAGGCACAGGGATTAAATTCCCGCAGTGTGCTGAGCCAGAAAAGCAACCCAGCTTCCCAATTCTTCATTATCCCTTCCCCATCTGGACACCCAGTACACTTGAAATGAATAAGCTTCTGAAGTGTGGCATTATAATTTCCCCCAAAGTTTATGAAGTGGCCCCCAGCTTTAGATTTGGTAAAAATGAATGGATTGGACCTACCTGAGCGCCAGAGGGGCTGCTTCCCCCTCCCTGAAATCTTTGCGTCTAAACCAGGATTAAAATGTCAGCACTTTGGGAAGATTCTTTGCCTGCACACTGGGGCCGGTGCAGCAGAAAGCTGACAGTGAGAGAGTGTGTGTACTTACAGATGTTCTAATGAACACTCTTCGAATGTGGGTAACTGGCTGTGACCGTTTCCCCCCTCCCCCTCTTCAGATGGTTCAGGAAGATACTCAACAGGGTATATGGTGTATATTCAAAATTTAACTGTTTCATGACTAGTCAGAGAGCAGGGAAGGATGGTGGTGGGGGGGTGGAGGATTCAGTTTGGGCTTGTGAAGATGTGTTCCTTTGGCATATGAATTAAAAAAAAAACATTTTAGAGAATAATAACAACAAACTAAAGTTTTTTCAAATGTGAATACTTCCTCCTGAAGCAGAGACTTCAGTCAATCAATCAGTAAACATTTATTAAACAACTGCTATGGGCCAGGTGCTATGCTAATACAAAAAGAAACAAAAGATGGTCCTTGCCCTCAAATAACTTACAGTCTGATGGAGAGACAATGTGCAAACAAATGTATTCAAAGGATATATATCCTTTGTATATCCAGGATATAATAGGAAATAATTAGGAGAGGGAAGGCACTGGAATTGAGAAGTGTGGGGAAGGCTTTCTGTGTAAGGTGGGATTTTAGTTGGGACTTAAAAGAAGCTGGGGAGGTCAGTAGTCAGAGTGGAGGGAGGAAAGCCTTCCAGGGACAGGGGCCAGCCAGAGAGAACAGCCAGAACCAAGAGATGGAGAGGCTTGTTCACGGAACAGCGAGGAGGCCAGTGGCACTGGATTGAAGAGTGTGTTTTGGGGAGTAAGGTGTAAGAAGACTGGAAAGGTAGGAGGGGGCTGGGTAGGAAGGACTTTGAATGCTCAACAGAACATTTTATTTTTGATCCTGGAGGTAATAGGGAGCCACTGGAGGTTATTGAGGTGAGGGTATGACATGATTGGTCCTGAGCTTTAGGAAAATCACCTTAGTGGCTAAATGGAGGAAGGACTGGAGTAGGGAGAGACTTGAGGCAGGCAGACCCTTCCCCCCCCCAGCTATTGCACTAATGGAGGCATGAGGAGATGAGGGCCTGTGCCAGGGTGGTGTCAGCACCAGAGGAGAGAAGGGGATGTGTTTGAGATGCTCAACAGGTGAAGCTGACAGGCCTTGGCAACAGCTCGGATTTGGGGAGTGAGAGATCATGAGGAGTGACTCCAAGGTTGTGAGCCTGAGGAGCTGGGGGGATGGTGGTGTCCTCTACAGTAGGTAGGGTTGGGGGTGGGTGGGAAGGTGCAGTTAGGGAGAAAGATCATGAGGTCTGTTTTGGACATACTAACTTAAAGATGTCTACTAGATAGCCAGTTCAAGATGTCTGAAAGGCAGTTGGAGATGCAGGATTGAAGGTCAGCAGAGGGATTGGGGCAGGAAAGGTAGATTTGGGAATCATCAGCAGAGATAGTTAAATATTAATATAGATAATAATAGATAATTAAGTCCCTTCTGATGAGATCACCAAGTGAAGAAGTATGGGAGGAGAGAAGAAGGCCAAGGACAGAATCTTGAGGGACACTTATGGTTAGAGGGCATGATTTGGAGGAAGATCCAGAAAAGGAGAGAGAAAGAGCAGTTAGAGTGATAGGAGAATCAGGAGAGTGGTATCCTAAAAACCTAGAGAGAAGAGGCATTTGAGGAGAGAGTGATCAACACTGTCAAAGGAGAATGAGAACTGAGAAAAGGCCATTGGATTTGGCAACTAAGAAATCATTAATAATTTTGGAGACAGTATTTTTGGTGGAATGATTATAAGTCAGAATAGAACGAAAGGAGAGAAGATGGAGGCACCTAATGTATATGGCCTTTCTGAGGAGTTTAGCTACAAAGGGCAGAAGAGAAATAGGATGATATTTAGTAGGGATGGAGAGGTTGAGTGAGTTTTTTTCAGGAGAGGAAAGACATGGGCACATTTGTAGGCAATAGGGCATCAAGCAGTAGACAATGAGAGATTGAAAGTAAGTAAAAGAGTGGAGATGACAGAGGGGGCCATTTCCTGGAGGGGATGGGATGGAATGGGTTGGCTTGAACAAGTAGGAGGGTTAGCCTTGGTAAGTAAAAAGGCCAGTTTATCATCTGAGACAAGGGTGCAGGAAAGAGCGTCAGAAGGCATCTGAGTGATAGGAGATGAGGAAGGATGGAGAAGAGGGAGCTTATAGTGAGTGGCCTCAATTTTTTCTGTACAGTAAGACACAATGTTCTCAGATGAAAGAATGGAGCAGGGTGAACCATGGGAAGCTTGGGGGTAGGGGTGGTGAAAAGGTTTGGAAGTTGCTGTGGAGAATGGGAGAATGAGTTGAGATCCTGATAATTTAGATGTGCATTTCCGATGGATTTTTTGTTTGAGGACCTAATGAAAAGGGGCTTATATCTAGTTTTAGTACCCTTAGCAGCTGGAGGCCAGTAATTTACATGTGGTCAAAGGACAAGTAAGCCAGAGTGAAGAATCAGCATAGCACACTCTAGTTTTCTTTGAGAATCAGTGTCAGTGATGAATACTGATTGGTTTCCAGAAACAACATGAATGTCATCCTAAAGGATGAGTAACAGGAGAAACGAAGTCGGCCAGCCATGTAGTGAAGACGAGGGGACAACACATAGCATCAATGCTGCCTTGTTAAAATGTCCAGAGCAAGGTCTCTGTCATGTGGGCTGCGTCCTTAATGGAGGATTTATGGAGAGATATGAACAAGAATTTTACAGTGGGAGAAAGTTGCCTATGTGGGTTACAATTTGCATGGGTAGGCTGGTGAAATCACAGATCAGCTGGAATATGGTTTCTATTGATTAGAATATTTGCCCATACCTTTAAAAATGGAGATATCTATTCCAGATATTTCTTCCAGATTGCCTTTTTGGTTTGGTGGCAAAATAGATTCCACAGGATCTTTTTTACACTATTTACATTGGCATGTGAAGAGCCATGATTGATTTCAAGAAGAAAGCATAATGAGGAATTCAAATGAGGAATATCAAAGAATTGGCATACTAGGTGTCCCATGGTCTGAATTCATCAACACAAATTAAATAGCACAGAATAGAAATGATTAGCAGCTATTGACTAGTTTCTGAGATTGTAGATTTTAGTAATACCTAAATAGCTAGAGACAGGTTCAGTCAGTTCCTCAGCATGGAGCACAGTAGTTGCATTCCAGGGAAGTTAGGCTTTAGCAAAAATGTAGGATCGTAGAATTCAGAGCAGGAAGGAAAGTAACTTAGATTGTCTGACCCTTTTGTTGTATATATTAGGAAGATGAGGCCCTGAGAGATGAAGAGTCATTGAATGTCACCCAAGACTCAGGCTCGGATATGTGACTCCAAAGTCAGTGCATATGCCACCTCACTGTGTGTTAGCGAATTTTAGAATTGCCCTGATCAAAGGCAGGCAGGTTACCCCGCTGATATATACACCAAGATGTGTAACACCAAGAAGAGAAGTGGTCAGTCCGCAAAATGCCATTGCCCACTGGGTATGGAATCGTAGCTTAGTAGGGCCTTGGGAGAGTTAGAAAGGAAGTGTTGGACATAGTGTGGGCCTCTAAAGACATCAGAGGAATGGGAAAAGGTAGCCACACAGGCACCTTCTGGTTGTGGTTACATACGATCAGAATTATCTTGACTCTTCTTTTCCTGCCTGATTCAGCGTTTCTGAATAAGTCACCAATAGGGAAATCATAGTCATAAGGTATATTTTCTTCCCCCTGTTTTCAGGCAGATCAGAATTCAAATTCTTTCTGTAACGTATTTCTGTACCCTTGTCTTAAATCAGAAGCAAGTGAACATTTTTAGAATGGGACTAAATATAATCCCAAAGGTAGAAGAAAAATCTTTGCATCTGTGTGTACTTGGAAAGCTTAGAGCAAGGTGATATGCTGACATCCTTTGATCCTTGGGTGGAACCTGATGTCACCAGTGAGGACGCTCCCTTTTCCCAGGTCATATTTTAGCCTCTTCACAGCTTCTTTGATCATTTTTGTCCATAACTTTTCTGAAATCCCTCAGAGAGGATATCCCCCTGGAATTGGAGGCTTCCTGGGATTCATTTACTATTTTAGGGATACTGACCATGTCCACTGATTTGTTTGTCATTTCTGTGGCATGATCAGTCCCCCTCCTTTTGAGTGATATATGTCCTCAGTGCTGTCTTTTCTATTACTTCTCACATACTAACCCCCCTTAGTAATATGTTGCAGTATCTTTATGCTCACCATACATTTTTCTGTTACCTTTTGAGCTACTTGTAATTTTGATTCTTCTGAGATTGTAATCTTCCGTTATTTACAGTGAAATAACATTGCCAAGAAAATATTTGTGTTAAAAGGATGGCTTTTTTTTTTCCTTTTTGGCAGGGAGAATTTTGGATCTTTGAAAACGATATGAGTTTTCCAAATAAGACTCAACTTGATCTCCTTTTACTTAATTCTAGACTTAGACTTAAGTAATGAATTGTCTACATACATCTTTCATGGGCAGCTCTGGACCATATCTCTGGGTCCAAGATATTTGAGAAAATTATGTAGTGACCCTAAGCTTTCCCTGGGTGTAGCAGCAAGCACCCCAAGCATCCCCAGGAGTTGCTGACACCACAGGTTCTTGGATCTGCTATGTTAAAGGAAAGCAACTCAAAATGGGTTAACAAGCTTACTATATACATATATATGTATATAGTATATATATATGCTATATATACATATACATATATACTATATATACATATCAGTCAACTATGTATCGTTTACCTAGTTCAGGGGAAAATGGTCAGCACCCAGAACTTCAGAATATACAGACATTATTATCAAGAAACAGGTCAAGCAGACAGATTTCCAAACCGTCCAACCATTACATCCATACCAAATCAACATCTGGGTTTCAACATCTGGGTTTTTCAAAGCCGAGGGGGGGCTCTCAACAATGGCTTCCCAGAATCCAGATGAAATCACAGAACACTTCTCAAAGTGAGCCCCCCAAAACAAAGCTCCACATCAGGGTTTATATAGCCTTCTCCTGGCTCAGAGAATGTAACAACCTTATTGACTCACTGGCCAATCAAGAAGTATCTACTGAAAAACATGCCTTCCACCCCAGGCTCCAGGTGTACTTTAGCCTAGGGGCAGGGGAAGATCTTTAAAATTTACATTCCCATTACACTGGGATAGGGAGAGACTGTCTTTTTAAACAGAAGTACTCTTCTAGTATTCTTGCTGTGTGGCTAAGCCTTTGAAGGTGTCCAAAGAATTAAAATTGAATCTCACCAAAGGCTAACGCAGTAGGCCACAACAAGTTACCTACAAACAGTTATGAAAGGAAAGCTGCAGAGAGGATGTCATCAGAGAAAACTGAGCAGAAAAGGTGAGCCAGTCAGTCCTGTGGTGAGAGCCAAGAGAAGTTGATGGGTATTCACACAATGCTGGGACTCCTGTAGAAGATTTGTGGGAAGATATAGACAGCAGTCACACAGAATGAGGGAATGTGCATGGGTTGTGATGGGCACCTTTGCAGAGAGTACCCACATTGTCCATTGGCGATAGCACTGTTTCTAAATAAGTTACTGGTAGTGAAATCACAGTCATTAGTTATCCTTCCAGGCAGAATGGGATTTGTATTCTTACTGCATTATGTGTATCTATGGACATAACCCGTATACACACTGTGTAGAAATGGACTTGCTCAATATCTCTACAAATGATGTGTGGTTGCCCATCCAACTTGATGAGGCAATGACAATAAAAGGGAAGAGAATCAGTAACAAGAAACCAGAACTATGGAAGGGACTTTGGATATTACTGAGTGTATCCTCTTTGTTTTATAGAAGGAGGCCCAAGGATGTGAATTGACTTTCACTGGGCAGGTTACATAGCGAGTGAGTGGAAAAGAATAGGGAAGTGTCTTTCATTAAATTATCTTAGCAACAGCAAAGTATCTGCAAAACTTGCAAGGATTTTTTCTACTTTACAAATAGAGAAGCAGTTTAAATAAACAACAAGATGAACTTCAACAGGAATAAATGTAAAATTCTGCATTTAAGTTAAAACTTTCAGCCGTGTAAGTACTTTTGACAAGACCACTTAGCTCATGTGGAAAATCTCTGGAGACTGCAGTTGATCACTAACTCTGTATGAGCCAGCATGTGTGGTGTGGCTGCTAACAAAGTCACTTCAATAACAACACACAGATCAAGAGAGGTAACAGCCCAACTTTCTTCTGCACTGGTCCAACCACAGCTGGGATGTGGTGACTGGTATTGCACCTTCTATTTGAAGTGGAATTTAGCAAGCTAGAGAAAATATATAGAGAGAGTCAGAATTTTGAGGGGTCTGGAAATGACTGTGTTTAATGACTGGATTGAGGAAATTAGGGATGTTAGGCCTTGAAAAGCAGACTCAGGGGAAACGTAGTTTTCTTCAGATATTTGCAGTGTTGTGATGTGGAAGAGGGAGTATTGGCTGATTACATGTGACTTCAGAAGGCAGAATTAGGACCAGGGAGTGCAAGTTCTAGAAAGGCAGAGTTGGGCTTCCTCTAGACTCTAGAAAGGCAAAGACCTTTCCAACAGTCAAGGCAGTCCAGCAGTGGAATGGGTTGTGTCACAAACTAGTGATCTCTGTATCACTACAAGTGTTCGAAAAGAGATGGACTTCAGCCGAGGATGTTTGAGTAGAATATATTCTTTCATTGGGAGAAATGTTAGACTCGATGACCTCTAAGGTACCTTCCAAGGCTAAGATTCTATCATTTTAAGACTTAGTATTGCCCAGTGAGTCAATAAAAGCATCTAAAAACAGAATTGGTGGAAGTTTTTCGCAATATTTTAGGATAAGCCTAGAAAATTGAATCATTGCTCTCTGTTAACAAGTACCTGACCTATCAGGAAATAACATAACTGAGATTGGAAAGGGAGATAGTTTGGCTTGTTGAATGAATGATTATTACCATGAGAACCTTCTGAAACTGGCAAAAGGAGGAAGTAGGAAATGAAGGGAATTACTAAGAGAGAGGGAATTTCTAATTATTGTGATGGATTGGTTAAGAGGTGAAAAGGTGACAGTTGATGTGCCAATTTCATTTAAAACAATTAATTAAATGTAACCATCTGACCAGAATGACTAGAATGATCTTTCGCTAAAAGATTCCTTGATCTCTGCTTTAAAGTTAGACTAAAAATGATACTTGAAAATGAAGATGAAACCCAAACTCTAGGGCAGTTTTGCAGTGGTGATTGAAATTTCTTTTCCAGAGGGAGAAAACTTGTCTTTCCACCCTTTGAAAATGGAGAAAATGTTGGCAAAGTGAAACTGTGTTTTTGACACATTGAAAAAGTGGAATCAAAACTGCAAAAAGAAAATATTGAAACCAATCTGTTTTAAACTTTTAGAATTTTACTTCTTAAAAAATTTAAATTCTATAAAATGTTCAGACACAGTAAAATCACTCAAAACTTACGCATACATCATATCATTTTTACAAAAGATGATAAGCTTGATTTTACTTATTAAACTATTTCTAATATACATTTTCATGATATATTTTTCTATAACATTTTTACTTAAGTTTTGAGTTCCAAGTTCTATCCCTCCTTTTGTCCCTCCCTTCCCTTTCCCCTCCCCGAGATGCTAAGCAGTCAGAGATATAGGTTTTACATGTGCAATTATGTAAAACATTTCCATATTAGTCATTTTGTATAAGAAGAATCGAATAATAAGAGAAAGAAAGTGAAAAATAGCATGCTTCAGTCTGTATTCAATCAATATCAGTTCTTTCTCTGGAAGGGGATAGTATGCTTCATTGTTAATCCTTTGGAATTGTCTTAGATCGTTATATTGCTGAGAATAGCTAAGTTATTCACAGTTACTCATCAAACAATATTGCTGTTACTCTGTACAATGTTCTCATGGTTCTGTTCCCTTCACTATGCATCAGTTCATGTTAGCCTTTCTAGGTTTTTCTGAAATCATCCTGCTTGTTATTTCTTATAGCATGATAATATTCCTTTACGATCATATACCACAGCTTGTTTAACCATTCTCCAATTGATGGGCATCCCTTTCATTTTCAATTCTTAGCAGCCACAAAAAGAACTGCTATAAATATTTTTGTACAGATAGTTTCTTTCCCCTTTTTTGGGATGTCTTTGGGATATAGACCTAGCAGTGATACTGCTGGATCAAAAGGTATGCACAGTTTTATAGCCCTTTGGACATAGTTCCAAATTGCCCTCTGCAGTGATTGGACCAGTTCACAACTTCCACAGCAGTTCATTAGTGATCTAGTTTTCCTACATCCTCTCCAACATCCAACATTTCCCCCCCCCTTTTTTTTGTCATAGTAGCTACTCTGATACATATAAGGTGGTGCCTCTGAGTTGTTTTAAAGTGCATTTCTCTGATCAGTAGTGATTTAGAGCATTTTTTTATATGACTACAGGTAGCTTTGATTTTTTTTGTCTGAAAACTGCCCGTTCATATTCTTTGATCATTTATTAATTGGGGAATGACTTATATTTTTATAAATTTGACTCAGTTCTCTCTATATTTGAGAGATGGAGCCTTTGTCAGAGATACTTGTTGCAAAATTTCCCCCTTGTCTCTGCTTTCCTTATAATTTTGGTTGCATTGGCTTTGTGCAAAAACTTTTAAATTTTATATAATTAAAATGATCTATTTTACATTTTATAATGCTCTCTTTCTCTTTTTTGGTTCTAAATCCTTCCCTTATCCATAAATATGACAGATAGACTATTCCATGCTCTCTTAATTTGCTTATGGTATCACTCTTTATGTGTAAATTATATACCCATTTTGACCTTATCTTAGTATACAGTGTGAGATGTTCGTCTATACCTAGTTTCTGCCATTACTGTTTTCCCAGCAGTTTTTGTCAAATAATGAATTTTTGTTCTAAAAGCTTGAATCTTTGGGTTTATCATATACTAGATTGGTATGGTCATTTGCTATAATATAATTTGTACCTAATATATTCCACTGATCCACCACTCCATTTCTTAGCCAGTACCAGATTGTTTTGATAAGTATCTCTTTATAATACAGTTGAGATTTGGTATGGCTAGCCCATCTTCTTTCACATTTTTTTCAGTGATTCCCTTGATATCCTTGAGCCTTTGTTCATCCAGATTAATTTTGTTATTATGTTTTCTTGATCTACAAAATATATTTTTTTGCCTTTTTTTTTTGAGGGCAGTTGGGGTTAAGTGACTTGCCCAAGTTCACACGGCTAGTTTTTGTGTTAAGTATCTGAGGGCAGATTTGAACTCAGGTCCTTCTGAGTCCAGGGCCAGTTCTCTATTCACTATGCCACCTAGCTGCTCCAAAATAATTTTTTTGATAGTGTTATTGGTATTGCACTGAATAAATAGATTACCTTAGGTAGAATTGTCATTTTTATTATGTTGGCTTGGCCTACTGTGAGTAATTAATATTTTTCCAGTTGTTTAGATCTGACTTTATTTGTGTGAAAAGTGTTTTATAGTTATGTTCATATAGTTCTGGGGTTTGTCTTGACAGATAGACTCACAAGTATTTTATATTGTCTATAGTTATTTTAAATAGAATTTCTCTTTCCCATGCTACTGGACTTTGTTCATGATACATAGAAATGCTGATGATTTATGTGGGTTTATTTTCTACCCTGTAACTTTGTTCAAGTAGTTTTTAAGTATGACATCATATCTGCAAAGAGTGATAGTTTTGTTTCCTCATTGCCAATTGTAATTTCTTTAATTTCTTTTTCTTTTATTACTATAGTTAACATTTCTAGTACAATATCAAATAACATTGGTGATAGTGGACATCCTTGCTACACCTGTGATTGTATTGGGAAAGTTTCTACCATATCCCCAGTACAGATAATGCTTGCTGATATTTTTATATAAATATTTCTTGTTTTAAGGTAAGCTCCATTTATTCTTGTGCTTTCTAGTGTTTTTTAATAGGAATGGGTGCTGCATTTTGTCAAAGGCTTTTTCTGTATCTATTGAGATAATCATATGATTTCTGTTGATTTTGTTATTGATATGGTCAATTATACTGATAGTTTTCCTAATATTGAACCAGTCATAAATCCTATCTGGTTATTGTGTATGATACTTATGATATATTCTTGTAACTCTTTTATAGTATTCTATTTAAAATTTTTGCATCAATATTCATTTAGGAAATTGGTCTATAATTTTCGCTGTTTTGGCTCTTCCTACTTTGGATGTCAGCACCATATTTGTATTGTAAAATGAATTTTGTAGGAGTCCTTCTTTGCCTCTTTTTCCAAATAGTTTTTATAATATTGGGATTAATTGTTCTTTCTTTTTCTTAAAATGAGTTAAGTATTTTATTTTGTCTTTTGTTAATTTGGATAATAGATATTTTTGTAGACATTCATTCATTTCATTTAGATTGTCAAATTTTTTGTCATATAATTGGGCAAAATAGCTCCTAACAATTGTCTTAATTTCCTCTTCATTGGTGATAAATTCAACCCTTTCATTTCTGATACTAGTAATTTGGTTTTCTTTCCTTTTTAAAAAATTAATCAAATTAACCAAAGTTTATTTTATTGGTATTTTCATAAAACCAACTTCTTCTAGTTGTATTTGTTAGTTCAATGGCTTTCTTTCAATTTTATTACTCTTTCCTTTGATTTTTGGGATTTCTAATTTGGTATTTAACTGGGGATTTAAAAATTATTATTATTATTTTAGTTTTTTTAGTTACATGCTGTATCAGCAATGCCATATTCACAATGCCTATGGAAATTACAGATATGCTGATATAATTATCCATCACAAAATACATCATGCTTGCCATATGGGGGAATAAGCTAGAAAATTTATTAAGATACCAAAAGACTGAGTCCCAAAACCAGAAAGTGAAAGCCATCAGAGTAGTTATGAAATTGGCACAGGTAGATAAAGTAGAAAGCACCCACATTCTCAAGCCTTTAAAACAGAACAGGCTACCTCAGGCAAAGATCCTCCTCTCCCCACTCACAGCAACCACCCAGCGTCCGGGAAGCGCGCTCCCAGCAGCTCTGGCCCCTGGCAGTCCTCAGCAGGAGTCCTTAGCAGAAATTCTGGCTGACTCAAAAAGGGCTTCGGGCTGCCGCTGCCTCTGCTGCTGCTGCTGCCGCTGTCGCTGCCACTGCTAGCCACCGCAGGAACTCTAGCTTGGCTTCTGCTTCCTCTTGCTCCGCCCCTTCCTGCCACGTCAGCAAGTCCAATGGGGCATGGAAGATCTTTAAATCCCATAACCCTTACACATGCCCAGTTAATTGATCTGTTCTTTTCTTTATTTTATTGATATAAGCGATTAGAGATACGAAATTTCTTCTTACTACTGCTTTGACTGCATCACCTAAATTTTAGTATGTTGTCTCATCATTTTCCTTAAGGAGATTGATTATCAACTGTTTCTGTGATTTATTCTTTGACCCACTTGTTTTTTAGGATTAGATTATTTAATTTCCAATTAATTTTTATTTCTCTTTTGATTTCCATAATTGAATGTAATTTTTATTGCATTATGATCTTAAAAGGATGCATTTACTATTTCTGCTTTTCTGCATTTGGTTGTGAGTTTTTTATGTTCCAATACATGATCAGTTTTTGTGTAGGTGCCATGTACTGCTGAGAAAAAAAAATGTTCCTTTCAATTCCCATTCGATTTTCTCCAGAGATATATCATATCTAACTTTTCCAGAATTTTATCCACCTCCTTAACTTCTTTCTTATTTATTTTTTGGTAGATTTATCTAGTTCTGAGAAGGGAAATTTGAGGTCCCCTGCTAGTATAGTTTTAGTAGGTATTTCCTTCTGTAACTCATTCAACTTCTTCAAAAACTTAGGTTCTGTACCAAACATATGGCATTGATGACTTCATTGTCTATAGTACCTTTCAGCAAGACATTGTTTCCTTTTAAAAAATCTCTTTTAATTAGATCTATTTTTGCTTTTGCTTTGAGATTATGATTGCTACCCCAGCTTTTTTTTTTTTACTTTAGCCGAAGCATAATAGATTCTGCTCCAGTCCCTTACCTTTACCCTGTGTGTATCTCTCTGCCTCAAAAGTATTTCTTGTAAACAACATATTGTAGGATTTTGATTTTTAATCCATTCTGCTGTCAACTTATGTTTTGTGGGTGAGTTCATCCCTTTCACCTTTATGGTAATGATAACTAACTGCTTATTTCCTTCCATGCTATTTTTTGCTTGTTTAAACCACCCTCCTCTTACCCCCCCCAACCTTTCCCTTTCATAAATGTTTTTACTTCCTTCCCCCAGTAAACCCTCCCTTTTATTAATCTCCTCCTACTCCCCGTCTTCTATTTTCCTTGTCCCTTTTTACTTCCTTATAGGGTAAGATAGTTTTTTATATCCAATTGAGTATGAATGTTATTTCCTCTTTGAGCCAATTTTGATGAGAATAAGTTTTAAGTTTTGTCTCCCTACCCTCCATCTTCTTGTCCATTATAATAGCTCTATCCTTCCTCTTTTTTGTGGGATAATTTACCCCATTTACTCCCCCCTTATTCTTCCAGTGCAATTTTCTTTCTCAACCCTTTATTTTTTTTGGGGGGGTATCATCCTATTAAAGTCACCTTATATCCACACCCTCTGTCTACATATACGCTTTCTAATTGCTCTGATAGTAGTAAAGTTGTTAAGTTACAAATATCTTGCCATATAGAAATATAAAGTTTTAACCTTACTGAATTTATGTTTTCTCTTTCTTGTTTCTTTTTTCTTACCTTTTAATGTTTCTCATGAGTCTTATATTTAGAGGCCAAATTTTTTATTCACCTCTTGTCTTTTAATTAGAAATGCTTGGAAGTCTTCTGTTTCATTAAATATCCCCCCCCCACCCCCCAAGATTATATTCAGTTTTGCTGGGTAGGTGATTCTTGGTTGTAATTCTAACTCGTTTGCCTTCTGGTATATCATATTCCAAGTTCTCTGGTAGAAGCTGCCAAATCCTGACTGTAGTTCCACAATACTTGAATTGTGTCCTTTTGACTGCTTACAATACTTCATCCTTGATCTGTGAGCTCTAAAATTTGGTTGTGGCATTCCTGAGAGTTTTCATTTGGGTATTTCTTTCAGGTGGTGATTGGTGGATTCTTTCACTTTCTATTTTACCCTCTGGTCTCAATATATCAGGGCAGTTTTCTTTGCTAATTTCTTGAAAAATGTTGTCCAGGCTTTTTATTCCCCCCCTTTGGGGGAGGGGGGAATCATGACGTTAAGGCAGTCCAATAATTCTTATATTTTCTCTCCTAGATCTATTCTCAGTCAGTTGTTTATTCCAATGAGAAATTTCACATTTTCTTCTATTTTTTTTACTTATTTGATTTTGTTTCATCATATCTTGATGTCTCATAAATCATTAGTTTTCACTTGTTCAATTCTAATTTTTAAGGCATTAATTTCTTCAGTAAACTTTTGTACTCCTTTTTCCATTTGACCAATTATATTTTTTAGGAAGTTATTTTCCTTGGTAAATTTTTTGTATATCTTTCCTATGCTATTAACTCTTTTCGTGATTCTCTTGCATTACTATCTTTTTCCAATTTTTTCTACTTCTTAAGTTTGCTTTTAACAACCCTTTTAAAGGTATTCCAGGAATTTTTTTGAGCCTGAGACCAAATTACATTTTTCTTTGGGACTTTACATGTAGCCATTTTGACACTATTGCCCTCCTCTAAGTTTATGCCTTGATCCTCCCTATTACTATAGTAACTTTCTATAGTCAAGTGTTTTTTTTTTTTGCTTTTTGATCTGTGTGTGTGTGTGTGTGTGTGTGTGTGTGTGTGTTTGACACTTGGTGTTTTTATATGAGAGTTGGGTTCTGGCCCTACACTGTCTTAAGCTTTTTGTACTGGCCCTCTGGGTCTTATTGCTGACTTTCCCTAGGCTTTAAGGCTTAGCTTCTTGCTTTCTCTGGAGGGTAGGTGTTCCTTCTGGCTCCCACTGGGGAGTGGGACCTCCCTGTTGGCCTATGCATTCTCCAGGTGTGTGGTCCTGATGCTTACTTTCTATGGAAAGTGTCTCTCTGCTGGTAGGTCCTAGGGGTGGGGTCTTGCTGTTGGTCCACCCCAGGAAAGGCTTCACTACTGATCAGCAGTGGGGTCAAGGCCTATTTGGTGGCTTGTGCTGGGGTGGGGCGGGTCTCACCTGTGGATTGCCCCACCCTTGGAGTCTTGCTGTAGGCCTCTTGCTGTGAAGCTGGCTGCTGTTCCTGCTGCTGCCCTTGAGCCTTACTCCTCTACCACCCCATTGAGACAGACCCTTCCTGCAGGTCTGGTGAACAATTTCCCTGCTCCTAGACCAGTTCTGAGGTGGTTTTATGGTGGTTTGGAGAATTCAGGAGGGCTTCAGAGGGTTACTTCTTCACTCTGCCATCTTGGGACCAGATGTCTTCGTTATATTTTTGATAATAGCTCATTTGCTATGATAGGAGATAAATACTTTTTCTTAACCATAGTATTCTTCCCTGGGAGATTAAAAAACAACAACAACAAAACAGTTTTTCTGCCAAGGTCCCAGGTACAATTGTAGGCAGCTAGATATACCAGAGGACTTCCAATGAAGCCTTCCTACCCCATGGTTAAAAACAGTACCTAGATTTGAATATTTGTTTTCTTACTCTCTGAGGAATTCACCTCCAGAATCTTGGTTCTTAGCTTAATGGCCACAATTACTACTACTGAAAAGACCAATGTTATTTGAGAGAACACTTCCTCCAAAATTTGCTTCTTAAAAGTGAGTTAATCAGAGGCCACCTGCTTAGAAGCCTGCTTCTGTGTATTCCTGATCAATGCCACCTGCTTCGCTTGGCTTTTGATGGGTTATAGAAGTTGGGGAATGGGGAACAACCCTAACTCTGGGTGTGCAGCCTGGCCTTCCATTCGCACTTGCTGCTCAGCCCTCCTGCAGGCAGTGTCTGATAGTGACTGACTTGCCATTGAGGGATCACAGTTAGGGGCTCACACAGTCCTGAGGCTGAGTCAGGGTCCAGAGTGGTTTTAAGTCCTTCAAACATTTCATCATAACAGTGGCGAGAGCCCTCTTCATTTGCCACTGAGATGAGTTTGAATGTGAATTAAGGGTGGCTAGGTGGCGCAGTGAGTAAAGCGCCAGCCCTGGAGTCGGGAGGACCCATGTTCGGTTCTGGCCTGAGACACTTAACACCCACATAAAAATAGTAGCCGTGTAACTTTGGGCAAGTTAACCCCAATTGCTCTCCAAAAGGCAAAAAAAAAAAAAAAGAATGTGAATTAAATGTGTGCAATGTGGACCAAATGCAGAATGTATATGACTTTGACAGTGGTGATTTCTAAATTTGCTAAAGGGGAGTTTTAGCTAGGGGTATTGTAGGTTTATTTGATGCAGATTACACATACCTCTGGTATTTCAGAAGTTCAAGTATTTTAATCTATTTAATTAAAAGATAATGGATTTTTACAAGATTTTGTTTTATAGTCACATAATTCAGGTTCTTTGGACTCAAGAGAGTTTTTTATTTTTAATTTTTCAAGAGGAAGCTCCAATGCTTAACTATTTTTCTTTCTTTAATGGAATTAATAACTGTGTAATTGAAATCACACTAATATTCAGCTGATCTAACTTGGGGATTTGATGCAGACACTTCTGGTTTGGTTGAAACAGCTGGGAGGAAGACTATATGTTTTTTTTGGAAATAAAATGGATTTTATACAGTCTGCTGATGATCAGTAAGACTTAATGAATGATAGCCTCGAGAAACTTAATTATTATTATTTGGATGGATGAACAGGAAAGGAAAGCACATTTTTCAATAAGAAAGAAAGTTTCTGTTTAGCCATATAATTTTATAGGCTAGTTTTGTTTTCCTTCCCCCAGCTTTCTGAAGAAGGTTAAAAATGAGCTGAACTCTAGGACCACAGAGTCAGCAGAGGACAGTGGAAAAAAAGACTGGGTATAGAATCTGGAGACCCGAGTTCAAATTCTGCTACCGGTACTTAGTTATGTGACCATAGGCAAGTTACCTAACCTCTTAATTTTCTCATTTGCAAAACAAGAATAACAACAACAATAAAACCTATCTCATAGATTTGTTTTGAGAAAAGTACTTTGTCAGGTACTATATTAATGGAAATTGCTGTTATTTAAAATTTTGGATAATTTGAGGTCCTTAGAACTTTGCTTGCACAATTGATCTTGCTTTGTCACTGATCTGTGCCCTGTTTTTTCCTTCTAATTTCATCTTTTTATTCTCCCTTCCTTTATCTTTTTTTTTTTGCTTTTCTTTTAATATAAACTTGTTCTGATTTCTGTAGTCCCATAAAGGATTATCCAAGTGACCCTGCTACAGTAGTGAAACTCTCTCCCTAAATAATTAAGTCGATTATAAACTTTCTTTCAGCACAGTTTGTTACACCTATTCTTACTTCAGGGCAGCTTGGTGGTGTGGTGGATAGAATGTTAGGCCGAGGTCAAATCTGTCCTCAGACACTAACTTTGTGACTCTGAAGTCACTCAACTTCTATTTGTCTTAATCCACTGGAGAAGGAAATGGCAAGCTACTCTAGTATCTTTGCCTAGAAAACACCAAATGGGATCAGGAAAGGATCCCCCAACTGAAAAATGACTGAAATTCTTCCTTTGATCGATTTGTGACATCTCTGATGTGATCTTCCTCTGCTGGAACAAGCCTCCAGCCACCCATGCCTTCTCAGACTGTGCTGTTCTTATCCATGATCCTTTCTGAGTTCTCTGGAAAATCTATCCAATGTGCCAGAGACCTGCCTAGATAGCAATAATTGCCACTGTTTTCAGATATAACAGTCCCCTTTTAATGTGAAAAAAAAAACTTGCAGATTGCCTTCCCCCACCACATGATAGTAGTTGTACTATTACTATGCATTGACTATCCTTGGTGAGCATACATATTTTTTAATTTCATGCCATGCTTGCCTGAAGCCCTACTCCATTTCCTCATCATAGTAGGTAGATGATCTTGTGACCCCTAAGGCTTTCCTAGTGGACCACAAACTCTGTCAGGTTCTACCAAATTGGAAGGTATATGACCCAAAAGGTTCTGAGAATTCACTAATACTTTGAATAGCATCTACATTTATTTAGAAAAATCTTACCTATATTTATGGTTTTGCATGTGTATTTGTGGACTTTTACAGTTATTCACTAGCCCTTTTGAGGTTCATGTCCTCAAAGTTAGAAACCACTTCTGTGCTTTTCAGTGGTTCATGGATACCACTGTTGTCCTAGGATATATTGGGTCCGTTATTGCTGTCCATGTTATATAACTGGCCCACTTCCATTCTGGATTGTTTATTTTCTTCCTGATGTCTTTTATGTTACTTCTGACATGTAAATCATGATTGTAATAAGCTGCAGTATGCTTAGACTCACCGCCTGATGATTTTAATTCTTCAGTGATTGTGGTGTTTCATGTTAGCATCATGTTTCATAATGATAACATGGTTTGGAGAATATTGATGTTAAAAAGATGAGCTTTTGTGTCAGGGAACAGCAGGGCAATCATTGAAATCTCTCTATAGTTTCTGAAATTCAAAACAGCCTACCCTCCTTCTCCTTGTCATTTCGGGGCACAGTTCACTGTCCCTCTGCTTTCTTTGTCCAAGACAAATGTAATATTGGATTAACTCAATGGACTGCCTAGTCCATTGAACATCATTATTTGGGTATTACATATTTTTCATCCTGTTTTTTCCCCACGTAGATTGCTTGGTCAATCCCTTTTGAGTGACCAAGGACATTAGTGGGGAGACTTTTTAGTATCCTGAAACTTGATATAATCAGCACAATGTAATCCACAGCATTTGGAGGATCTCATTATCAATAGGAAGTCTTTTTTGTTTGGACTTTACACAAGGATCCTCCATTAGAGTCGACCATCCTTGGTGAGCATTTTGTTTTTCTTTTTTTAATTTCATGCCATGCTTGACTGAAGCCCTATTCCATTTCCTCATCATGGTATGGAGGTGGTCCTGTCACCTCCAAGGCTTTTGTAGCAGATTGTAAACTCTGTCAGGTTCTACCAAATTGGAAAGACCAAGGTATGATCTGGATGAGAGACCATGGTGTGATTGTAATGGAATATAAAGATTCCCCTGTATTGGCTTGGTTTTCAAATTGATTGTGTTAAAACCCAGAGCTTGTTAATCCCACCTGTGGGATGGACTTGTTGATGTAAAAAGAGAGTCCTGAACTGGGAGGAGCTGGTGATGTAGATTTGGAGAGACAAAAGAGAGGCAGAAGAACTTTTTGGAAGCAGCACCCTCGTGGAGGCAGAGAGAGACTGAGGGGATTGCTGGGGGCCACTTTGAATTGCCTTGGACTTTTGAGACCTGCCCCCAGAGCTGCCAAGGACTGAGGAGACATGGCTGTTTTGCTGGTACTTTGTCTGTCTGTTTTGATGTTGTTTTGCCAGATTTGTCCACCGGTGAAAGACAGTCCTGCTGAAGAAGTCCTGGAACCTGGCTGTTGGTTAAGAGCTCCTGAGACTGTCCTGCAGACAGAGAGTGAATACTGTCCACTGGTGAAGGGCAGTGCTGTTGTTGCAGGGGTCTGGGAACCTTTCTGTTGGTTCAGAAGCCCTGAAGGAGGATTTTCTTGTTGTATGTTTACAGAAATCCTGGGAGAGGGTTTTGCTAATATTTTCAGGGGTTCTAAGACTGTTCTGCAGACAGAGGATGAATTAATGAAGAGACTGGCAATGTATCTTGTAGCCTTGCTAAGCCTTGTCTTCCCAGGAACTAAGATTGCTGAGAACTTGCCTCCTGTCAAGATGAAGAAAAGACCTCCATTTGGGTATTCAGTGTTGTGCTTAAACTTGTTGTAACTGGGGTAGATTCAATTGTGATCCAGGGGTGGGGAACTTTTGACCTTTTTGTGTTCTATGGTTGAACAAATGAATGTACTTTACTTAGATTGGAAACTAATCTCCATTTGAGAAGAGGGGCTTTGTGATGGACTAAATGAAGGTACAGCCTAGGGGTGGAGTAGTATTTAGAACAGGGACTTTGTAATTGATTGAATGAATGGAAGGTCCTGGGGTGGGGTAGTACTTGGAGATTATTTAATCACACTTAGTAAATGCTGTATTTGGAATGATGTCATGTTTTGATCTTCTCTGTTCTTGGTTGGTCACTGAATAAAATGGAGAGCACCTATGCTGGTGTATCAGCAATGCCATATTCACAATGCCTATAGAGATTACAAATATGCTGATATAATTATCCATCACAAAATACGTCAGGTTTACCATTTGGGGAAATAAACTAGAAAATTTATTAAGATACCAAAAGACTGAGTCCCAAAACCAGAAAGTGAAAGCCATCAGAGTAGTTATGACATTGGCACAGGTAGATAAAGTAGAAAGCACTCACATTTTCAAGCCTTTAAAACAGAACAGGCTACCTCAGGCAAAGGTCCTCCTCTCCCCACTCACAGCAACCACCCAGCGTCCTGGGAGCACGCTCCCAGCAGCTCCGGCCCCCAGCAGTGCTCAGCAGGAGTCCTAACTCAAAAAAAAAAAAAAAGGCAACCGCCACCAACTGCCAACCGCAGGACTGTTAGCTCGGCTTTTCACTTTCTCTTGCTCTGCTATGTTAGCACGTCCATGGGGCATGGGAGATCTTTAAATCCCATAACCCTTACAACTGGTATTTTGAACCTTGGGAAGTTGCCTTTCCTTGGCATTACATTACACATGGATGCTGCTTATAGGCCAGCCGAGTCAGGTTTGGAGAGGCTCATCTCCAGCAGACAGACTACCAACTGATATTAGTCATTGACCATGGTGACTTGTGAAACAAAGGAAAACACACAGTCTCCCTCAGTCCTCTGTGCCTGTGTTCTTGTTCTGTAGTGGTTGTGGTGGAATAGAGGGGGAGGAAGGTGTCAGACCATCTACAAACTCCAATTTAATGCAAAAATCATGTAAAAAATATGTGCTATGTGCTAACTATTCTGCTAGGAATTTGAGATGAAAAGCAAAAGCAGTTCTTGTTATCAAGGAACTTAATACGTCTAGAGGGGAGATAACACAAAGATAGCCTGGTTCAGTAGAAAGAGCACTGAATTTCAGATCAGGAAAATCAGATTTGCGCTCAAATGCTGACTCTGCTACTTACCACCTATTTTTCCTGGAGTATAGATTGTGTGAGCAGAGAAGAAAAAAATGATTGCTGGTGCTCTAAAAGTGAAACCCTTGCCCACCAACCAATGATGTCAACATGCTATTAGAGAAATCAGATTGTAACAGTATTGACTTTATTACTGTAATTGAAGCAAGAAAATATAAGGAGTTTGAAGGTTTGTGATTCACAAATTCCTGTTGCAGAGAGAAATAAAGGAGTTGGGAAGGTTGCTTCAATTTTATACCCAAAGGCCATAAGAAACATAATTTTATGGGAAAATTAGTTATCTTACTTTGCACTGTTCATGATTCAAACAGATTATCATTAAAGAAAAGAGAGGGGAAGAACAGGCACTTATTAAGCACCTACTATGTACCAAGCACTGTGCTATGTATTTTATAATATTCTCTCATTTGATCCTTACACAGACAGCCCTGTAAGGTAGATGCTGTGATGATCCTCATTTTGCACTTGAGAAAACTGAGACACAACAGAGGTTAAGTGACTTGCCCAGGGCCACACAGCTAGTAAATGTCTGAGATCAGATTTGAACTCAGGAAGATGCATCTTACTGACTCCAGGCCTGGCACTCTATCCATTATGTCACCTAGCTGCCCCGATGTAAGAATAGATATGACAGATGGTGCTGGAAGAAGACCTCAGTCCATATTGACTTCAGGCCCAGTATTCTATTCACTGTGTCACTTGTCTAGCTGCCTGTCTATGAGTATACATTAAAACTCAGTAATCTTGATACAGAAGATTGCAAGGAATAATTGGAGAATATAGTTTGGGATTAAGAAATGAAAGAGACCAAAGGACTATAGACCAATCAGAAGCATCATGCTTATATATCATGAATACTTTATTTAAGAAGTGGACATGCTGAGCATTGAGCAGTGTCACATACACAAATGAAATTGGCTGTATTTTAACAGACTGCTAATAATTGGTCACTGTTGTGTTATTCTCCTATCAGCTGTGTTATACAGTCAGATCAGTAAGAAGAAGGAATAAAGCCATACAGTTGCAATAGTGCCAAATTGATTCATTCATGCTGCATGATGGGTAACAGATAAAAAGCAAAAGACATTGACATGGACCATCACCATTTCCTACAGAGGTGACCTAAGATAAAGCTGTTGCCCTTGTGAGGATTCTAGAGGAACCAAGAAACTGCTTCTGGTGGCAAACATTTGATCTTAACAAGAAGAGAAATAAAGGAATCAAGGGCAATGCTGGTTTAGAATAGAAGCTCTTTTGCAAAATGTAGGAGACTAGGAGAAAATTTTGTGCAATATTACCTCACAAGAAAAAACAACAGTGAAGGGGCAAAAAAAAATCTGTGGAAAGCTTGGTATTAGACTCAACTAAGCCAGATTATCCCAAGAACTTTTAGAGATTAAACTGGGAGGACAACAAGTAGTTGGAAATAGTACAGCTCTGTAAGAATTCCTCTCACAAACTTGTTATTATTATTAAATGGCAAAAAACACAGTTGGGCTTCATCCTTTCCAGCCCCTGTTCTATTCTGTGAAGTTGATATGGCAGCTATGAGAGAAATATTGGAAGAACAACTACTCCAGGCCAAATGATGCCCAAACAACATTCAGCATGTGTTGAATTCATTGAGGGATCAAAAGAATCATGAGTAGTATAATTTAAAAAAAGAAGATGATCAGAATGACTTAAAAGCAATTCATTTGCCCATTTTCTCATTTCTATAACGTCTTTGTGAGAATGATCCACTTACTTTTTAAGTATATTCTTGATGAAATTGTGAAAAGGTGGACGGACATCTTTTTGTAAATTATTTTTAGTGGACTACATCCTCAGTCATACAGTTGGACGAAAGGTAGAGAGGATACAAAATCCTGCCATTTATTTCTTGCTGATTATTATTAAAAAGCATTTGGCTCATTAGAACAGAATGCATGTTTAAAGATCTTCTTCCATCAAGTTATCTCCCATGTATATGTGAGGATCACTCATAATTCCTTGATTGCTGCAATCTCAGCAATAACTTTACTCAGCAGTCTTTTGATTATTGATGTCAAGCAAGGCTTAAAACAGATACATGTTGTCAGAAGTTTTCCCTCTTACTTTTGAGAAGGATGTCCAGTGTGGAGTCCAAATGAAAGAGGGCTTCCCTGTAGACAGGTCCTTCAGATGGCATTGTGTGGATTACACCAAAACCCAGAATAGTTCAGGATCTCCTCAGTGAGCTCCACAGCCACTTCAGTGAAATCACAGAGGGAAAAGCAAGGATGCCTATCACTTTCTAATGGAGGAAACAATGGCGCAGAAGGTAAGATCTGAACAATCTAAATGGAAGATAGACAGGAAGAAGCCACGGTGAAGAGAGAGAGAGAGAGAGAGAGAGAGAGAGCATTCTAAGCATGGTAGATAGTCAGTATAAGGCATGGAGACAGGTGTTGGAGGCCATCAAAACTAGATTGGATTAAGTGAGGAAGTATGAAGGGGGCAGATTATAAAGAACTTAGATGACAAGGAGAGTCATTGACATCTGAGCCTAGAACTTACTGTGTAGGGAGCTGATTTGGTCAGTTATGCTTTAGGAAGATCACTTTGACATCTGAGTGGGAGATGGAATGGGGGAGATTCATGGCAGGGAAGCCAATGGAAAAACTACCATTCTAGTCTAGAGGAGAGATGATGAAGGCGTAAACTAGGGTAGTGGCTATGTCAGCGAAGAAAAGGCAGTTTACATACAAAGTGCTGAGAAGGTAGAAGCAGCATTTGCAATGGATTGGATGTGTGGGGTGAGAGTGAGTAAGGAGTGAAGGATGACATCAAAGGTAAGAGCTGAGAGACTGGGAGGGTGGTGATACTCTTGGAAGTAATTAACAAGTTGGGAAGAGGACAAAGTTTTGAGAAAATATTAAGTCCTGTTTTGGACATGTTGAGTTTGAGATGCCTGTGAAACTTCTGATTTGAGATTCCCAGAATGATGTATGATTGAGGTAGCTGATACAGGACTTACGTAGCTCAAGAGATAGACTTGGACTGAGGACGTATGGGAGGCGTGGCCATAGAAATGATTGTGGAACCCATGGTAGCTGATGAGATCTCTAAGTGAGACTGAAGGAAAAGAGAAGAGGGCCCAAGACAGAGCTTTGGGGGACACTCAGAGTGAGTGTGAACTGGGTGAAGATCCAACAAATGAGACAAAGAATGAGTGATCAAAAAGATAGGAGAACTTAACTCACGTGAATGCTATTCATTCTTTTTTTTTTCTTTTTTGCCTTTTGGAGGGCAATTGGGGTTAAGTAACTTGCCCAAAGTTACACGGCTAGTTTTTTCTGTGGGTGTTAAGTGTCTGAGGCCGGAACTGAACTCGGGTCCTCCTGACTCCAGGGCTGGTGCTTTTACTCACTGCGCCACCTAGCCATCCCAATACTATTCATTCTTGTTGGCTATTTGCCTAGAGCAGTGTCAGGGACTTGCTTCCCATATTTTCAGTACAGATAGATGGAGAGAATGCCACCAATCATCAACACACTGTCATTAATGTTGGTGATTTGAACCTCCCTTCTAGCTGAGCTTTATGCATACCCTAAAATGTGTAATAATGAACATTTGTTTTAAAAGATACTCATACCACCATCAATCAAATACTTCATACCTTGGGGCTTATTTGAGAAGGCTTCAATGTTATCTGTTGTTCAGTTGTTTCTGACTCTTTGTGAGCCCATTTGGGGATTTCTTGACAAAGATAATGGAGTGGTTTGCCATTTCCTTCTCCAGCTCATTTTCCAGATGAGGAAACTGAGGCAGATGGGATTAAGTGACTTGCCAAAGATTACACAGCTAGTAAGTGTCTGAGGCCACATTTGAACCTAGGAAGATGTTTTCCTTCAGGTTTGTGCTGTCTTGCTACCCGAATGTTAGCTGCCAAGTCTTATAGCAAGCTAGACTGAAGTTTGTGCAGGGCTAAGATTTTTGAAAGTCTACCAAATGTTATCTTGAATTTTAGTCTTTTTTTTTTTTTAAGGAGCTTTGTTTTGAAGATTTTTGTGATCTAGATTAGTTTGGAAAGCTAGACCAATTGCGTGTGGAAGCACATCTCACTGCCTTTCATCATATGGGAATTTGCAGGTCATTACTCCTTAATAGAGTCTTGAATTGATAAAGACCCCTCCTGATGGTATTCTATTTTATTATTAGATGACTCCCCCCTTGCCTTCAGTATAACCCTACAGACATAATAAACATTAGATAGTTGCATCTCAGAACTAATACTGGTCTTAACTAGCTTTTGAATCATTCGATCCAATTACATTGCTATTTGGTTTCCTTGGGCTTTGGTCATTTGCAAAAGTATAAAAGGAAATCTACATAGAAAATTACAGAGGTTACTTGCTTAAAATTTCCTTAGCCAAGATGAGTTATTTTCGTAATATCCTTTTTCATCTCTAATCATAGCAACAGATTCCTATTGAACTTAGAACCATCAAAATTTGAGAAAGTGGGCTTTAATGGCCCCTCTAACATCCCTGGAAAATGTCAAATTATTTATTACATCTAAGCAGAAGCAATAATCCTCAAGTTATGTGTTTCTTTTAAAAACTTTTTATGCAGATACACAATCCCCTGTGGTGTTAAAAGGAGTTTGCACTTTGAGAGGAGACTAGTCTCCAGGGGGTTTAGTTTCACAGTCTCTCTGGCACTCTCTTTTGAAAACATGACCCTCCAGGTAATTTTCATGTTTTGATAAATGGGGATTTAAATTTAAATATATTAGTGATAGAAAGTTAGGTCCTCATAGCTGGAATACTGATGATATTAATGATGATTATTGAGCTGAAATTAATGATGATAATTAATGATTTTTATAGGTGGGATTGTGACCATCACTAACTGATGTAGTCTGATGTAGTTTGCATTCCTTCCAAGCTTTCTCATCCTTTGGGATTTGTGACTGTTTTCCTATAGGTCTCATAGAGGCATTCTAATATGGTGGAAAGAGTGCTTTGTGACTATGGGGCAAGCCTGTGTTCCTCAGTTTCCTCATCTGTAAAATAAATGACAATGTAGTGCCTACCTTGCAGGATTGTTGTTGCAGTATCTTAGGGGTAGGGGTCAGTATTCCATTTCGGCTATCCCTAGGTGAAGTTTGTCGCTGCACTGGTTGTTGGAAGGAATTCACACAGTGAGGGTACTACTATTTAAATGAACATGTGCGGCCAGGCCCCAATTCTAAGAACCATTTCCCAGTTTATGCCGTTCTGGCCATTGTTGTTTGGGAACAAAAAGAGGACTGCAGGGCTGAGAGCCGTTGTGTGATTTTGACTGTTTGGTAGCTTGCTGTGGCCAGAAATCTGCCCTGTTTGGTAGGCAGCTTTCTGATAACGAATCTCCTCATGTTTAGCATCTCTTGTCCAAACTTCATTGGAAGTCTTACCAGAGCTTGTGCAGTACTGGCAAAACCTTGGAAAATGTGGGGTTTCAAGGAGGACTTTAGTGGATCTTTAATAGTTATTGTTATATGCCATATTCTCATTAGTAATTTCCATTCAGAGGGTACACAGTATTTATAAATATTATCTCAGGTGACTGTTGTTTTTCTGTTTTGAAAGATGAGAAATAATAATAATCATTATAATAGCTACCATTTACATAACTACTATCATATATATATATATATATATATTTTTTTTTTTTTTGGAGGGGTGGTTTGGGCGATTAGAAGGAAGTGACTTGCCCAAGAAGATATTTTTATATATAAAAATATATATATATATATATATATATATATTTTTTTTTTGGCAAAAGCTCCATAGAATGCTTTAAGATTGGTAAAATGTGTTCCATATATTATCTCATTTGATCCATATAATAACTTTGGACGGTTGAAATGGAAACTGAGGGTGGTTATGTGCTTTTTCCTCACTACTGGTCACCAGGAGCAGAAGGATTTCTTCTTGTCCAGTGCTGGTGGTATCATTTAGTGAACCTCAGTGTTCCACAGCCAAGCGTGTAACACTCACTTTGTTACTTGGTTTGGAATAGAATAGGAGAAAGTAGCTAATGTATTGTGAAGGAAGGGAGGAAACAAGCATTTATAAAATACCTTCTACGTGCCAGGCACCATGATAGGTGCTTTACAAATATAGTCTCATTTGATTGTCACAGCATCCTGGGAGGTGGGAGCTATTTTATCATCCCCATTTTACAGTTGAGGAAACTGAGGCAGACAGTGGCTTAGTGACTTTTCCAGGGTTACACAACTAGTGTTTGAGGCCAGATTTGAACTCACTTCCCTGACTTTAAGCCTGGTTCTCTCTCTATACACTGTTCCACCTAGCTATGATACTACTCCTTATGCTAACACCATCCATTAAGGCTATCCTGCAGTGCTCCATTATGGTGTTGAGGTGACCCTAAGGTCTCAGAGACTCCCCGAACAAAGCACAAGTTCTGACAGAACCTGTCCCAACTACGAAGGGTTTGGGTATGAGCCTTGTCACGGACCATGTGTCTGTTGCCTCAGGATAAGACACATTCAGAGAGTCTTCCTGACTTCCAGTGCTCCAGGACTCCATCCACTGTACTACCACCTACCTGCCCCTGTGAACATGAACACAGACAGTTTGGAGAGACTCACTACAGCCGGCTTGGCCACCAGATAGGGCATTTTGGGTCATAGCAACTCTTTAATTATCTATTAATGTTGTAGTCTTCATAGCTAGAATGTCTTGGAATAGTATTAATGTTTTTTAAAAAATATTGTTATTGGGGCAGCTAGGTGGTGCAGTGAATAGAGTGCCTGGAGGACCTGAGTTCAAATCCAGCCTCAGACACTTATCACTTACTAGCTGTGTGACCTTGGGCAAGTCACAACCCCAATTGCCCTCCCTTCTCCACTCCAAAAGACAATAAAAAATTAAAAATAATATTTTTATTTCATTAAATATTCCCCAATTACATGTAAAAGAATTTTTAACCATTTTTTTTTATAATGTTGAGTTCCAAATTCTCTTTTGTTCTCTCCCTTCTCTCCTTATTGAGGAACAAGCACTTTGATTTCTATTATACATGTGAGGTCATGCCAAACATTTCCATATTAGCCATGTTGCAAAATAAAACATAAACAAAAGAAAACAATAAAAATAAAAAAGTAAAAAAAATGTATGCTTCAATTTGTACTCAGAGTTCATCAGTTCTCCCTCTGGAGGTGGATCACATTTTTTCATCGTGGGTCTTTTGGAATTGTCTTGCATCATTGTCTTGATCAGAGTAGTTGAGTCTTTCACAGTTGATCATCCTTACTATATTGCATTTACTGTGTACAATATTCTTTTGGTTCCGTTCACTTCACTTTGTTCACATATAAGTTCTCCCAGCTTTTTCTGAAGTCATCCTACTTACCATTTCTTATAGCACAATAGAATTCCAACAATCACATACCATAACTTGTTTAGTCATTCCCCAACTGATGGGTATCCCCTCAGTTTCCAGTTCTTTGCCACCACAAAAAGAACTGTTATAAACATTTTTTTTGTACAAATGGGTCATTTTCCCTTTTCTTTTTATCTCTGGGATATACAAACCTAATAGTGGCACTCCTGAGTCAAAGAGTATGCTCAGTTTTATAGCTCTTTGGGTGTAGTTTCAGATTGTTTTCCGGAATGGTTGTATCAATTCACAACTCCACCAACAGTAAAATAGTGTTCCAGTTTTTCCACATCCCCTCCATCATGTCATTTTCCTTTTCTGTCATCTTAGCCAGTCTGATAGGTGTGAGATGTGATCACAGAGTTGTTTTAACTTGAATTTATCTAAGCAGTAGCAATTTAGAGCATTTTTTTTTTCATCTCATTATTGATAGCTTTGATTTCTTCTTCTGAAAACTGCCTATTCATATCCTTTGACCATTTATCAGCTAGGGAATGGGCCTTATTTGTATAAATTTGGCTCAGTTTCCTATATATTTGAGAAATGAGGCTTTTCTCAGAGAAACTTGTTACAAATTCCCCCTCTCAGTTTCTGTTTTACTTTTAATTTTGACTGCATTTGTTTTATTTGTGAAAAAAAAACTTTTAATTTATTGTAATCAAAATCATCTGTTTTACTTCTGATAATCTCCTCTATCTCCTGTTTAGTCATAAAGTCTTCCTGTATGCATAGATCTAACAGGTATATTTTTTTTACACTCCCCTAATTTACTTATGATTATTATCCTTTATGTCTAAATCATTTATCCATTTTGACCTTATCTTGGTATGCTGTGTGAGATGTTGCTCTGTATCTGGTTTCTGCCAAACTGCTTTCTACTTTTCCTAGTGATGTTTGTCAAATACTGAATTTTTACCCCCAAAGCTTGGATCTTGGAGTTTATCAAACATTGAATTACTATGGTCATTTCCTACTGTGTATTGTGTACCTTCCATCAATGGATCATGTACCACTCAATTTCTTACACAGTACCGGATTTTATTGATGATTGCTGCTTTGTGATATAGTTTGAAATCAGGAACTGCTAGGCTGTCTCCCTTAACATTTTTTTTAATTGATTCCCTTAATATTCTTGACCTGTAGTTCTTTCAGATCAATTTGGTTACTATTTTTTATTCTAGTTCTAAAAAATAATTGTATGGTAGTTTGATTGGTATGGAATTGAATAATTAAATCAATTTATGTAGAATTGTCATTTTTATTATATTGGCTTGGCCTATCTGTGCGCTATTAATATTTCTCCAATTATTTAGATCTATATTTGTGTGAAAAGTGTTTGTAATTGTTTCCATATAGTCCTTAGATCCGTCTTGGTAGTAGACTCCAAGATATTTTATGTTGTCTGCAGTTATTTTAAATGGAATTTCTCTTTCTTCTTTTATTGGTAGTGTATAAAAATGCCAGTGATTTATGTAGATTTTTTTTCAATCCTGTAGCTTTGTTGAAGTTGTCAAACTTAAGTATTTTAGTTGATTCTCTACGGTATCTAAAGAATGATACTTTTATGGGTGGGGCCAAGATGGTAGAAAGAAGCTGGGAAATTACCTGAGCTCTCCCTAGTTTCCCTAGGAAACAGTGTTATATCAAGCCACTGAAAGAATTCTGGAGCAACAGAATCTACTAAGAAATAGAGTGAAACTATTTTCCAGCCCAGGATAACTTAGAAGGACTTCAGGAAAGGTCTGTCTCACTTGGGTAAAAGGAGAGTGTAGTCCAGCACAGGTGGTATCCAGCCAAACCAGCAGGAAGCTCTTAGCCACAGCACAGATCAGCAACAAAGGACCCTTTGGTCCTGGCTCATCAGGCCAGTGGGACAGTAGGCCAGCTGTGAGGCTTCCACCCCCAGTATGGCAGGCAAACTGCTAGCCCTGGAACTCAGGACACAACAGGCACAACTGGGCTGGGAAACCCTAGCACAGTGGGCAAGCCACAAACCCTAGAGACCCAGTGCAGACCTCTAGCCCCAGTGCAAGAAGCTTGGAAGCTTCCCCCCCTATGCTGTAGGAGTAGAGCTCAACTTTTCAAAATAAGTGAAAACCAAAAAGAGCCCTGACCATAGAAAGCTACTATGGCAACAGGGAAGATCAAAACACAAACTCAGAAGAGGACAGCAGTGTCAGAATGCCTACATGTGAAACCTCAAAGGGGAAAATGAATTGGTCTCAGGTCCTCTTGGAAGAACTCAAAAGGATTTGAAAAATCAATAGAGAAGAAAAATTAGGAAACGAAATGAGAATTATGAAAAAGGAGTCAACAATTTGGAAAAGAAAGTACATAAATTGACTGAGGAAAACGATGCCTTAAAAATAGAATTCCCAAATGGGAAAAAAAATTCACTGAAGAAAATAACTCCTTTAAAAGGTAAAATTGGCCAAATGGAAAGGGAGGTATAAAAGCTAACTGAAGAAAATAGTTCCTTAAAAATTAGGACTGGGCAAGTGGAAGCTAATGACTCTATGAGACAAAAGAATCAGTCAAATGAAATCAAAAGAATGAAAAAATAGAAGAAAATGTAAAATATCTCACTGGAAAATAGGAGAGAACATTTAAAAATTATTGGACTACCTGAAAGCCATGATCAAAAAAAAAAAGAGCCTGGACAACATCTTTCAAGAAATTATCAAGGAAAACTGCCCTGATAACCTAGAACCAGAGGGTGAAATAGTCATTGAAAGAATCCACTGATCACCTCCTGAAAGAGATTGAAAGCTTGAATTACAACCAGGAATCAAGTATCCAGCAAAATTGAGCATAATCTTTCCAGGGAAAAAAATTAATATTCAATGAAATAGGAGACTTTCAAAATGTCCCGATGAAAAGACTGGAGTTGAACAGAAAATTTGATCTTCAACTACAAGACTCAAGAGAAGCATAAAATGGTAAACAGAAAAGAAAAAAACCACTCACAGTGTTCAATAATTAAACTGTTTACATCCCTACATGGGAAGATGATACTTATAACTCTTAAGAATGAAATAGATAGCATAACTATTCTAGTGGGGGACCTTCACCTCACCCTCTCAGCACTGGATAAATCTAACTGCAAAGAAAACAAGAAAGAAGTTAAGGAGGTGAATAGAATTGTAGAAAAAGTAGATATGATAGATGTCTGTACAAAGTGGAACAGGGATAGAAAGGAATATACCTTTTTCTCAGTAGTACATGGCACCTATACAAAAATTGATCATGTATTAGAATATAAAAACCTCACAATCAAATGCAGAAAAACAAGTTTTAAATGCATCCTTTTCAGATCATGATTAAAAAAATTCATTTAAAATCAATTGGAAACTAAATAATCTAATCCCAAAGAATGAGTGGCTCAAACAACGAATAATAGAAACAACCAATAATTTCATCAAGGAGAATGACAATAATGAGACAACATGCCAGAATATATTGGATGCTAACAAAGTAATACTCAGGGAAAATTTATATCTCTAATTGGCCATGTAATTTAAAATGCTAGAAAAAAATTTAAAATCCCCAATTAAAGGCAAGATTAGAAATTCTGAAAATCAAAGGAGAGATTAATATAATGAAAGTAAGAAAACTATTGAATTTATAAACAAAACTAACTGGTTTTATGAAAAAATAAAGCACAATAAAAAGATAAATCTTTGGCTAATTTGATTAAAAATAACAAAACCAAATTACCAGTATCAAAAATGAAAAGGGTAAATTCGCCACCAATGAAGAGGAAATTATAGCAATCATTAGGAGCTATTTTACCTAAATATATGCCAATAAATCTGATAATTTAAGCAAAATGGATGAATTTCTACAAAAATATAAATTGCCCAGATTAACAGAAGAGGAAGTAAAATACCAAATGACCCCATTTTAGAAAAAGAAATTGAACAAGCCATCAATGAACTCCCTAAGAAAAAATCTCTGGGGCCAAATGGATTTACAAATGAATTCTACTAAACATTTAAAGAACAAATTAATTCCAATACTATATCAACCATTTGGAAAATAGGCGGAGTGCTACATAGTTCCTTCTATGACACAAATATGATGCTAATACCTAAACCAGGAAGGGTTGAAACAGAGAAAGGAAATTATGAACCAATTTCCCAAATGTATATTAATGCAAATTTTAAAAATGAAATGCTAGTAATGAGATTACAGCAATATATCACAAAGATCATACACTCTGACCAGGTGGGATTTATATCAGGAATGCAGGACTTGTTCAGTATAAGGAAAGCTATCAGCATAACTGACCATATCAATAAAAAAAACCCAATCAAAATCATATGATTATCTCCATAGATGCAGAAAAAGCTTTTGACAAAATATAGTACCCATTCCTATTAAAATCATTAGAGAGCATAGTAATAAATGGAGTTTTTCTTAAAATGATAAGTAGTAGTATCTAAAACCATCAGCAAGAATTATCTGTAATTGACTCTAAAAGACTCATTATGGAAAATGCCATCCAAATCGACTCCAAAAGACTCATGATGGAAAATGTCATCCACATCCAGAGAAAGAAATACGGAATCTGAAAGCAGATTGAAGCAGACTATTTGCTCTTGTTTTCATTTTGTTTTGTTTATTCTTTCTCGTGTTTCCTCTGATTTGTTATAATTCTTCTATACAATATGACTAATGTGAAAATATGTTTAATATGAATGTATATGTAGAGCCTATATTGGATTGCATGCCATCTTGGGGAGGGAGTGGGATGGAAGTGGAGAAAATTTAAAAATTATGGAAGTGAATGTTGAAAACTAAAAATTAATTTTTTTCTTTTTTTAAAGCAGTCGGGGTTAAGTAACTTGCTTAAGGTTACACGGATAGTTATTATTTTTGTGTGGGTGCTGAGTATGGGAGGCTGGAACTGATCTCATGTCTCCTGATACTGGGGCCACACTCTTACTCACTGCGCCACCTGGCCGCCCCTACTAAAAATTAATTTATTTAAAAAAGAGTTATCTGTAATTGGGATAAACTAGAAGCCTCCTCAGTACAGTCAAGGGGGAAACAAGGATGCCCATTATCACCACTATTAGTCAGTATTATACTAGAAATTCTAGCTTTAGCAATAAGAGAAGAAAGAGAAATTGAAAGAATTGGAATAGGCAATGAGGAGACAAAAAACTATCACTTTTTTGCAGGTGATATAATGGTATTCTTAGAAAAACATAGAGAATCAGCTAAAAAATTTCTTGAAATAATTAATAACTTTAGCAAAGTCACAGAATATAAAATAAACCCACACAAACCATCAACATTTCTATATATTACCAGAAAAGCTGAGCAGCAAGAAATAGAAAGAGAAATTCCATTTAAAATAACTGTAGATAACAAAATATTTGGAAGTCTACTTGCTAAGACATACCCAGGAACTATATGAACACAATAACAAAACACTTTTCACACAAATAAAGTCAGATGTAGACAACTGGAAAAGTTGCTCATGGACAGTTGCTCATGGGTAGGCCAAGCCAATATAATAAAAATAACTGTTCTGCCTGTAAGTTAGTTATTCAGGGCCATACCAATCAAACCACCAACAATTATTTTATTGTAGTAGAAGAAATAATAACAAAATTCATCTGGAAGAACAAAAGATCAAGAATATCAAGGGAATTAATGGAAAAAAAATGCAAAGGAAGGTGGCTTAGCCATACCAGATCTAAAACTTTATTGTAAAGTGGCAATCATCAAAACTATTTTGATAAATGGTCAAAAGATATGAACAGGTAATTTTCAGATGAAGAAATTAAAGCTATCTATATTCATATGAAAAATGCTTTAAATCACTATTGATTAGAGAAATGTAAATTAAAACAACTCTGAGGTACCTCAGACCTATCAAATTGGTTAATATGATAGAAAGAGAAAATGATAAATGTTTGAGAAGATATGGGAAAATTGGAAGATATGGAAAAACTAATGCATTGTTGGAGTTGTGAACTGATCCAACCATTCTGGAGAGCAATTTGGAACTATATCCAAAGGGTAATCAGACTGTGCTTAACCTTTGATCCAGCAATACCACTACTAGGTCTGTATCTCAAAGAGATCATAAAAAGGGGGAAAGGACCTTCAAGTACAAACATGTTTATAGCAGCTCTTTTTGTGGTGGCAAAGAATTGAAAATTATAGTATATAAATGAAATGGGACACTGTTGTGGTGTAATAAACTATGAGCAAGTGGATTTAAGAAAAATCTAGAAAGGCTTGCATGAATTATTGCAGAGTAAAGTGAGAAGAAACAGGAGAACATTGTACACAGTAACAGTAACGCTGTGCCATGATCAACTGTGACTTAGTTCTTCTCAGCAATACAATGATCCAAGACACTTCCAAGAGACTCATTATGGAAAAAACAGTCCACATCCAGAGAAAGAACTATGGAGTCCGAATGCAGATTGAAGAATATTATTTTCACTTTTTTTTGTTGTTGTTGCTTTCCCCTTTTGTTCTGTTTCTTCTTTCACAACATGACTAATGTGGAAATATGTTACCATGATTACATATGTATAATTTATATCAGATTGCTTGCCATTTTGGGGAAGATGGAGGGAAGGAAAGGAGAAAAATTTGGAACTCAAAATCTTACAAAAATGTTGAAAACTATTTTTATTTGTAATTGGAAAAAATAAAATGCTGTTTACAAAAGAAAGATAGTTTTATTTCCTTGTTGTCTGTTTTTAATTCCTTCAATTTATTTTTCTTTCTTATTTCTATAGCTAGCACTTCTACTACAATATTGAATAATAATGCTGGTAATGTACATCTTGCTTCATTCCTGATCTTATTGGGAAAGGCTTCAAGTTTATCCCCATTACAGATATTGCTTATTCGTTGTTTTAAATAGATACTACTTATCATTTTAAAGAAAGATTCCATTGATTCCTGTGCTTTCTAGTGTGTGTGTGTGTGTGTGTGTTTTTAATAGAAACGGGTGTTGAATTTTGTCAAAGGCTTTTTTTCAGCATCTATTTATATAAATATGATTTTTGTTGTCATTGATAGGGTCAATTTGCTTAGTTTTACCAATATTGAACTAGCCCTGCAACCTGGGTATAAATCTCACCTGGTCATAGTATGTAATCTTTGTGATATATTCCTGCAATCTCTTTTCTAGTACTTTATTTAAATTTTTTGTACTGATATTCATTAAGGAAATTGTTCTATTGTTTTGATTGTTTTTGCTCTTTCTGATTTAGGTATCAAAACCTTATTTGTGTCATAAAAGGAATTTGATAGGACTTCTTTACCTATTTTTTTGTTTGTTTTTGTTTGGAGGAGGGAAGGCAGGGCAATTGGGGTTAAGTGACTTGCCTAAGGTCACACAGCTAGTAAGTGTTATGTGTCTGAAGCTGAATTTGAACTGAGGTCCTCCTGACTCCAGGGCCAGTGCTCTATTCACTGTGCCACCTAGCCACCTCTATTTTTTTTTCAAAATAATTTATGTAGTATTTGGATTAACTGTTCCTTAAATATTTGGTAGAATTCACTTGTGAATCCATTTGGTTGGGGATTTTTAATTAGGTAGCTCAGTTATGGCTTATTCAATTTCTTTTTCTATGATAGAGTTATTTAAATATTGTATTTTCTCTTTTGTTAATCTGGGTAGTTTATCTTTTTGTAAATATTTCTCTATTTCACCTAGATTGTCAGTTTTATTGGCATATAATTGGGCAAAATAACTCCTAATAATTGCTTTAATTTCATTTTACTTGTTGGTGCATTCACCCTTTTCATTTTTGATACTAGTAATTTGGTTTTCTTTTTAAAAATCAAATTAACCAAAGATTTATCTATTTTATTGTTTTATTTTTCATAAAGCCAGCTCCTGGTTTTATTTATTAGCTCAGTGTTTTTTTCTTTCGATTTTATTAATCTCTTCTTTGACTTGTAGGATTTCTATTTTTTTGTTTAATTGGGGATTTAACATTTGATCTTTTTCTGTTATTTTTAGGTACATGCTCTATTTTTTAGGTCAGTTGCTTTTCCATTGAGATATTTCACATTTATTTTTTCATTATTTTGACTTTGTGTTTTGTTTCTTGATGTTTCATGGAGTCATTAACTTCCACTTGCTAAGTTCTAATTTTTACAGAATTATTTTTTTTTCAGTGAGTTTTTGTATTTCTTTTTCCATTTGGCCAAATTTATTTTTAAGGTGTCATTTTGTTTAGTATTTTTTTTTGTGCCTCTTTACCGAGGTATCAGTTGTTTTTTCCTAATTTTCTTCTTCCACTTCCATTTCCTTACTTAATTTTTCCTCTACTTTTCTTATTTTATTTTAAAAATATATTTTTAGCTTTGTATCTTATCATACTTGTATCCAAGTCACATTTTTCTTTGATGCTTAGCTTATAGCTATTTTGACTTCATTGTCTTCTTCTGTGTTTATGTTTTTATTTTCCCTGTTGCCATAGTAGCTTTATATGGTCAGGTCCCCCCCCCCCCCCCTTTTTTTTTCCTTTTGCTCATTTTCCCATTCTTTTTTTTATTTTGAATTTCATATTAACATTAAACTGTGTTCCAGATTGTGGGTGGAGGTTGAGGGGTAGAAAATATCTTTTTCAAGCTTTAGGCTTTTTCACACTGCTGTTTTCAGAGCTAGTTCTCAGGGTTTCGAAATTTTCAATACTTCTGAGTTGGTATGATCTGGGGACATGTATGGTTACTGCTCTCTTGGTCTTCCTCCGTTTCTTACCCAGGAAGGGCCCCTGTGCCCCTGGGACTACAATCATTATTGCTCTTCAGGACCCCTCCTCCCTTGGTACTAGAAGTAATACTGCCTCTCGGGGTCCCTGATCTCTTGGAGCGGGGAGTGATATTCCCTCCCCCCCCCCCCCCCCCAAGACTTCTCTGCCCTGGAACTATGACTTGGAAGTGGATATAGGCATTGGGGTTGCCAAAAAATGCCTGATCCTGCATCCAGTGCTAAGCAGTGGGGTCTCTTGTTCACTCTTTCTGACCAGATGCCAGGTCCCTTTATCATTTTTAGCTTGTGAGTTCCCAAAGTTGCTACTGTTTCTCACAACTTAGTTCTACTACATGGGCTCATCCACATGGGCTCTGGGCCAGCCTCTACCCCTTTGTCACAGATCTCTCTTTTTAGCCTCCTGTATCATCTTGGGCTAGAAGAATGTCTTGTTCTGGCTTTTTTGTTGGCTCTGCCACCCCAGAATTAGATTTGAGGTGTGATTTTAAAGTTTTTTGGAGGGGAATGTTGGGAGAACTCTGATTAATGCTTCTCTACCATCTTGGCATCATCCTTGAAAGTTTGAAGTAGTATTAATGTTAACACATATTAATCACATAGTTAGTATGTTATGAAGTCTTAATTTGAAATACTACCAAAAATTTCTCAGAAGATATTTATTAGGGCAAGGCATTTTTCTGAAAAAAAAAAAAATATGGTTAGAAACACTGGTGAGTGAATGGTGATTGAAAGAGCATTACTTCCTCCAGACAACCACCACAATTTACATAAACCACTTGCACTGTCTGGCAAAGGATTATTTGCTCTGTCAGTCCCTGGAGACTTTTAACATTGGATTGTTTTTTAATAGATTTAAAGAAAGTTCTGAATTCCCAGATATGTGTTTGTTAAATATTTTGAATGATGCCATTTGTGAAATTGGATATTCTAAAAGCCTCAAAAAGGCAATAAAAGCATTGTTGTAAAACCTCTCTCTCTCTCTCTCTCTCTCTCTCTTTTGTGCTGTGGTAACTATGCGCATAAAATGAAAGACTAATGGGCTTTACAGTTAATTCCTGTTGATTATTTACTGTCAGTATTACTGAAATAGTTGCAAGAAATGTATGATAGGAACTTCAGTTTGAGAATTGGAAGGAATCTTTTAACAATATTTAAAATATTGGTCTTGAAACATCCTTAAGGAGCCAGAATAAACTGCAATATGGCTGCTTCTGTTTGGTATTCTATTTGGTACTTGGTACCAGAGATGTTGTGTCACTGAGATCTTTTCTTGCACTAACCGGATTGATAGAGAGATCATTGAAGTAATTTGGTTCTGTGGGAAAATCATACTGAAATTCAGTGGCCCCAGGTTTCTATACTTCATTTTTTTTTAAAGTGGTGCCAATTACTAGGTGACTTTGGTCCAGTCATGTTATTCTCTGGGCTTTGGTTTCTGTATTTATAAAATGAAGAAATTGAATTTAGTGATTTTGGTGATTTGGTCCTTTTCAGCTCTTAAAATTTTATGATTCTAAGTAAAGCACATCTCACTGACAGATAGCTATTAGACATCTTTGTGTGTGTTTCTAGTAATATTATTACTGTAACAAAGAAGTTATGACCATAGAACCCAGATTACTACATTATACATTTCAGAATTCTTCCACCTAGAGTCATAACTGATATAGTATCTAATTTTATATAAATAAAAACTACTTCATAAACAAATTTCTAATTATAATTCGATGACAAATCTAATTATACATATAATATATATCTAATAGTATTTTATTTCATATACAAATGCCTCTAAAATTATCTTTAAAAAAAGGTCATTGACCAGCTCCTTACTAGCAAAGTCTTTTCATTTTAAGTTAGTGTGGTAGAAGGAAGTCAGAAGGGGCCTGAGTCTGAATTCTAACTGACATTTATTAGCACTGTAACCTTGGGCAACTCTCATCAATTCTCTATGCCCCAGATTTCTTATCTACAAAGTGGATAATAATGCTCATAGAATCTACATGTTTTCATGGGGTGTTCAAGGAGGACAGGGGAAGTTCAGGGAGGACTGGCCCCTCTGGCGGGAGGACTTGCGGAGCCTTTTTCAGGACTGCTCGTCTGCCTTTGGTGTCCGCCTGACACTCATCTCTCACACGTGGCTTCAAGAAGGTGTAGCATGTGCAGTAGCCATGCCCTGGTAAACTGTCTAAGCTGGTGATGATAAGTAATGGGCCTCAAACCCATTGGTGAGTTGGGGGTGTCTGCCCCAAGCATGTGAAGATTTCCCCTGGTGGAATGGGCGGATGAGAACAATTTGGTCCAGTGGCCATGAAGGTGGTGATGCGGGTGCTGTGGAGCGCTTAGAGCGTGGTTAGACCTTGAAGACACTACACTCATCTGCTGCATCTGGGGCCATCACTAGCCATCTTGACTTTTGTCTTGCTACTGGATGTCAATGATTCTGGCAGAGAAAGTGAGGCCGATGACTTCTGTACCTCTGCCTCACTTAAATCCAAATCATGTACAAGTCAAGACATCACCAGGTGATGTCATTGGGCCTCTTCAGAAATGAAGGACAACCTTACAGGGTTGTTAAGAGGACCAAATGAGATACTGAAAATTCTATACAAATGTGAGCTATTAATGTTAATAAATAAGAATAACAATTCAATACTAGGCCACACATACTAGTTGAAACTCAGTTCCTTATTCGAATACCATCATTTTGTTAACTTCTCTTTGTGTTAAAGACTTGTATTTGTATTGAGTATTGCCTTGATTTCTCTTTATAAATTTTAGTCATAGGACTACGCAGACCTAACAGATTTGTTTACTTTTTGTTATCTAAGGAGAATTTAGGATCAGACTTCTAATTTTATTTTTTTGAAATAAAAAATCTTAATATTCATCAAATCATGGAGATTATAGTGAGATATAAAAATAGACCATCATACCAAAGAGGTGGCAAAAGTATATGGTAGAGATGGTGATTCCTACTTTCTCTCAGTGGTGTATGTTTAAATACTAGGTCCCCAACATTCCATAAACTCCCTAAGTCCACTTGCCATAGAACCATGAAACATTTTGCCTTCTGATAGTGTTTTCTCCTCCCCCTCCTATTGTATAGGTTCCTTGGGGCAGAGATGATGTTGTGCCTAAACTTTTTACATTTATCATATCCCAAAGCTTCATAATGGTAACCCTTGGTATTGATTTTACAAATTTCTTTTTAGAGTGTTCAGGATAGTTTCATAACTTCTTGTGAATCAGGAAGATATTTGATGGAAAAATTGACGACAGAAAAGTTAAATGACTTCTCTATGACAGTCATCAAGGGAGTCTCAGAGATGTATAGTTTCTTGATTTCTAAGTTCCATGCTATCTCAACTGTTTCCATCTCTCCTTTGGCTTATTAAGTCTGTGAGTCTTCACATGCCTTATTCAGACAATTTTCAGAGGGACTGTAATTATGGGTCCTACTCTTAGGCTCGTTTATTTCTCTTATCTTTGTGTCACAGATAAAGAGGCTGCTCAGACAGGGATGTCTGTTCTGTTGTTGCACTTGGGGATCATGGATGAAGATCGGTTCATTGAACAAGCCCTGGATCAGTTTATTAATCGCCATGAGCAGACATATGAAGAATTTTTGAATACTTTCACTCATCTTTCAAAAGGTAAAATTGAAGTATGATGCTTTTATATTTTAACACAATGATGGAAATATAGTATTTTGCTCTAGCTCTTGGACTGTCTTTGTTGTCTCTTTGTAGAGGCTTTCTGAGTACTTTATAAACATTCATTTATCCAGTTCATATTGTATTTGCCCTTTGCCATGTGATCAGCAGACTCTCTGGCTGCCAACAAACTGAAGAGGTCAGAAGACCAAATAGAGGGTTATTATCGTGGAAAAGCATATATTAAGTTTTCCTTTGTGACGATATGGTATGAACATTTTGATTTCTTTAGACAGGCAAAGAGAAGTTAGAGAAGAAGCTGTCTGACTCCCTTGATTAGCTATACACGGATCAGGGAACATTTCTGATGTCAAACATATGTATGTTTGTTTGGCATGCCTAGAAAGAGGCATATCACTATGTCCACATTGATTTTATTCTTGCTGTAAATTGTTGCAAAAATTGAACTGAAATAAATGATTTCACAAGTCACATAAACTGCATTTCCAAGCACACTAGCTTGGTTTTTTTCTCCTTTCAATATATCCCAAGGCACTAGTTCACATTATAAACTAATGACCTGAAAAAAAATCCACTTAAAGCACAAAGTATTTCTGAGTAGTAAGTGCAAAAACATGTCTTAAACTAGCAAACTGTCATTTTCTTTTCTGAAACATATAAAAAATTTCTGAAGAGCTAAACTGGTATGGTTAAATAGGACCCAATGGTTGGGTAGTGGGCGACATAACTGACCCAGGTGAAGGCAGCTGATTCATATTCCATCTGTGTGAGGAGGACATTGCTCCAAAAGACCTCATTCTTTCATTTCACAAGCCCTTCATTTGTCTTACTGGGTCCTGGTGCTTCACTGATATGCAGTAGAATCAGTTTTGTGTGAAACTGGTTATCACCCTGCATACGTTTGCATATTTCTCTAGTAAGTTTAGTTTCCCAAGTCTATTACCATTTCAATTCAAAAAGAGTGACTGTTCTATTTATTGTTATAATACTTATACGCCAGGATGCTCATGGGATTCATTTTCTTTCCAAGACTGTTAAAAGGGTCAGTAATCCTATTAAAAATATTTCCCGGAAAAAAAAATTAAACCATAGCTTTATTAAAAGAAATTCACATTACTGACTTGGAATCTTGGAAATCAGTCTGAAACTGTTAATATTATAATATAATTTGCACCTGTGGTAGATTTATTTTAACTAGTTTTTGGAGTTTTTATTAGTTAGCCGAACTGTGCCAAGCTGACAATAAATATTGAGCTCAGAATACATCATTTAATAGATGATTCACTCAGTTTTTCTGAATGACAAAAACATCATTAGTGTCTTCAGTTCTCCACTTGATGTCCAGGTCTTTCTTTAAATGTGTCTTAGAAAATTAAGATGTAGAGTTTGGCATCATTCATTGGTGAAGACTATACTAGAAAGAACACAGGACTTGGAGTCAGAAGGCTTGGGTTCGAATCTAAGCTCAGTCATTTAGTAGCTAGGTACCATGAGTAAGTTTCTTTACCTCTGAGTCTCAATTTACTGCTTTGTAATAATATTTGTACTGCCTATTTCATAAAGTTATTGGAAATGCTTATATAAATGTATAGCTTATACATTTAATCATGTGTAATATATATATAAGAAGATTAATCCTGTTATTAAGAATATTATAAAGTAGTTTATTCCTTTATATCTTAACTACTTTGTGGAAATGCTTCATTAAAGATGTCTTTAAAGACTTGGCTCTAGTCCACCTCTCCAGGCTAATAATTCTTTATACCCCCTTCCTGCTTTCTGCCATTCTGTCACACTGGTATTCTTCATATTCCTTATACATGACAATCTCATCTCCCTTCTCTGAGCCTTTGCACAGGCTCCCCTCCAGGCACGGCATCCCTCCCCGCTCCTCCCTCCCCCAATCCTTTGTTTCCTTCCAGGCTTAGCTCTAGTGTCACCATTATTGCTAGGTGGTTCAAATCCGGCCTCAGACACTTAGTAGCTGTGTAACTCTGGGCAAGTCACTGAGCCCTTTCTGCCTCAGCGTCCTCATCTGTAAAATGAACTGGAGAAGGAAATGGCCAACCACGCTGCTATGTCTGCCAAAAAAAGCACAAAAAGGGTTTTGAAAAGTCAGACGCCACAAAAAACAACTTAAACAACAACAAATTAGTGCCTCCCCACCCAAATCATTATGTATTTACTTTGTACCTGTTTTAGCATTAATTTCCTGTGCGTAATTTCCTCCATATAACATCATCCCTAATGGCCTGCCTAGTGCCTGGCACACAGTAGGTGCTTAATAAGTACTTGTTGATCTATCAGTTCTGCAAATTATCCAGGTAACCGAAAGTGCTACTTTCCTTTAAAATCATTTTAACATTCTCAATTTATCGTTTTTTGTCATGTTTACTCTTAAAGAACGAACACATAGGCTTGAGTATAGAACCAGAAAATAGAGAACTTTTGACATCAAACAGAGCCATTGACTCCAGTGTTGCTTGAGCTATGAGACCCCATGAAAGCCCTTCATTGGCCATAATAATTTCTGGCCTCATTTTCATTTATTTTTATGCTAATGTAGACATCTCTCTCCAGAGCAGCTCTCCACCAACGCTCCTTTGTTCTAAAGGGGCTTATTGGCTATTCTCAACTGTTGTAAATCCTAGAAAACTTTCTTTCCTTTCAGTCTATACCAGAATTACCACATGACCCAATTTGGAAAGCATTCACTCCACCTTTCAGAACTGTAATTATTGGTCATATTTCTCACGCAGAAAAATTGTATATTCAGGAAATCAGTGGCTTAGAAACTGGCATTAAACCTCTTCAACCCCATTTTATTGCATCTGGTGGCCATGAAGGGTTGCGTCAGTTATATTCGCTTCAATATCGCTCAATTCATTCTTCACAAAGAGGGCTAGTTGCACTGATTTCCTGCTTCAGCCTAAAATATAAGTCAGTTCCAGAAAAGTTGTCTTTTTTACTGATTATCTGTCAATGGTTTGGGGATGGAGATGAATCTACTGTGCCCCCTCTGATTAGCCCTTAAATAATTTATCCATTCTTTGCTTCTCAGTATCAGTTCTTTTGGTTCTAAAAGATTCTGCTTTTCCCAATGATGCCCATTTTCAGTTTTTTTTTTGTTTTAGTATTCTTTCTGTGCAATCCACACATTCTCATTTCTTGCTATATTCATGACTGTGAATATGATTCCCTATGCTTGGGTTAAGATTATGATTTTTAAGTGTAATTTTATTTCCAAGTAGTTTTGTTAGTCTGAATTTCACTAGAGTACATTGTGCTTCTGGGATTTGGATTTTTATTGTTCTTTTAAATTAGATCCCTCTTAAAAAAGAATTCCTCCCTTTCTGACCTTTCTTCAGGATTTAGTATTTGAATACATTTGACTTTTGGTCTGATCATTGTATATCTGAATATTCAGAAACAAATTGTTTTGTCTAGTGATATGTAAACTGATTTGGATTTAGGATTTTCAGGTCATTGGCATTTTAAAAAACCAAGTTCATTTCATTTTCTCTTTGATTAAAAAACAAAGAAGGTTCAATCCATATACTTCTGCTTTATTGTCTTCCCCAGACTTTTAGTTTTTAAGGAACTGTTTTGATGAATGAATAATAAAGAAAAGGAATTTACTGTATTTTATATGCAGAGCACTGTGCTAAACTCTAAAGATAACAAATGGAAAAGTAAGACTATTGCTTGATGAACCCTATCCTCATAGGAGGAGACAGCATACACCATAGAATCAGGGCTTGTACATGGTAGGTCTCATGGTTTATAGGGTTCAGCTGCATGGTATCTGGATAGCAAGGCTTGGTGGTCCTTCGGGTTAGATGTTAGAACTTTTTTGTTAAAACAACTGTCATAGTTGAGCAGTTTCTACATGATTTGGGACTAGGCAGGCAAGAAATTCAGATAGACCTTTTCTTTAATGATTGGACCATCTGCTTTCTCTCAAATCACCAGGTAATTGTTCAAACCTTATCTTTATTTAGGTTGCAGAGAGCTTGCTTAGCAGATATTTTGAAGTACTTTTTCCCAGTGAATTTTCCTCATTTCCTTAAGAGTGTAAAATCTTGGAATTGGGGTTTGGTTTGCAATTCAACTATTTGCATTTGAACACTTGAGATAAAGGGATTAAAAATGAGATTGGTGACATCCCACATCACACCATATAGTATAAACAATTTTCCTCCTCAATGTACCCTTTTCCCCTAGTCTTCTTGAGGATATGACTACTGTTTGTGTTTGTAGCTTCCTAGGTCCCTTTGATGAATGTTGAATAAGTGGCTGAAATTTAGCTCTATTCATAGCATACCTAAAACTGACCTCTCTCACTTGGATACTCCAAACTGTTTTGAGTTTAAACATAAAAATGTATCTTTAAACTTTTGTGGGATACAAAGAGAGGCTTTTCCCAATCTGAAGAATAAATTGGAAATCTGTTGTAGAAAAACACCACAGAGAATAATATAAGAAAGCAGCTGGGCCTCTTACCAATTTCAGAGCAGGAAGGGAATTTCAGTAGAGCATAAAAACAGCTTTCCCTTATTAAAAAAAAAAAAAGCCACCAGAATCATAATCCTTGCTGTGTTCCCTTTTGCTATTGTTTGCTATCTAGGGCTAGACAGAGAATAGCAGCCTTAACAATGTTTTGCTCTCTGCATCTGGCAGTTTGCCTACCAGAGGAAGTTACAAACGGACTGACCAGTGTGATGCTTCCAGGTGGCTCTCAAGCCGCCTTCTCTGGGCTGTTGTTATCAGCCATTTAATTCCCTGCTGAATATTAAGTGGTGTTTTGAGTCCACAGTCCCTCTGCCAGTGTCTTTCTTACCACTTCCTTAAAAAAAATATTTTTTTTAAAGCCAGCTTTGGAAGCACTTTTGCAAATGTGAGTTTTAGCAGGAAAAAAAAACCCCACCATAAAAAATAGCACATCAAATAGTAATAAACTTACTTTAACTTAAGAAATAGACTGATGGAATAGTGTTAACCCCACGAGAAATTTGTAGAAGGCATCATATGAGTGGACTTGCCAATAAAAGCAACTAGGCAGTTCAATAAAACTAATTAAATTAATCCAGTATCCCAAGGGAGTTGAACAAGGCCTGGAATAAAGGAACCAATGTCATTTCAGGGCTTTTTTATTGATGTGTTTTTGTGATATTGGCAAAAATCAAATGAAAGGGGAAAAAGGTTTGCAATTTTCTATTGATTATAAATTCAGCAGCTGTGTTTGTAACTTCTGTATCACAATGTAAAATCAGCAATCATGGGGGGACCAGTGAAGAGAAGAAAGTTAGGGACGAATGAAGTGAACTAATTTATAAAAGATTCTTATGCAAAGATAGGGCATCAGCAGGATTAACCTGTTCTTTCTCTTTGGGGAAACATCTGCAAATTGTAATTAAGCAGTTTTCTCTTGCTACTTTATTTCTTTTTTCATCACCAAATCACTACTGGTAGGGAACAGATCAGACAATTTATGAAACACAGAAAATCTGCTGGTTCAGTTGCAGAAAGGAATTTTCCCACTTAAATTATGACAGATTTGAGCTGACAGAGGCCTTTTGTTTCAGATAATTTGGCATAAATCTCCAGCCACAGTTGTTACAATTCATATCCACTGTTCACATGACAGTTTGTCCGATAGATACTCATTTGTTCCTTATGTCTGATATAGCTTAGATATAATTGTTTAAGGAAATAAAACATTTCATTGTTTCCAACATTTTGAATTTTAATCACTCAATTTATCTTCTCTGTTGTCAGTTTGTAATGTAGTGCTGCTATTACAATATGTAACTTTAAAAAATGCATTCTCCCAATTAAGCCAGATGTTATAAGAATCATATAATTGTTTGTTTTAGGCAAATATCAGGAATCATCTTGCCAGATTCTGTCCTGACGTTATAGATTATGCTTTCTGTGTTTTGAAACAAGAGGGATCTATGGGAGAGAGAAAGAAAAAGAGAGGGAGGGAGAGGAGAGAGAGAGAGAGAGAGAGAGAGAGAGAGAGAGAGAGAGAGAGAGAGAGAAAGAGAGAGAGAGAGAACAAGAGCAAGAGAGCATCTTTTCTGGCCAATGAAAATTTTAACTTCGATAAAATGTAGGTCAGACCTTACTACTGTTCATATAACCACCACTGAACTGTCTGTCTGTCTATTCATCTTTCTCTCCAATTGAAACAACATAAAACATAGCTATTTTTGTATATATATTTTTTCTCACTTGAGAATTATTTTTAGCCATGGTTATTATGTTTTCTTCTTTTGTGGAAAAATGGAGAATTGCTCAGGTAGGCAACTGAAGTGGTTCTAAGCCTATTTTGTGTGATTCAACCCAATGGGCACATACTCAGATGTGAGTGATTTTTAACTAAATGCCCTTTCAACTGTAGAACAATAATATTTTCTTTGAAATGGTCAACTGAACAAAAAAGGACACAAACAGGAAGCTGTCTGAAACAAACCCATATGTGTACATGAAGAGCAAAACAGAGGCTGTCTAGCATCTGGTTTCAGCAGATATTTTTGGTGTCATATAGTTTATTATCTAATTTACGTGGATTCTGAGCATAGAAAATTCCAAATTTTGCCAATTTAAAAAACTGCACTTGTTATTCATTGTTCTTTATCAATTTTACTGCTTCCTAGAACACAGAAGAATAATTTTACTTGAGTTTTCTCTGTATGTAGCTTAAATTATACTGTTATAGAAGGGAGTTTAAGGAATTATGGATTAAGAATCTTGTTTTCATTTCACTGTTCAGTCAGTGATGCTCTCTGTACTTTGAGGCAAACTTCTGTTGAATTTGGTAAACATCTAATCTCTGTTGATAGTTTAAATCCAGTTCTTAGCAAGCTATTTGGTTTTGTAGAATTATTGTTCCTTGCTTATAGAGTTCTAAGACATCCAAATGCTGGATGTCAGAAGTAAAAAAAAAAAATCCATTTTTTTCCCTTAGGTTTGTGAAGGTAGTGGTTGATGGGTAGGGGCCCTGACAGTGACCCTTTGTATAATTCTGATAAGCCTGTATTTGGAATAGTCTGTTCTCTTTTGATACTTGTACTATTAGAATGAATACATTATCCAGTAGCTCTGAAAAGTGCAAGAATGATGGAGTGCTTTTCAAACCGTGTTCCTTTAAACTCAAACTTCTGTGAGGTATCTCTTAGGGATTCCGTGGAAGAAACATGAATATCTCTACTGTCTCATTTGAGTTTGCCTTAACATTCTACCAAAGGTTTGATTTTAAGAACATTAAGAACAGTGTAGAATGCTTCTCACGTCCAAAATGAAGGGGAATTGGTTTGTTATCAGGAGGGAAGACCACATCCATATGTGGTTGAAAGAGGCTGGCATCAGCATGCATAGCTATGTATAGGAACATTGTACCACTTTATCCAAGGTATTCAAGGACTCTGAGAACCCTTGTCAAGAGGGATAAGAGGCTACATAACAGAGTATAAGGCCCGAGGGGAGAGGTGGGTGTTGCTCTCAATATCTACCCAGAGCAGGGGATATGGTGGCAGCTTGCTGGTACAGTGAATAATGGGCTGCACTTGGGAGCCACGAAGAACTGAGTTCAGATCTTGCCTCTTATACTTATGAGCCATATGACCCTGTACAAATCACAACTTCTCTCAGTTTTCTTATCTGTAAAATGATGGGATTGAATCCAATGGCCTCTTAAAATCTTTTCTAAGTCTAATTCTCTGATCCTATGATGGTTGATATTCTGTGACCTCTGAGAAGAGCTTAAGATAAATAGGCTGCTTCGGCAGGGATATGATAACTCTTCTTGCCATGGAGCATTTGCAGTGGGTGATGGATATTGAGAGAGGAATATTACGAAGATGATGCGATAAAAGAAGATATGAAGGACACTAAAGCTGAACCTGAAGAAAATCTTGCTCGTACAGCCTTAAGAAATTGTGCAGTATTATCTCTAGTGGATGTGATAAAACTGCATTCGGTGAATTACAGTTAAAACCAAATTGGACAGAATAGCAATTCTCAAAAAGTGGTCTGCAGACCCTGGGTATGGAGGGGTAGAGGCTCCTCAAAACACTTTTGAACTGCCGGCTAAAAATATTTTCATAATGGTACTAAGATGTTTTCCTATTAAAATACTTTTACCCTTTTCCAGCTATGTGCCTTGTGAGTGCTATTCCTTCATATATTGTAACCAAAACAATATATCACAACAGATTGACTGCAGAAGCATATAATACGAGCCATTTCCTATTAAGCCTGGCATTAAAGAGATGTACAAAGATAAATAAAACAGTACTACTCTTTTCACTGTTTTTTTCCCCAGAAAATAGTATTTTTTTTCGTGAAAATATTATTTTTAATATGTAATGGGTTTATTATTATTACCTTAAATAAATGTTAAAAACTTTTATTCATTTTAATTTCTAATATGGTAAATGTTAGTAGATATATCCCACATTTGGGGTCCTCAATAAGTTTTAGATTGTAAAGGGCTCTTGAGACCAGAAAGTTTGAGAAGTACTGGGATAAACCAAGGGATAGTCCTACACTGGCCCCTGGTGGAGGGACTAAGCTACTTTGTCGATAAATATTATTTATAAGTAGTGCCCAGTAGCTTCTGACAGTCAGTGTATATATGCTTTGACAAAAAAGATTCTTCTTTTGCACTATTCATTTCTAGATTGTACTGAAAAATTTATTTGGAAGAGCTGTGAGGTTATAGTTTGCCATGATACGGCATGTTGGCAATGAAGAGTGAGGTATTTTGATTATTATTTTATTTTGTTATTTCTGTCTTTGACCTGAAGCTTGATATGTAAAAGATTATTGTCTCCTAGAGAGATGTGTGGTCCAAGGAATGTTCTGGTTTCTGTTGGAAGTACCTCTGAGAGAAACTCATGGGATCAGAGAGTATCATAGCTTGAAGGAACCCCTGAGATAATCTAGTTCAGCCCACTACTTTTAGAACTAAGAAAATTTGTATCTAGAGAAGTGAAATTTGTCCCAGGTCACCAAAATATTAAAAGGAAGAGTTGGGATTTGGTCTCAAGTCCTCTGATTCAGACTCAGTATTATTTCCACCATATCACGCTGCTTTTTTCTCCTAAAATTTTCCACTCCAAGCCTTATGCAGAACTGTGCCCATGATTTTATGGCCTTATGGGCAGACATCATGTCTTCTATTTTTCTTGTACCCATTCCTCTTTTTCTTTCCTTACCCATTTCTTATGCAGAGTTTAGCAAGATACTAGGTGCATAGCCAGCATTTAGTTAATAGATGATTTGTTTGGTGGACTTGGTAACATTGCAGTGACTCAGTATGGTTTTGTGTTCTTTGGTCTGGAAACCTGCAAGTCCAAGGTTGTTTAGTTTTCATCATTGTGAACAACTGAAATGAAAGAGCCAGTCACCTCTCTCACTGAAATCCATCTTTGATTCTGTCCACCTGATCTCACTTCTTCCAATAAGTCATGAGATTGGGTGGGATTTGCTGTCCTTGGTCCTCACTTCCTTTATGAAATGAGGGTACACTGCAGGATCTCCAAGGTGTCTTCCAGCTCTCTGAATCTATGAATGTGATGACTTTGTAGGGAATCAGCATTCCCTTTGCCTCTGTGTTAGAGTACTAATAATAGGATTGAAATGACTGAGGTGATGCTTTACAGTCTACTCTGTACACATTAGCTCATTTGTTCCTTCACAACCACCCTATGAGGTAAGTTGGGCAAAGGTGAGGATCTCTACTCTGTGGCTGCCTTCTAGGGTATAGCCTGAGCTGATATTTCTGTCTTCTAGAAGGGGCTAGGGGACAAAGGGGAACAAGACTCATTCTTTTTCTTTTTATTGCTGGTGCCCAGCACAGGACCTAGCACATGGTAGGCATTTAATAAATGCTTGTTGATTGATTCTGAAGAATTGAAAGTGAGTGTCACCCCCGAGGGCAAGAATGTAAGTACCTTGAGGGTAGGGACTATTTAATTGCTGTGTTTGTACCCTGAACACCTGGCACAGTGCCTGGCATATGTTAGGTGCTTAATAAATGCTTGCCGATTGATTGATTGCAATAGACTTGGGGGAAATACCACGATGAACGTGGTACAATCCTTGCCCTCAAGGAGATTCCAGTCTTGCTAGTAGTAGGAGGAGAAGACACACTCAAATACGTGTACTACTGTATACTTTAACATTGCATAAGTGTCTGAGACAGGTGTTTGTAACCTTTTGGTTATGGACCCCTTCTCAGAATAATGATTTTAAATGCACAAAATAAAATAACATAGGGTTACGAAGGAAACCGATTTGATTCAAAAACTGTTGTCGAAATAGATATTAAAAAAAACCAGGTTCCCGAAGCCCAGGTTAAGAACCTCTGACCTCGGAGGGCTGTCCAGTTTGAATTGGGCTGCATATTTGGAGTCTCTCCCAGCCCCAGTGGTGTGGCCATTATCCTGTGCTGTGTCCATCGGGAGAGAGGACGGGATTCCTCCAGACAGCACCCCAAATCGGAAGCAAAAGGGAAGCAGTGGTAGAGGCAAAGGAGAGACTGAGTAAGTGTTCTGTGGTCTCTATGAAAAGGAGAATTCCCCAGGTGGACGTAGTCTTCTTAATTGCCAGCCTCAGAAATGTCGCAGCCGACCTCTTTGTGGCATGAGTCACAGAACTCACTCAGCACTCCCCCAGATTTACTGCCAGCCAGCCTTCCCAGGCTCACCCCTGCCCACCGTATATTGCTGTTAAGTGACTTCCAGTAGCCATTTCAAAGTTCATCCCCTTCTTAACTTGCTGCTCTCATGCCCCTCATTTAGGGACTCTGTCACACCTTCTCCAGGCTACTGTATGTGCAGTGCCTTGGCAGGTGGAGAGCTGCTGTGAATAATGAGTCAATTATCCCCTAGCCCCGGGGAAAGCACAATTATTCCTGGCTGCCCAGACTGAGGTAATCCTCTCCTCCCCATGCCCTTTCAAATGAAGACCATAAAACAGTTGGAATTGAGAGCATTGAAAAAGGAATTTAGAGGAGACATTTGTCTGCTGGATTTGGTTTCTTTGGGTCTATTCTGATTTATGATTGATTGGTTTTTAAATTGCTTATTTAATTCCAGCAACCACCTCCTTGGAGGAGGCTAGTTACCAAGGGTTCTGTGATCAAGGAGCAGTGAAGGAAATTTGCCTCAATGGACAAAGCCAGAGCAGACATGTCTGTCCTGGAGGACGTTGCCCCTGGCCAAGAATGTGAGAGTACAGCAACCTCTGACTCTCGTAGTACCTGACCTTGTTATGGGCACGAGGACTTATCCCCTATTCTCTTTGCTGCAAGATTTTTGCAACTCCCTAAGGTTGCACAGAATTTTTTCCTCGTGATTTTTTTCTTCTTCTAGCAATAAATCCAGTGTCTCCTCACTGAGAAGATGTGTTTGAAATATGTGATAGTGACTACTGCTGAGCAATTGTGCTGAAGTTTCTCATAGGGTCTGGTCATGTGCCCTAAATGACGGTTGTCTAGATCTTAGAAAACTGAGCTTTTGAATATTGGTGGCCCCACCCATCCATATTGAAAGTTGTCTGCTTTGTATGCCCATCTATTAGGGTTAAAAGGCTTTTCTGCCAGAATCAAGGGAATTTGCTCTACTTCTCTCAAAAATACCCCTGCTTTCTAGAAAATACATAATCAGGCTATGGTTAGTTTCTAATTTTTCAAGGAATCAATAGCTTCAACCTTTTCAAGGAATGTAACCTTTTTTCTTAGATCTGAAATTAGATAGTGGTTGCAATGGTGGTCTTGTAAGGGCGATCTCTTGGAAGCTTGCCTGTTCGGTATCAAAAGGAAATTGAAATTCCATTGCTGCAGAATAATGAAACCTTTTAAAACCTTTAGAAAAACTTTTGTTTCATCTGTATTGAAGTTTTGACTCAGAAATGCCTAAAGAAAAGCTCTTTCAGGTCTCAATAACCTCCTTGTTCTCTGAAATATTGCTGTTAGATTTATAAAGTGCATTCTGTCTGACACTTATTTCAAAGCAAGAAACATTAGGGATGAGATGAAAGGGTGGGAAGGGACTCTGATGAAAAATAGAAACAGAAAGAGTATGAGAGGAACACTAATGTAGCAAATTTAGATTGCCACATGCATATAGCTGTGGAGTGTCCGGCTGCCTAATCGTAGCATTGGGCCACCAATTCTAGGATTCTAGGCTCTGCCCACATCTGCCATTTTCACCATTAGCATGCTGAAAAAGAAGATTTTCTCTCTTTTATTTTTGCTCTGCCAGAGGTTTTTTTTTTTTTTTGCCAAAAATATAAACAAAAGTAAAGAAAAGCTATAGCAAGAACTTTTCTGAATTTGAGACGTGTAGAATGCTGCTTCTAAAATTTTCCCTTTATAACTCTCCAAACCTTAGAAGGGGGAGAGGTGGGGGGGGGGAAGGAGAGACAGAGAGACAGAGACAGAGAGGGAGACAGAGACAGAGATTGAGAGACAGAGAGATTGAGAGACAGAGACAGAGACAGAGACAGAGAGACAGAGAGGGAGACAGAGAGAGACAGAGACAGACAGAGAGACAGAGAGAGACAGAGAGATTGAGAGACAGAGAGATTGAGAGACAGAGACAGACAGAGAGACAGAGAGGGAGACAGAGAGAGACAGAGACAGAGACAGAGAGAGACAGAGAGATTGAGAGACAGAGAGACAGAGAGAGACACAGAGAGAGAACAGAGACAGAGAAAGCGACATTTCCTTTCGATGGTACTGCTTCTTATCTGCTTATAAAAGGGAATAGTAGATGAGTGGCTAAGAATTTTGGGAGAAAATTCAGGAGAGACAGGATAGAGTAAATACGCAGAACAGAGTGGCCTCAGAGCCGGGAACGCCTGGGTTCAAGCCCTGCCCCAGCTCTGCCCTGGCTGTGTAACCCTGGTTAAGTCACAGCTTCTTACTGCCAAGATAGGTTGCTCCTACCTCCCAATAGTCTTCAGTAGCTAAGACTCTAAGTTGCAGAGACGATGTAAATTGAAAGCAGAAATTCCTCACCCAGACTTCCCTGACCAGTGCAATCCTAGGTCCTGTCCCTGTCCCTAGCTATAGTTTCTAAAACTGTTGCAGATAAAACTTTGCAGAGTCAAGGACAGATGCAGCATGTACATGGTTAGTTCTTGGATGTAGAGGCCACTATCATCCCTGGGGGGATCAGGACAAGCTTTGTGTGGGAAGTAGCACCTAAGCTGAGCCTTGAAGGAAGATAACAATTCTGAGAGGAGGAGATGAGGAAGGCATGGACAAAGACTGGGGCAAATCCATGAAGGTGGAAGACCCAACAGTGAGTTGAGGGTTCAGCCAGCAACCTGGTTTTTCTGGAATGGAGAGTCTGTGAAAAAAGACATTATGAAGCAAGGCTGAAAAGGGAGTTGGAGCCAGACTCTGGAAGGCCATGCATGTGAGGCTGAGGAGGATTTTTTGTTTAAGAAGTCTTAATCTTAGAGTCAGTTGGGAGTTTCTGGAGGTTTTTGGGCAGGGAGAACAAATGGTCAGACCTTTGCCTTATTAGGAGGTTAATTTTCTTTCTTTTTTAGCTTTTTGGAGGGGCAAAGGTAGGGCAATTGGGGTTAAGTGACTTGCTCAAGGTCATACAGCTAGTTTTTTGGTGTGTGTGTTAAGTGTCTGAGGCTGGATTTGAACTCAGGTCCTCCTGACTCCAAGGCCAGTGCTCTATTCACTGCACCACCTAGCCACCCCAGGAGTTTAATTTTGATAGCTTTGTGGAAGATTGAGTGAAGGAGGTAGGGAAATGATCTAGGGAGGCTCCTTAGGAAACAGTAAACTAATCCAGTCAGGAGAAAATGGGGGCAGATGGGAGAGGTTACATATGTGGAATTGACAGCTATGGGGGAAGAATGAGAGGAAAAAGGCAAGGACTGCTTTGAGCTTGTAGACTTCAGTAGAAACAGGAAAGTTTGGAGGGAGACTGGGGTTGGATTAGTTAAATTTTAGACATTGGAACATGTGACCATGGATTTAGTGCTGAATGAGCCCTCAGAAGCCATCCAGTCCAGCCCCATTGAGGCAGATAGAACCATGGAGAGGAAGCTAGACTTGGAAACAGGAAGGCCAGAGCTTGGATGTTGCCTGGGATATTTAATGGTAGTGTGATCCTGGGTGAGTCATTTAGACTTTTTGAGCCCCAGTTGCTCTAAAGTAAAACAGGAGGGTTGGACCTGATCTATGCTTCCTTCATTTTGCAGTTGAGGCAGCTAAGGCTTGAAGAGATCTGGTGCCTTGTCCCTGGTGGGATTTGATTCCAGATCCTTTAGCTCTGCGTTAGGTGTCCTTCCCATTCACCCCATGATGAATTTGAGATGCTGGGGGAACATCCAGGTAGAAGAGAGATGTTTAAGTAGGTGCTTAAAGATGCAATTTAGAGGAGATATTTTTTGTTGTTCACTCATTTTTTACTCATTTCTGACTCTTTGTGACCCCATTTGGGGTTTCTTTGGTAAATAATACTGGAATGATTTTCCATTTCCTTCTCCAGCTTATTTTAAATGAGGAAACTGAGGCAAGCTGGGTGAAGTGACTTGCCCAGGGTCGCACACCTACTAAATGGCTGAGACTGGATTTGAATTTAGGTCTTCTTCCTGACTTCAGGCCCATCTCTTTATCCACTGTACCACTGAACTGAGCTGGGTATATAGAAATTTGAGATTCCTATGCAAGGGCATACACAGCTTAATTCACAGCACTAGGTGGGATCACCAAGTGGGTTTAGTGAAGAGGGCATCTAATACATTTATGTTGATTGGTTGTGCTAGAAGGAAGGTATAAAGAAGAGAAACATCCACTTCTAAATAATACATGGTGTCTTATGAAATCACCCACTTATAATACCCAATCAGTGAGATTTCAAGTACGTGACACATCTTGTATTACTGTGTGCTGGTATAGATGTGACTCCTGAACTCAACACACAGGCTAGTGGGAATGTGGCACAATGTTTGTTGGGGGTCAGTGGGGGAAGTTTGACTGGTAAGGACTGTGAATCTCAGCAGTCATTAAAGACCGTGAGGAGATGACTTCTCTTGTAATTGTAAGGAATCCATCATAGTAATATTGAAATGCATTTGAAGGCCTGTGTGTTGCATTTCTAGGGATTATGGTGCTTTTAGTAAGAGATACCCAAGCTGATTTTAGCAGCAGTGAGTTTCCCCAAATTCTCTATTTGAGATTTTGTTGTTTATAAATGATTTTTTACCAGCTAATAATTTTTCATATCTTTATCACCTTTTCACCTTCAAATCTCAAAATACATTATAAATACCAACTCATTATCTTCTGAATATGTCCTCAGGCAAGGTAGAAGGGAATTAACCATGAGGGGAGCTGCTAGACCAGTAGTACTTCTAATCACAGGAATGGGGCAATGGGGAAATTCACTGCTCTGAATGCCCAAACAATGGTTTATTAAGTTGTATTATATTTTTTATGGTAAAAGTTATGTCTACTAGCTGGATATAGGTCCTTGAAGTGAAGAAATTGTAAACTTTAGATGTTTTCTTCATGATGAGAGGGATGTAAAAAACTACCCAAATGCAGTGAACAGAAAATATCATTGCCCCCTTCCTTTCCTTCACCTTCCCTATGGAAGCAGATCCCAAATCCTTTCATTTCTCCCTCTCAGATGTCTCGGTTACCCATTCCTCGCCTCCCACATGGCCCTTACACCAGTTCAGGCTTTTGTACATAAAGTATCATAGGACTTTAGTTATCATTTAGGCCAGCCTCTCCATTTTTGCAAAAGAGAAATCAGGTCTGGAGATCTCCTTTTTTCAATGACTTGAACTGGTTGCCTAGGTCAGAATACCAGGGAGAAACCAAACTAGGGAACTCCCAATACAGAGGGTTCTGTCACTCTATCTTGTCTTGGCAACTGCAGTTGCTTCCTGTTGGGTCTTTTTTGACTCTAGTCTCTCTTTTCTCCTTTCCCCTGTCCTTTTGTCTTTAATTTTTTTTATTGTTAATTGCACTGTCATCAACAATCACAAATCCATCAAGACTAGCACCGAGTCTTACACAAAATAAGCTCTTGATAAAGATTTGTTGAATTGAATTGAATGATACAAGGTAGATTGTGAAAAAGACAAAAAGATATAGACCTAAAGTACTTTAAGGAAATTTGAGGAGGCAGAGAGCACTTTTTTTTTTTCTGATAGGATCAGGGGACACCTAGCACAGGGAGTGATGCATGACCTGAGCCTTGAAGCTAGAAAAGGATTTCAGTAGGGGAGGTAAACATACTTATTCGTAAATGTGGGGAGGTGTGAGAGAGAAGGAAGATTTGGAAATAACTACGGATCCTGTTTGGTTATAGCACATAGAATAAATGCATTTAGTATGTGAAATAAGATCAGAAGGGTAGGTTGGAGCCCAAATGCACAGGACTTAAATGCCAGAGAGAAAGTGTGTTCTGGGCTCTAGGTTAGCAGTCAGTAAACTCTGTCCCAGTAGCCAAATTTGGCCAAATCCCGCGCACTGCCTGTTTTGTTTTTGTTCGCCTAACATGCTAGGAATGGTCTTGTTCTTAGCTTGGAATGCTATACAAAAACAGGCAAGGGGCTGGATTTAGCCCTTGGCCAGTAGTTTGTAGACCCCCTGTTCTAGGCAGAGGATTGACACCCAAGATAAGTGGGGAAAATAGACAAAACGTATTAGCTATCTTTGATCATTCTTCACCTTTCCAAATAATCACCCATCAATAATTTGCTCTTGGAGTTTGCCAGTTGAAGTTAAACTGTTTTACATAGTTTGCAGAATATACTATCTTCTCTCTTTTTTAAAAATTATTTTCAGTTTTCAGCATTCACTTCTATAAGGTTTTGAGTTTCAAATTTTGTCCCCCTCCCCAAGATAGCATGCAATCGGATATAGGCTATGTATGTACAATCATATTCAACATATTTCCACATTAGTCAAAGAATATTCTCTTCTTTTTTTTTTAAATCAAGGCAACATTTGCCCATCTTCAGTTATGAGGTACCGCTCTTTCCCCCTAAATCCTGAAAATCATTAACAGCAGCTTAGCAGTCACATTCTCCAGCTCCCTTAAGGGTGGATGGACTTCCTCTGGTCAGAGGAATGGAATACCTTTATTTCAGCCACTGACTCCTTATTATTTCTTTGCTTCTCTTTGATTTCAGTTCTCCTTTGCCTCCTTTTATTCCATCTCTTGCAGTCAGGAGGGTCACTCTCCTTGATGGAGAAAATAGAAATAAAAAAGAGTTGGGTATTTCTGCTTAACAAAATCAAGGATCTGTGAGGTGGAAGTGATCCCAGAGGTTATCTAGCCCAACCTATATCTGACCAAGAAAGTGCTCTGCAGCATCATGGAGAAGTGACCACCAATCCTTTGTTTGAAGATTTTGGGGGAGATTTTCTTTGTCATCTGTTACCATCCCTACCCCTACTCCCTCCCCCTTCTTCTTGTCCCTAACATAGTAAAAACAAACAAAAAAGGCCCAACATAACCCAAAAAACAAAACTCCTTTTTTTTGTGGTACTTGTCTCACTTTCTTTTTTTGCATATGTCCTTTAAAAACATGAATTCATTAGGAAAGTCTACCCTCTTCAGTAGCTGTGTGTATTTCCCCCGCATCTTTCAGAATCATTTGAGATTAGATTGTCAGAATTTCATTCCTGAGTCTTCAATTCCTCTTAAGCCAGCTTCTCTTTTATAGCTTCAGGTCAGAATACCATGACTATATTTTCTTAAACTTTTTGAAGTTTTCTCTCTGAAAGTCTAACTGGTGCACATCAGGTTGGCACCCTCCTTATTTACCACAAACTCCAAGAATATAGTCCATCCCCATACCCCCATATCCCTGTCCCCTGTTCTGTACTGTTGGGATCAGTAGGACAGAAACTATTGGGAAAATCCATTACCCACTGAGGTTGTCCAACTCTGCAGTGTAACTTCATTTGTCCCCCATCAGCTACGGGAGGAATGCTGCATGATAGTGTGCACACTCTTACCTTTGTTTGGCTAAATAAACAGGGGAAAAACTAGAGGCCATTGGGGTTTTCCTTTCAGAATTAACCAACTGTAATATAATTCAGACATTTTACAAAAGAAATACTGTTAGGTCAGTGGCTCTCTAGGGACAAATTGTTTGAAAATTTTGAAGAATTCGTTGAAGAATAAACTTAGAATAAACTCACAAGGTGAAATATTGAACGTGGTTAAACAGAAAGGCATTTTCCTATAGGAGGTTGCATGGGGTAGTGCTAACAATATTGGACTTGGAGTCAGAAGACTAGTCTTGAGTCTTGCTTTTGACACTGCAAGCTGGGTGACCCAGGCCAAATCACTCTGAGCCTTAGTTGCCTCATTTGTTGTTGTTCAGTCATTTTCAGTTGTGTCTGACTCTTTGTGATCCATTTAGGGGATTTTCTTGGCAACGATACTGGAGTGGTTTGCCATTTCCTCCTCCAGCTAATTTTATAAATTAGGAAATTAAAACAGGGAGGGTTAGGTGACTTGCCCAGGGTCACACAGCTAGTACGTGTCTGTGACTGAATGCAAGTCTTCCTGACTTTACCTCTAGCACTCTATCCACTGTTCCCTTAATCTGTAGAACGGGAATAAAATATTTGTACTACATAACACAGGCTAATTGAGAAGAAAGTATCTTATAATCTTATATTGTTTTGTCAGTGTGAACAATAGGAAGACAGATTTAGAACTAGAAGCACCTGAGAGATCATTTGGTGCAGCCACTTCATTTTACAAATGAGAATTGATAAAGGAACTCCATTCAGGTCACACAGGTAGCAAGGGAGAACCCACATTTGGACCCAAGTTCTCGATTTCCATTCCTCCCTGTTGACCCTCATCTCAGGAAGTTCTGATAAAACAACTCTGGGGCAGGTCTCTATTCTGCCATTATTCTTATCATTTTAATAATTTGTGTCATTATTGATCTGGTGCTGGGTGAGGGTTGCATTCAGTTTGGGAAAATAAATGTCCTTTATTCCAGCAATTCTCAACTTTCTTTACACCAAAAAGTTCCTTGAAAAGTCTAATTTGGGAGTGAATTGATTCAAATAAAAATCTGTAGTCACTGCATTAGGTAATTGAGTTCTTTAAGTCAGAGTTCCTTTCCCAGTTGTGTTACCATATTAAATGTTTGTGTTTTACTGTCTTTGGCAATACATGTACCAAAAGTCTACCGATATAGATATAATTAGCATTATCCCCCCTTCATAAGGGATCATGCAGATTCACTTAGTATCCATATTTTTTTTAAAGGTTCATCTTGCCATCCATGGCCAAAATGACCAAATAATGCTGTCCCTTTGAATTTCTCTTAGAAGACTTGGTAGTAGTAAAGTTTGGTAAGAGCTGGGAGTCACTTCCAGACACCTGGAGAGCTGTCAGGGTAGAGAACTGTCAATGGCCTACCAACCACTGTTTGACCACCTTTGGATCATGCTGGTAATTTTCCAGAAGTCCCTCATAAGTGATTTTTGCTTCTATAGCAGACTTGTATTTTAATTTTTCAATGACTCTGTGATCTCTCAGTCGGAGATCCCATTTCAGTCAGTACAGACATTACATTGCCATTAGGAGAAGGGAAATCTAGGTTAGGTACACATTTGTTACTATAGAGGCCTGTAAGCATGAGCATACTGGTATAGGAGCTGTCTAATCATTTTGCTTGGATTTGTCCTGCAAATGTGCTGAACGACTTTCCCTGGCACATATACACTGAGGTCTTGCTTATAGGAAGGGATCCAGCTTTCTGCTTTCTTGTCCCGGGAGAGAAGTTTAGTTATGTTGTTTCCTTGTGACTAGAGCAAACAATCTCTTTGCATACTTTTATTTCCTCATCTGTTCAGTAGAATTCATAAGACATGCTCACACCATAAGTGATACGCTTATCATGCACTTGGAAATGTTTGAAAGAAAGGTGCTGCATGATGAAAGGATTGCTTGTAAATGGGGCCTGGAGGGGGTTTCTAATGTAAAATCATTCATCCTTGCAGATCATCCCAAGATAAAGAACAGAATGCCTGGGACAGACTCTTCAGAAAATAGCTTTGCCCGGGTTGTGCGTCCTCACAGTCCTCCCATCAGGAGTGAGCGCCTCTCTCTCGGTCCTGTAGCACAGCCTTCAGAGGAAGAGCAGGTAATGCTGTGGCCGCCTTTATTTATCTGTGCACTCAGTCAGCACAGCCGAGTTGGACAGCCAGGGTTGTCCTTGAGCCTCAATTTGCTCATTGGTAAAACAGAAATCATAAGACTTGTGCTTGGTAACAGGTCAGTTTGGCCAGAAATTCTGTTTTAGGTATATAGTGTGGGAGCCAGATAGTCATGGCATCTGCCGCCATCCCAGTGGTCAGGGGAGGGTCAGTGAGATCACATCTTGGCAGGTGGTAGCCCAGATGTGAGCTAGGATGACAAGTGGAGTCAGGACAGCTCCTGGAGGGGCTGCCCAGGCCTGTTCTGGGTCAGACCTCTTCCTTACAATAGCCTTGGAAGCTTCTGTGAGTGTGACTGTAGATTAACTGAGGAGGAAACCGAGGTGTAGAAGGGGGACATTCCTTGCATCTGGTCACATGGCCATAAGTGTCAGAGCTGTGGTTTGATTTCAGACCTGACACTTCACTTGTGCGTCCTTTCTGTTTCACCATGTGCCTCACACGCCACGCTCCAGCTCCCATCACCAGGACTTTGCACAGGCTGTCCTCCATGGCTCACATGCTCTCCCTCCTCACCTTTGCCTCTGGGAGTCCCTAGTTCCCTTCAAAAGCTCAGCTCCATCCCACCTTCTCCATTAAACCTTTCCTAATTCGTCCCCTGGCTGTAAGTGCCTTCCTCCTATCTTTGCCTGGTCTTTCTTTTGTGTATATGATGTGTTTACGTGTATATGTTGTCTTACACGTGGATATCTCTCCCCAAGACAGTGTGAGCTCTTTGAACGTATGGACTGTTTCATCTGTGTCTTTGAATTCTCAATGCCTCACTTGGTCCCTGACTCATACTAGGAGCTTAATAAAGAGCTCTCTGACCGACTAATTGGGATTGCAAAATGTTCTGCTCTCACAGAGTTGTCTGAGTTTTTAACCTTAAGTCCATGAACTTTTTTCTTAAAAAAAAATTAATTTTATTACAATATAATTGTCTTCCTTTGTAATCACATGCAATGTATTTTATGTATTTTAAAGCTTTATTTTGAGAAAAGATGCATAGGCCTCACTAGCCAGGGGGCCAGGACAGAAACAAAGAAGTTCTTAGTCTCCTCTAAGATGTTGATCTCCAGTGTTTATAGATGCCCCCTAGACTTCCTCCAAAATCTTCCGAGGTCTCTCTCATGCAGGATATTCTCTTGAACCCATTAATTACTTTGTACTTGTACTTCTACCCAGAGGATGAGTTCTACTATGTTAGTAACCTAGAATAGAAAATGAAACTTACTTTTCTGTGGTCTTAAAACTACCTTCTTCAAAGGACAACCTTAATTTTTACTATTTCCAGATTTGGCAATCATCTTCTTCATGTGTTTATGAACTTCATTCTTTTCCCTCAGTGCCAATAAGGCTTCTTTCTTTCAGTGTGTTAGTTTGCATTTTCTTTCTCAGTTTTGGAACCTGGTGGCCAGGATTGCACATGGTAGTCTAGCTATGACCACAGAGCGTTTTTTGTAAAGGGTCAGAAAAGAAGGCTGTATGAAAAAAAATCTGTTTTCTAAATAACAACAATGACCTTTATTTAGCACCAGAACCTAGGCCAGGGCCTTTAAGATCATAGGCCTTTTTGGGGGTGGGGAGTGGGGACAGAGTTCTTTCTTTCTTTCTTTTAAAAATGAAGCAATATTTACTATCCTACCTCCTCTCACCCACTACCTGAGTACAGGAGGTAGGAAGGGGAAGAAGGAGCAGCTACAGATTTCTAATGGCAATGCCTGACCTTGGCTCAGAGGCTTTCTAGGGCCTCTTGGGTGACATTTAGGGAGAAGGACTTTGGGTGTACCCTGGAGAGCCCCAAATAGCCAAGTTCTCTGAGGAGCTGGAAATACTGCACTAACATTTTCTCATTTGTTCTTTCAGCATTCCTTACGTTATTCCCATTGTATATCGGAGGAACTGAGTTTAAGTAACTGAGGCCTGCTTCTGCTGTGGACCAGTTAGGGGAGACAGATGTAGTGGTCAGGCCTCGGGAAGCCCATTCCTATAGGGTCCATCAGGCACATCTAATTAGCAGGGAAGAGAAGGGAAGGCTGGCCTGGCCTGTGGAGAGGATTGCTCTATGGGCCATGCCTGGCTTTGTGCTGTTTCATTTCCCATCTTTCCGTTCTTATTGTATTTACAGATCGTGATCGATGAAGGCCAGAAAGTTGGCATTTCCATTCAAGGTGACCTAAATCGGGCAGGAAAGGTAAAGGTGAGGCATGAATTTTGTTTTTTCAGCCATCCTTACCTAATCTCAAGCACATTCTGGGGCATAAGTAGCTTTCATCTTTTTTACTGTTCTAATGATCTTTATTTTGTATTTGGGCAGCTAGGTGGCTCAGTGGATAGAGAGTACCAGGCCTAGAGTCAGGAAACCTGAGTTTAAATCCAGCCTCAGACACTTAGTAGCTATGTGACCCTGGGCAAGTCACTTAAACCTGTTTGCCTCAGTTCCTCATCTGTAAAATGAACTGGAGGAGGAAATGGCAAACCACTCCAGTATCTCTGCTGAGAAAACCCCAGATAGGGTCAGGAAGAGTCAGATGTTACTGAAACCACTGAACAGCAACATTTTGTTTTTGTTTAGGTTGAGCTGAGAGCCCTCCCTCCTAGATACTTGGCAGATAGAAGGGTTATTTGTTATAGAGAAAAGTGAGTCTTGTTCCCCATAAAATATACTGAGTGAGAAATACAGAAGCCCAAGAAATGCCTAAACTATTCCCCCAAAGCATTTACATTGAAAATAAATGGCAGGGGATGCCTTTGAATGCCAACAAGTGACTTATGCGGAAAGGGAAAATTTGGGCCTCCAGTTCTTTTGAGGATTTTGAAGTAACCTCATATTGTTGTCTGGGAAATCGTGGGCTGGTGAAGAAGCTGTGCTATGTATTTCTTAAAAGCCTAATGCTATCTGTGAGGCACTTTGTCATGTATGAGCTGCTACTATGGGAAGCATCGTGGTGTTTTTTAGCCTTTACTCCTGATGTCTTATACTGGGGAGCAGTGAAATTGTGTGATCATTTACGCCCTCTGGTGTTCCCCTGAAATGAATTAGCTGGGCTCCCAGGGCCTACCCCTTTGTCTGGGTCCTGGGAGAGGTGGTGTTTCACTTGGGATCTTTATCCTTCAGTGATGGGCTGCCCTTTGCTCTGCATTTTACCTTAAACACATCTTCGATTGTGTTTGTGTGAGAGAGCATATGGTTTGCTTTTGTTGTGTTCCTGGGGTGGCATGTCTCTAGCCTCGGATGCTTACCTAGCTGTGTGACCCTTGGCCAGTCACTTTCACTTTCTCAGCCTCAGTCTCTTCATCCTTAAAATAGGGATAACAATAGCACCAACTTTGCAGGGTTATTGTAAGAACCAAATGAGATGACTTAGGAAAAGTGTTCTGTAAACCCTGAAGTTCTACATAAATGCTAGTTCTGCATAAATGCATAAATAACATAATAAATGTTATTATCTTTCTCTCCCCTGCCTGCAGTTTCCTTCTCAGAGTCCTCAGGGAGAGCCTCAGGGGCTTTGGGTAGATGCTGTTAGGCTTAGCACCACAGATAACTGGTGCTCTTAGGGGCAACCAGCTCCACCAGTGGCCACAGTGTGTTGGCTGTGGGGTCATTAGCGACAGATTCAGGCTCCGCCTCCATTTCCCCCCAGCATGGAGAGTTCTAATTGTTAGACCATCTGCCTTAGACCAAGACAGAATCAAATACAAGAAGAGCTCCCATTTAGAAGGTGCTTTGAAGGTGCCCAGAGCACTCAAGCCATCTTGGGGGATCTCAGGGAGATTTAGCAGGACTCCCACCTCCCAGGGCCACTCATCCAGATAATGCCTTTAGCAAATTACAAATGACACCCTGCGATGTGGCTGTGAAACTGAAGGGCACCAAGGGGGCATCTCCCTTCATCCCAAGCACAGCACAGCCGCGCAGGCAGGCACAGGTCCAGGTGACCTGTCCTTTCCAAAGGAGTGACGAGTTTTGTTGTTTTGTTTTTTTGTTTCACTGTAGAAACCGCAGAGGCTTTATTTGTCAGGTTAATAAATCAGCAAGCATTTCTTAAGCATTTACCACATGCCATGTATTGTGCTAAAGCGAAGATAAGCAGAAAGAAAGACAGTCCTGCACTCAAGGGGCTTACCTTGTATTGGGGGAAAGAACACATCAGGGTAAACTGATAGAGATGAGGAGGGAAGAGAGGGGCAGAGTCAGGAGGGCAGCCTGCAGAGGAATGAAGACTGCTTTCCTGGGCATTTCCTGGGCTTTAAACAGAGATTCTGAGAGGAATGAGGCAGTAAGGAGAGGCTGCTGGGATGTGGGGTGCTTCCAGAGGGGGATGTCCAGAGGTTCAGTGAGTTTTCAGGATGAAGAGGTTCTGGGCCATGCTAGAGAAAGTCAGAGTCAAGGGGGCAGCCTGGAAAAGGCATCTTCAGCCCCTGCACCACCTGGGCTAGCTTTCAGCTCCCGAGATTCTACTCTGCATCTCCAGGAAAGGCAGACTGAACAGGAAGACTTCTGGCTTTGCCCAGAATCTGAGAAAAGTGGATCCTGCTGCTCATTTGGGAAACTTGGTTGAGCTGGATTTCTTTACTCTTGCATAGAGTAAACACTTAATAAAATGAGTTTCTCTCCCTCCCTCTCCCTCTTCCTCTCTGGTCCAATATATACATAAAAATAGACTTGACTTTTTCCCCCCAGGTAGACAATTTCCTAGATTTGGAAGATTTTGACACGGGTGAAGAAACTGACCACAAGCTGGGCCGAGGTACGCTTTCTCTCTCACCCTCATTCTTGGATTTTTCTCAAAAACTAACAAACCTTGAGGTAGCCTCTTATTTCTAGCCAAACATCTTCTCTCTGCTTCCCTTGGAGATAATAAACTTTGAACTAATAAAACTGCTTTGAGTAATCAGAGTTCTGTAGAGTTCAGGGTGCAAGATGAATGTCTTTCCTGTTATCAGGGATTTGCTGGGCCTTATGGTTTATCCTAGCCATCCATGTTTCCCTGAAGATTCTAATGCCTTTTGAGAAAAGTTACCTACCATGACAGTCTCAAAATATAAACACTTGGAAAAGCTCCTGTTTCCCAAGCACTTGATTAGATGTGCACATTTTTCATGATTTCTGGTTGATCCCTTGACATAAATCAGAAGCAGCATTAGCTCTGAGACTTGAACCTCAGTTTACTCATTTATAAAATGGGGGTTGTACACTTAGAATACCTGCCGGAATGGATGTGAGGCAAAGATCAGAAGAAATACTGTACGTTGTAATAAATGTGCATTGTAACCGTAAACACGATATAAATGTGTTGTTATAATTGCTATTACATAAAATTTGAGTTTTTAGAGTGCATGATAAAAGTGAGAGACTTTCCAGTTTTTATTTCCCACCAACCAGGAGAGTGTCGTTATTGATTGGTGTTGACAAGAGTTTTATGTGGATTAAATATAACATTATTTGATTTGTTATATAACATAGGCACAAAATAACTAGGGGGCGCCACAGTTCACAGAGCGCTGTGCCAGGCACGAGGAAGCTCTGGATTTGAATTGTACCTTAGACATGTCTTAGCAGTGTGACCCTGGGCTAGTCCCTTTACCTCCATTTTCCTCAATCGTAAAATTTGGATGATAATAACACCTATTTCCCAGGGTTGTTGTGAGGATCGAAGGAGATAATATTATGCAGTGCTTTGCAGACCTGAATGTACTATGAAGGCTAGCTATTGTTTATTGTTGTTATTTTTATTACAAACTCTTTTATTTACCTTTTTGGTTCTTTCCAAGTTGCCTCAAAATATTTAGGAGTTCTTCCTCCCCCCCCCCCCCCTTCCCTGCAAGCTTCTCCCTTCGTTTATTCATCCTTCCTTTGTCCTAAAGAGGCCTTCAAGTCTCAGGTCTCAGCTGCTTGGACCGAGTGAATCCCAGCCTTCCCATCCTGGGGGAAGAACTTCAGAAAAAACCTTTTGAAAAGTGGACTCTGCGCTGCTGAACTGTTACAAAGATGAAAAAAACCACTAGGGCTTGGGGGGAGGGTGTCCCTGAATGCACAACTTGGGTCATTCGAAAAAAACCGAAAAACCTGCTCTCAGGGGAATTGCAGTTTCAGCCTCATTTGTATCTTCAGGAATTTGAGCAGAAGGCAAAGATTTATTTCAGAGGGGGACATTTTAAATAGGCTACCGACTGAATAATTTTGGCAGCTGGAAGACTGGCTGATTAGATTCTGTTGTTATTATTTAAGCAACAGCTTTGCCTGGGGTGACAAAGAAGTGGCTTATATATTGTTTTTCCACCCTTTACTTTTTCCCAATCACAAAATATTTTCTGCGTAGAGGCTCCTGATTCTCTTTCCGTTTTTGGTTTGTCTTTCTGGATTCTCTGGTTGGGAGAGGGGGGAGCATGAGCAAGAACCGCCTCAGGGCAAGGTCATTGTACAGTCAGTCACCTGAAGCCAGGCTGAAGGTAGAGCATGAGCCCCAGAGTTCTGTGCTCTGCCTTGGCTTGGACATTGCTAGAGCTGCTTTTTCCCTTTTCGATTCAAGGCAGACTAGTTGACCTGATGGTATTGGGGCTTATGGACTGGTCACACATGCCCCAGACAAGCCGGCTCATAGTGGATGTCCAGCAAAATCCTTATTTGCAGTAAATGCTAGTATTTTATTAAAGCTATTTACAGGAAGAATCTCTTTTCTTTTTTTGTTTCCTTTCTGAATTGGCCCAGCTAGTCCTCTGGCTGAGACGAACTGGTTCTTTGAAGCCCATATCCCTGAATTGTGCTGGTTTGCATAAGTCAGCTGTCCATTGAGTGGATATAAATTGTGGGTGCCCCTGCTAGACCAGAATGGGCAGGAAACCTGAATCTGGCACTTTCTGTGGTGGGAATGCAGCATGACTTAGTCCTGCCTACCATGTAGTAATCCTTGTTTGATTCTCTTTATTGGTAATAGCACCAGCCCAGTTATGTTTTCATGCCTAACGTACTATTATTATCAGAGATGTGAAAGCTAAGCAGTATCTTCTCTTTATTGCTTATTAATTTCTATTTATAGTTCAAAGTATCTTAATGTATTTATGACATTCTTCCCTTTTAGTTGACCTGTGCAAATAGTGGCTACATTATACTTTTGTGACTGTTCGCAAAATCTGTAGAATATAAGCCTTTTGAGGGCAGAGATTCTTGCTTTCTTTGTTCTTTATTTCCCTAGCTCCTTCATAGAGGCAGCCTTGTTTGCAGTAGGCACCTAATAAATGTATGTTGAATTGTGAGTCTGTTTTTTCACTGCTTAAAGAATGATTCAGTGACTTTATCTCCATTACAAAATTGAAAGCATCAGGGAAAAATCCTTCCCTCATAATGAATTTTTGAAAACTTGAAAAGGTGAAATGTCATGGGGTTTCTAGACATTGTTTGATGCAAATTGGGTATCAAATTTTGTATGTGGAGCATTCAAATAGAGGATAAGTTTCAAAAGAGTATCACATATATCATTATGTTTTCTGGCGTCCCCAAGTAGCCATTCATTAATCATTCCATTTGAGAAGAGAGTTTGCCCAACCACATTTCTGGAGATAAGGAAATAGAAAGATTGGATGCTTTGCCCATAGTTCTATAATGAATGAATCTCCCTGGCACAGTCTGGGTCCAGATGCACACTTTTCACCTTCTGGGACAGGCTTGGCCCACACCTATTAGAGGCTTTGATTTTGTTCAAAAATGGTTTTAATAGGACCTGTATCCATTTCTTTCTTTTCCTGTTTTTTTTTTTTTTTAACTCAGGAGGAAATATTTAGATAAATAGAAAGAGCTCGGCACTTAGCGTACCCAGAGATAACTGTTGGTCGCATTTTGGAGTAAGAGGGTGGAGAAAAGCAGGAAGGAATCTTTTCAGATTACTAGGTGATGATTTTAAATGAAAATCTGTCCTTTTTCTATGTGTTTTCATTTTATATGCTACCTCAGATACCTTTTGCAAGCAAATGGGGTCATCAAGAACATTAAAACAAACTTTATCTGTTTCAGAATTTATGACTTTTAAAAGGATAACAATAATGACCCTACAACCCAGTAAGAACAATAACAAGCCTATGCAGTAATGGACCCCTCAGTGTTTGAGTTCTTTTTACTCCAAAGCAGCTTAAATTGGTCAAACCTCCACTTTGTTGCCTGTTTTGGAAAAAGTAGATTGTTATGTGTGAGAAGCTCAGTGGCTTTAGTGGATGGAGTGATGGACCTGAGCTGAATAGAATTGGGAACTTGAGTTCAGGAAGATCTGAGCTCAAATCCTGATCCAGACACTTGCTAGCTTTGTGACCCTTGGCAAAAAACAAAAAACAAAAAAAACCCAGATAAACGAATCCTTGGCCATGTGTTTGACAGCTCTGGTCTAGATCTTGTTCAGCACCATCTGGGGAAGGGAATGGAAGGGAGTAAGCATTTCTACAGAGCCTGCTACATGCCAGCCACGGTGCTACATGCTTCACAAGTAAGATCTCATTTGATCCCCACAACCACCCTGTGAGGTGGGTTCTATTCTAGTCTCCATTTTACATGTGAAGTTTAAATCACATCTGTGACCCCGAAGGTCGTACATCCGGTAAGTCACAGAGTTGATGCTTGAGCTGAGGTCCTCTGACTTCTCGTCCAGCACTCATTCTGCTGTGCTATGTTGGCCTTTTTCTTTAAGAGAACATTTCTCTTGGTAGGTCCTATCGTCATCGCTCCCTGCTAGAATTATGTTGTTCCTAAATAGGTTCATGCCAGCCAGCACAGTGGTGCTTTTTAGCCCTACATAGATGACTTGGGCATATAAAAAGGCAGCTTCTTAAACGGATGTTTATTTGATTGATAACAAAGGAAATCAATTTTTCTGAAATCTCTCTCTCTCTCTCTCTCTCTCTCTCTCTCTCTCTCCCTCTCTCTCCCCTTCTTCCTTTCTTTCTCTCTTTCTCTCTCTCTCACTTTCTCTCATCAGTCTATTAAAAAACAACAACTTCCTAGTCCTCAGGTTAAGAATCCCAGACTTTATATGACATTGCTGTTCAGTCTGTCCCAGAAGCAGCTCTTGTAGACAGAAAGCACAGCCTGACTTCTCTGAGTTGCCTGGGACTTCAGAGATGTTTCTTGGTTCAATTCAGACCTGAACAGGAATCTTCTGTACATCCACTGCTTATCTAACCCTAGTAATGAGACAGCTTGTTCCACTTTTGGATAACCCTAATTCCCTTCCACTGAGCCACCATGAAAAGAAAAGAAACACGAGCCCCACCCAAACCCAAAGAAAGCAGGTTAGCCCAGGCTCTCAGCTGTGCCCCAAGGTCTGGAGTCTGAGGACCATGTCATTGCACAATTGGAAAAGCTGCTCTCCATGGTGGGAAGCAAGGTGCATTTCAAAGTCTCTGTGTTCCAATATCAGTACTTGCTCTGTTATCTCCCTGTTCATGCTGTCTTTGGCAGCAGCCAAGGCATTCCTCTTCATTAATCACCTCCTCCAAAAACTTAATTAGTGACTTAATTAGGATCATCCTCAGCTTGGTAGTATCATTCTGACCAGCCGTGAATCACTAGATATGTCCTGTGAACCTGACTACTCTCAGAGAAACTCAAGTCAAGGAAGAAAGCCATTTCTGTTTTTCACCCTCATTTTACTTAGTTCCAGAGTGGAGAAATGAGCAACAATGAATGAGAGTTGCTGAGAGATAGATTTTTTTTTCTCAATATAAGGAAAAGATATTCCCGACATTTCGAACCATCTAAAATTAGAATGGGATTTCTTGTCCTCAGAGGTCTTGAAGCAATGACTGTATGCCAAGGTGTCTAGGATGTTGTGAAGAGGGTTCCTGCCCAGGGAGAGGACAGACCCTCTAACCCCTGAAGTTTCAACTCTGACATCCCACAGTCCTTTGGGAGAATTCTGGAACATACACATTTTCCCATTATGGCAGCTTTGCTGGTCCTGCGCAGAAATAAAAGGAAACAATTCACTGATGTTGGATCTATTGGAAAACAAATAGCAGTTGCTGATTCTGAAGACTGTGATAAAGAAGCTCAAAACATGTTCCATTTTTTTTGCCAGAGCTAAAAATTAGACCATGCATTTTGAATATGATAGTTTTCTTTTTGCTGAAAGTTAAAATACTTTCTGCCTTTCTTATTTTTCAGCGTTATCTTTTTTGAGAAATTGCCAGATTGGTTGTACAATGAACTCAGCACTCTGTTTTCTTCTCTTACTTTGTCTCTCTCTTTGGGAGCAGGAAGAGTGGAAGTCGAGGGTAAACAGTAAATAATATACACTAATTTAGGAAAACCCTCACCCACTCCCAAACAAGATACCTGTCTATTGTGATATGGCTGTTGATGTGAAGCCTCCTTCTTCCCATAGCTCTCTTAATTAATCCATGTCTTTTGAGGCTATATGATTCTTGGGCATGGTCTGCCATAGATCCTCCATAGAGATGTACCCAGTGTGCTGGGGGTCTTTCTATTGAGGGGTTGTTGTTCTAAATAGGGGGTCACATTAGTTGCTGTTCATTTATTATTCCCTGCTCTGACTGTAAGACTGGTACAGTTCCTTTTCTGGTAACACATGTCCTTGTGAATGTTGGGCTTTTGTTTTTGAGGGTGGGGGTGCAATTCTCAAATATAGATTACCATTGGTTTGTGTCACACCATGTTTCTATTAACTGTGTAGCTTTCCATTGTCTTTTGGGTCACCTAGATTTTGAATCTTCTGAGTTTTTTGTTTTTGTGATTTCTAGGCATAAGTATTACTGGGAAAATATATTAAAAAGATGTACTTTTTCATCAAGAAGCAGCTTGAGACTCCTGAAAATGCTACAGTCTAGATGGACTATTTCTTTCTCCTCCTCAATTCTGGGCCCATTTAATTGTCTATTCTCAGTATGTTTCCAAGACACATACACACACATACATATACATTGCATGCATACAGACATACACATATAGGAATATATATGGTTATATGTATGTATATATTCAGATATGTATGTACACATTGATTGACGTCACATGTATAAAATGTACCCACATATGTGTATTTGTCTTATGTCTATCTATCTAATCTATCTATCTATCTGTCTGTCTGTCTGTCTGTCTATCTATCTATCTACCTATCCATCTATCCTGTCAGTCTTTCCATCCTGAATGACTACTTCCATGTTACCCATCCAACTTGAATGTTTCAATATGGGTAATTTACATTTATTATCTATGTCCTTCTAACTATGTGGATTCTTGGGTTGATCTCTTTTGAGTGACCATGTCTATCATTGAGGAATCCTATAGTGATCCAGGGCTCAGTGCTCTCTGGAAAATGCCATCAATTAATCAATAAGCATTTATTAAACACTTACTGTATATGTGTCAGGCTTTGACAGATAGAAGCAGGATAATCCAATCTATCTTTTAAAAACAAAACCACCTAGAAAATCTTCCTCTTCTTTTGAATAGAATGTGACTTTACACCTTGCATTAAAAATGTGTGGATCATAACTTTCTTTTTTTGGTAAAAATGACCCTTGCTTGATGTAAGAATTTAATTTTACATCAGAATTCAATCATTCACTTTGAACTGAGCCACTTGCCTGCATAGAGTGTCTGGTGTTTTGTTTTGAATATTATTGGCCAGTAGATGATTTAGTGAAGTTGTGTACTTGGCGAAAGGGTCAAATGAACTCTTCTTTCTTCCCCAGAGTTGCTGATTCTTCCAGGAGAGGTAGAAGAGGAGATACCTTTCTCTGTCTCAGGCTACATTCCTTCTTTTGAGCGGCGGCATTCTTGCCCTGAACCGAAGACTTCACCAGCAGAACAACCAGTGCTCAGGCATTTGACAGAGGTACCCTTGTTTGCAGCCTATTCACTTCTCTTTCCCCCAGGTTCAGATTCAGGGGTGTGGCATGGGGTGGGGAGGGGCTGGGATGCGACTCTTAGGGATTGCAAGGATTCTGGGGCTTGCTGTTTGTTTTTCCATGTCACTCACATGACTTGAAGGTTTTTACATTTTTCCTCCATCTTTAGATACTTAAAATTAAAATTGCTTCATCGGTCTTCCTTACTGCCATCCATATTCAACTTATTTATTTCTTTGGAACATTTAGTGCAATTATGCTCTTTTGTGGAACTCATTTTCACTTGATGGTATCATTATGCTTTGAGTCAGTCCTGTCTTGACACTCTCCAATAGAAAAGACAATTTCTGTGCCTACGTTTAGTTTCTTCTGGTCACTTTTTGCTCATTATTGCATTTTGCAATTCCAGCAAAACTTTGCCGTTGCAGACCTTGTATCTTCAAAGTTATTTGTCTGAGGTCATAGCATAATTCTTAGAAAACAGGAGCCCAGGGGTGGCTAGATGGTGCAGTGAATAGATCACTGGCTCTGGAGTCAGGAGGACCTGAATTCAAATCTGGCCTCAGACACTTAACACTTACTAGCTGTGTGACCTTGGGCAAATCACTTAACCCTAACTGCCCTCCAAAAAGCAAAAAACAAACAGATGAAACCAACAAGAGCCCAAGAGGAACCATGTTTTTCCTTGGATTCAAGAAAGATCTTGACCTCTATTCGCCCCCTCATGCTGATGAGTGGGAGGAGTAAGACTTTTTCACAAGGCATTTATTTACCAGAGTTGGCATAGAAGGAGGAGGGCACAATTTGGAGTTAATGGACTTGTGTTTGAGTCCTGACCATATTCTTGATTAGCACTGATAACTCTGGAGACCTTTGACAAGTCATTTCCCTTTTTTGGCTTCAGACACCTTGTCTGAATATGGAGGCATTGGATTAAAGATCTCTAAATTGGATTAAAGAGCTGCTCCCGGCTCTGGATTTCTGAAACTGGGTTCCTAAGGTTTCCTTAATTACATGGCTTCTTAAAAATATCCTAGGAGCATTCTTTATTATAGGAGGTACATGGTTATTGGGAATAACTGTGAAACATTTTAAAAAATCTTCTCTACAAACTGGTATACAGTTGGTGTGAAGATGTATTATGAAGCTCAGTCTTTCAACGGGAAGCAATCAGTGCATTGTAATTTAAGACTGACCTTTCCTCTTGGAGCTTTGTCTCACTCCAGTAACAAGGGAGGGACGGGAATGTTTTGGCCTTCTATTACACTGTTAAGGTGGTTGGCAGACCAACTGGTAGGACCAGCCTCCTTTGAGTATTATTTTTTAATTAAGAATTTCCTACCTTCCCCAAATGCAAGAAGCTCAAATTACAAGGTTGTTTCCAGCAGGATTCCATTTATTTTATAGGCCGTCTCTCTTTCTTGACTTGAAGCATGATTACAAAATATATTAGAACAGTAAGTGGTTGTAGCACCTGACAGAGTTTTTACAATTGTTATAAAATGATTTTAGTTGTTGGGCAAAAAAGGATGAAATATTTCTGGAGCCCTTCAGATAGATGACAAAATTCCAGCTAAATTCCATGCTCATACCAGTGTTTTTTGAAAGAAACTTCTGGTAAAAGCAAGATAACGCGGACAACACTTGCTTGCGTTTGGCAGCATGGTGACGTGTGGACTGTGAGTTTCAAGACCCATCTTTGAATCCTAGTGCTGTGGGATGATGGGAAAATCACTTAACTCCTCTGACCCTCAGTTTCCTCATCTGTAAAATGGGAATTGTGCATGCACACACCTAGGCATACTCAGATATGTTTGCACACACTTGTGTCTATATATGGACATGTGCATGCATAAACTTTCAGGTTTGCAGGGTGATTTTCCTGCCACTCTTCTCTTTATATACGTCTTGAGATTTATGAAGACGGAGAGCTATAGGGTGTTTTGTAATCACAAAGCACTGTGTAAATGGGAGTTACGATTTATTATTATTTGATTCTTTTTTTGTTTTGTTTTTTGGAGGGCAGTTGGGGTTAAGTGACTTGCCCAAGGTCACACGGCTAGGTAGGTGTGTGTGTGTGTGTGTGTGTGTGTGTGTGTGTGTGTGTGTGTTAAGTGTCTGAGGCTGGACTTGAACCCAGGTCCTCCCGACTCCAGGGCCGGTGCTGTATTCACTGTGCCACCTAGCCGCCCCTATTTTTTATTATTATTGACAAACTTGTAGCTTGTGGGCAGATATGTCTAGATGAAGGCTATATCACAATGCCTGTGATAGATTTTTTGGTCCTTAACACTGGGGAGTTGCCTTGTGATTGCTAGGGAGGGAACCTTCTTAGATCCACAGCAGCTGTACTGACTGTCCCTGCATTTACCAATTCTGCCCTTTCCCCTTTGGCACCTGCCACCTTCTTCTGGTGTGAAAGAACACCAGCATTTATTGGTTCTCATTGCAAGAATTACAGGAATGGGGTAGTTGGAAATTCTGAGGATGTTAAATGTGGTAGAAGCTTAACCTGATTCTCACAGATTTCCTGTTCCAACAGGAAAAACATAATGTAAATCTCTTAAAATTAGGTACCGTGTTTCCCCGATAATAAGACACTGTCTTATTATTTTTTTGGACAAAAAAAACACCAGAGGGCTTATTTTCAGGGGAGGGCTTATTTTAATGAACACTGACAGCAATTTTAATAAACAGGTAAATGTGAACAAAAAAATGTAGCTTTATTCAATAAGCAAATCACTGGGGAAGAACAGGATGACGTGCTCACTGCTGCAGCTCTGATTGGATGCAGCTCGGAGCGCGGCGTGCGTTTCATAGGGGAGGGGGAGGACGGTGCACACAGAGGGTACCATAATGTAGTGTGTAGCGCAGGGGATCACCTTCACTACAGTAGCAATCTCAATAGGGCTTATTTTCGGGGGAGGGCTTATTTTAGAGGAATCTTACACAGTAAGGGGAGGGCTTATTTTCGGGATAGGTCTTATTATCGGGGAAACACGGTAAACATTTCTTCTATTTTGGTAATGCCCTTCGACATGATGGACAAAATGATTTGCATGTGGATGTGCTCTCCAGCTGATCCTGCTAAGGGAGAGCATATCCATACCCCCTCTCAAAGATGTGATGTTCAATGGCAGAGGTCACCACTAAGGTTAGACAGAGACACCATAAACTGAATAAACACAGATGTATCCAGAGCAGTTAAACATAAGACCTTTGGGGAGGGAGTTCACTGGTGCTTGTGGAGGATGAGGCTGAGAAAAGAGTTGTTTGGAAGACTCTATATGAGGCCAACAGGACTTTATGAAGCAGAGGTGAGGAGGGAATGTATTCTAGGCACAGCTGGTTGGTTTATTCCAAAGTAGTCCCAAAGGCATGGAAGTGGATGATGCAGTGTTATATGTAATAACTAGGAAGAAGGCAGAGTGTGGGAGGGGGATCGACGTCCAGTAAGGCTGCAAATATGGATTGGGGCCAGGCTTCTGAAGCCACAGAGGATTTTATATTTTAACCTCAAGGGAACAGGAAGTCACTGAATTAGATTGAGCAGGAGAGTCACCTGATCAAATATGTGCTCAAGGAAAATGGCTTTGGCACCCTCTCATAGGAAGGAATGGAGCAGGAAGGACATGGTGAGGCCTCCTCTTTTTTAAAAAAAATTACTTTTTTGAAAACATTTTTGTATTTATTTAGTATTTAATTTTCACCCAGTTACATGTAAAAACAATTTTTTAGCATTTATTTTTAAAACTTTGAGCTTCAAATTCTCTCCCTCTCCCCCCCCTTTCCACCCCATTGAGAAGGCAAGCAATTCCATATAGGTTATACACGTGTAGTCATGCAAAACATTTCTGTATTAGTCATGTGAAAGGAAACAGCCAAAAATAACTCAAAAAGAATAAATAAAGTAAAAACAAGTATGCTTCAATATGTGTTCAGGCACCATCAGTACTTTCTTTGGGTAAAGAGAGCATTTTTCATCCTAAGGCCTTCAGAGTTGTCATGGATCATTGTATTTCTGAGAATAACTAAGCCACTCATAGCTGATCATCTTAGTATATTTGCTGTTACTTTGTACCCAGTAATTTCGCTTCACATCAGCCCATGCAAGTCTTTTCAGGTTTTTCTGAGAGCGTCCTGTTCATCATTTCTTAAAGTACAATTGTATTCCATCACAATTACACACCACAACTTGTTCAGTCATCCCCATTGATGGGCAGCTCCTTGATTTCTAATTCTTTACTCCAAGAAAAGAGCCACTATAAATATTTTTGTGCATATAGGTCCTTTTCCTTTTTGTTTTGTTTTTATTTTTAAATATTTTTTGGGATACAGACCTAGTAATGGTATTGCTATGTCAAAGGGTATGCATGATTTTATAGCCCTTTGGTCATAGTTCCAAATTGCTTTATAGAATGGTTGAATTAGTGTAAACTCCACCAATAGTACATTAATGACTCTTTTTTCTCACATCCATGCCAACATGTCATTTACCTTTTCTGTCCTATTAGCCAATCTAATAGGTATGAGGTAGTACCTCAGAATTATTTTAATTTCTATTTCTACAATCAGTAGTGAGTTAGAATATGTTTTCATATTTTCATATTTTTTCCCTGGAAGGATTATACTCAGTTTTGCTGGGTAGGTAATTCTTGGTTGTAATCCTAGTTCCTTTGCCCTCTAGAATATCATAGTCTAAGCCTTCCAATCCTTTAATGTAGAAGCTGCTAAATCTTGTCTTATCCTGACTGTGACTCCACAATATTTGAATTGTTTCTTTCTGGTTGCTTGCAATATTTTCTCCTTGACCTGGGAACTCTATAATCTGGCAATAATATTCCTAGGAGTTCTGACTTGGAGATCCTGTTCAGGAGGTGATAGGTGGATTTTTTTCAATTTCTATTTTACGCTCTGGTTCTAGAATATCAAGACAGTTTTCTCTGATAATTTCTTGAAAGATGATGTCTAGGCTCTTTTTTGATCATGGCTTTCAGGTAGTCGAATAATTTTAAAATTATCTCTTCTGGATCTATTTTCTAGATTAGTTGTTTTTCCAATGAGATATATTTCACATTGTCTCCTATTTTTTTCATCCTTTTGTCTTTGTTTTATTGTTTCTTGGTTTCTCATAAAGTCACTAGCTTTCATTTGCTCCATTCTAATTTTTTTGTTTGTTTTTTGCTTTTTTGGAAGGGGGAATGCAGGGCAATTAGGGTTAAGTGACTTGCCCAAGGTCACACGGCTAGTAAGTGTTAAGTGTCTGAGGCCGGATTTGAACTCAGGTCCTCCTGACTCCAGGGCCACTGCTCTCTCTATTCACTCTGCCACCTAGCCATCCCTCCATTCTAATTTTTAAGGAATTATTTTCCTTAGTGTGCATTTGGACCACCTTTTTCATTTGGCCAGTTCTGCTTTTTAAGGCATTCTTCTCCTCATTGGCTTTTTGAACCTCTCATTTGGCCTAGTCTGTTTTTTAAGGTGTTATTTTCTTCAGTATTTTTTTATGTCTCCTTCACTGAGCTATTGACTCTTTTCTCATTATATATATATATATATATATATATATATATATATATATATGTATATTGGGGGGCAATTGGAGTTAAGTGACTTGCCCAAAGTCACACGGCTAGTAAGTGTGTCAAATGTCTGAGGTTGGAGTTGAACTCAGGTCCTCCTGACTCCAGGGCCGGCATTCTACTCACTGTGCCACCTAGCTGCCCCTTTTCTCATGATATTTTTGCATCACTCTCACTTCTCTTCCCAATTTTTCCCCTACCTCTCTTACTTGATTTTCAGAATTCTTTCTGAGCTCTTCCATAGCCTGAGACTAATTACTGTTTTTCTTGGAGGATTTGGATATAGAAGCTTTGACTTTGCTATCTTCTTCTGAGTGTGTTTTGATCTTCCTTGTCACCATAAGAACTTTCTATAGTCAGAGTTTTTTTTCCCATTGTTTGCTCATTTTCCCAGCCTATTACTTGATGTTTAACTATTTGTTAAAGTAGGACTCTGTTTCCAGAGTAGAGGGCACACTTTCCCAAGCTTCCAGGATTTTATGCAGCTATTTTCAGAGATATTTCTAGGGACCTGTAAGTTTTCAGTTCTTCCAAGGTGGCCTGATCACAGGAGAGGTGTTTGCTCCTCTCCTGGCCTGTGCTCTGGTCTGTGAGTGACCACAAACACTGTTTTCTTCCCTGGAACTGTGAGGAGGGCCCCCTCTCCACTGTGGCCACAAGTTCAGGACTTTGACCCTATCCAAGTGTGGGTAAAGCAGCAGAGCTCTTCCTCAGTGCTAGCAAAGACAAACCTAGAATCTCCTTCTGACCACTTGTTTGACCGCTTACCCTCTGTGGACTGGGTGTACTAGAAACAGCCATTGTGGCTGTGGCTGCCACTGCTAAAGCCCGTTCCTGGCCTTCTTGAGCTGTGCTGTGCTGGCGGGGCCTGTGCTAGACTGGCGTGATAGACCTTCTGAGTTGTCTCTGTGGCCTGAGAGGCCCAGAAACTGCCCCAGCTGCCAGCAACTTAGCCGTCCCAAAGCCTGGTGGGGGCTCACTGGGGTCTGATCTGCTCTGGTGTAGCCTGGGCTGGACTGCACTCCTCTCTCAGCCTGGTGCAGCAGACCTTTCTGGCTGACCTTGTAAGTTGTCTTCAGCTGGAAATTTGTTTCCCTCCATATTTTTATGGATTCTGCTGCTCTAGAATTTGTTTAGTCATTTTTAAAGGTATTTGGAGAGTTTTGGAGCATTCCGGGGAGCCCCTGCCTTTACTCTGTCATCTGGGCTGTACCACTTTCCCCCTCCCCACCTTCTTTTTCAGAAGAGTAGAAGGAGGACAAGTTTGTTACAGGGAGACTGACCCCAAAGGCTGTGGTCCAGGTGTGAGGTGGTGATGGCCTACTCCAGGGTGGTGGCAGGGCAGAACGGAGAAGGGGTGTGCCTGAGAGATGTTACAGAGGTAACATTGACTGGCCTTGGCAACGGTTGGCTGTGGGGGAGGTCTGTGTGTGAGAGAGAGGAGTGGGGGTGACTTGTAGCTTGTGAGCTCGGGTGACTGGTGGGACAGAGACAGGGAAGTTAGTAGGAGGAGACTTTTGGAGAAAGATAATGAGATCAGTTTGGGAAATGTTGAGTTTAGATATCTCATGGGCATCCCATTTGTGATGTCTGAAAGGCATTTGGAATTGTGAGACTGGAGGTCAGCAGAGGGAGATTTGAGAATCATCATCAGTACAGAGATGGTAATTGAACCAGTGGGAGCTGATAAGGGCTGGAGATATGTGATCACATTAGACCAATAGTGCTAACACTATTAACACCATATTTACATAGCTCTTTGTAGTTACAGAGAATTGCACACACCCTCTATCCTAGGGAGGTAGAGGTGCAGTTCTTGTCTTTAGAATCCCACGTCTTTAGACCTAGCACCTAAAGCCCAGAGACTTGACAACCAGCCTAGTCCATAGCAATAACTTCCATTGGTCTTCTAGGCTCATCTCTCTGCCTTCTCCAGCCCAGCCTTCACAAAGTCACCCATGGGATTTTCCCAGAGCATGGGTCTGACCATCTCACCTCCTTGCTTAATAAACTGTAGTGATTCACAATTGCTTCTAGGATTAAGTATGAACTCTTCTGTTTGGCATTTAAGGACATGTAAAATCTGGCTCAAAACTACCTTTCCAGCTTTATGTCTAGTCAGACTGGTCTTTTCACTGTTTCCACAGACAAGACATTCCGCCTTCCATTTCTTGTTCTTTTGTGCAAGTTTGTCTTCTCAATGCCTCAAACGTCCTCCCTCCTCACCTTGGCCTCCTAGAATTCCTAGTTTCTTTTAAAGTTCAGTTGAAGCATCATCATCTAAATGAAGCCTTTTATGATTCCCTTGCCTGTTTAGTGCCCTGTCCCAATTACCCCTTTCTCTCTTCTTTTTTCTTTCTCTTTCTTCAGGTCTTTCTTTCTTTCTTTCTTTCTTTCTTTCTTTCTTTCTTTCTTTCTTTCTTTCTTTCTTTCTTTCTCTCTCTCTCTCTCTCTCTCTCTCTTTCTCTCTCTCTCTCTCTCTCTTTCTCTCTCTCTCTCTCTCTCTCTCCCCCTGCTTAATGGAGGGGAGGGTGCATGTTGTTATATATAAACTCCTTGGGGGCAGGGACTGTTTGTTAATTTTTATTGCTATATTATATAAATGCAGGCTATTATTATTAATTTCTCCCTTTGTATCCCTAGTGCTTAGTAAAGTTCTTGACAAAGGGTAGGCACTTAATAATTGCTTTCTGGTCTGTTTTTTTTGAAGCACTCACCCAAACTTTGCTTCAATTTTGGTATAATTAAATTTTGTTCCTGATTTTAGCTTGAGGTTTTAGATACAAATATTTTACCATTAGAGCCAAATAGTCTTCAGAAACTTTGTGTTCTCTATTTGTGTCTTGCTTATTGTGTTCCAAGGAATCCAAGAACATTCAGCCAGCTTTATTGGGCAAAAAGAGTTCACCTTAGGGAGGTGAAAATTGCATGCTTTTAATTCAAAAGCAAGGAAAAAAGGTCATCTATAAAGTTCAGAGAGGAGGAGCTCTTTGGTGTACTTCAATATTAGTAACCATTTCTGTGTAAAGACTGCTTTGCCTATTCTTAATAGACTTTTAAAGTTCTCATCTCTAGATAGTTTATTTATACCATTTCTCTGCAAAATAACCAACAGCTAAATGCTGCTGTTATTGATATGAGCATTAAGTTCTTTTCCCTTAATTTGGACGTGTGGTCCTATGAATGAAAATGATTCTTTCCTTAACACCCGCTCAGTTAGAGTAAGTCACATGGGCAATTTTAGGGAAAACTGGCAGTTTTTCTAATAGCACACAAATTCTATTCCCAAAGAGTGTACAAAAAAGATTTCAATTAGATCTGAAATTAGACACCTGAAATCCACATATTTCTCTCAGCTCCTTAGGCAAAAATAACAAGTTAATAACTTGGTTCACAGTTGTTTTTTTTTCTTTTTGTTCAGTGGCAGGGGATTCAGTGTTCTGCTGTGCAAATTCTTCCCTTTGAAATAAATTAGAATTTCAGTTTGTAGTCTAAAGGTGCGTTCTACCTACATAGGAGACTGGAACAAACTAAAGCTTGAAAGAAGAACTCCCAAAGCATTCCTCAGAAGGAGAGATGCAACTGCATTGGATCGTAAGAGCTTTCACTAGGTATGCCGCAGGGCTGTAGACTGGATGTTCATTTCTGTCCAGTTTCATTTTGAGTTTATATCTGTATCTCTATACATACACTCACACATATATGCATACATGTATATCATTTTGGGGTCAGAATTCTAATTCACTCATTCATTTGCATATTCACAAAAATAATTAAAACGCAGATTATTGGGTAACATTTTTTTTCAGAACTACCCTTCTAGATGGGTATGTGTCCAATATGTATCCAATGCACTTAATACTGGTAAGAAAAGAGAAAATGGGGCATCTCATTGTGGTGGTGCTGGTAAGACAGTTTTAGCCTTTGTCCAAAGAACATTTCACACCAAAGCGTATTATTTTCTCAAAATATAGCTGTTTTATTGATGCCTTTTGTCTTTGCATCGCGGTTCTTCCAAACCCTCCCTCAGCTCTAGAGGAAACCCTTTCTTGTGACAAAGAAAAATATTGAGCACAGATAGCCTCTGCAAAAGATAACCACTTTTATGATATCCACAGTACCCTGTCCTGGCTTTCCTCTGCTTTGTTTGCTGCAGAGGGGAAGACCTTTCACTCTCTGCTTTCTGGCACCTTCATTGATTTTTCAGTTATTTACCGTTTGACTTCATTTTTTCTTTTCCCTTCGTTTACATTGTTGTGAGCATGTTGTTCTCCTGGTTTTGTTTATAGCATTCTGTATCAGTTCATACAAATCTTTCCATATTTTCCTGAATTCTTCCTGTTAAACAATTCTTGCTGCACGGTAATATCCCATTATATTAACAAATCATATTTTGAACCATTTTTTCATTTTTTTCCCTAGGTTTAGGCTCCCACAAAGCACACTGCTATGAATAGTTTGGTATAGAATGACCCTTTCTTTCTGTCTTTGTCTTCCTTGAAGTAGTTGGATCACTGGGGCAAGTGGTATGAACAGTCTAATCACTTCTTGTATAATTCCCAGTTGGACAATCCACAGCTATTGCAAGAGTCTATTTGTGTTTAAGGAAGGAAGACATTTTTGCAATTTAGCGTAGCTTTTCCTTAGAAGTTCCTTTTCTTAAAAGGACATATTGGCTTTGGAACAATGTCCAACAGTTCTGACATCCACAGTTAAACTTGTTTAAAAACTACTGAGTGTCATATTTTGGCACAGAAATATGATAATCTATGACTGTTCTTGGCTGCATGCTTTTTAATTTCATCCTTTAATTGATTGCCCAGGAAATTAATCTAGCAACAGTTGCTGTTAATGACTCTTCTTTCTAAGTGGAGAAAACATTTACAGCTCTTAGAGTAATATCAGCTTTCAGGGTGTGGGAATAATCCTTTTCCTAGAGTTCTATTTACTGACTTGCCACAAACAGTCCTTGCTTTTGGTATGATCAACACTGTATAACTGATGGAGAAAACCATGTGGTCCAGGAAAGAAATATGTAAATGTTAGAATGAAAATATTGGAGGGAAAGCAGGTACTGCTTCTGTTGGAAAAGAGGGTGTTCTTGTCTGACAGCAAGAAGGGGACTGTTTGTGATCTGGCCCCCTGTAGGTTTTAGCCGGTTTAGGAATAGCTATCGATTGCTGTGTGATCAGTTTGTGACTGGAGTGGTACACAGAGAAGGCCAAAATGAATGGGCCCTTCATCCATCAGTCGGATTGCCCGGGTTTGTTTTTTTTCCCTGTATAGAGCTGAAGACTCACGGAGCCTTTTGTAAAAAGCCTTGGCTTGGGCACCAAGAGATCTTGGAACAAGTCTTTGCTTCACTTGTAAACAGTTCTTTAAGCCTGGCCAGGTGGTTTCCTTTCTTTGAGCCTCAGTTTTCACATCTGCAGAATGAGGGCATTGAATTGACTAACATCTCACATCGCTTTTAGGGTTAGTGATCTGATGTTAGAGCATCACTGTCTTGTGGCAGGTGATGGGGATACTTCTCCGTGATAAGAAAGAAGCTTTCTCTTACAGAGATCCATTGCATTGTCCTTGTCCATTTTCCAAGTAGATTTTTGCTTGGCCTTTTGGGGACGAGGAGAGTGGCTCCGATAATCTTTGTAGGTGACTCTGGCAGAGAAGCCTGGCCTCTGCTTGGATGGTGATGTACAAAGATACACAACTAAGGCCTGAGAACAAATGAGCCTTGCTGCTCTTTGTGTGGGGCTGCCTTTCTGAGTCCCTGGGGTGGAGCAGGGAGGCAGCTGCCCTTTTCACGACTTCTTTTAGGTATTAGTTCCACCCAGTCATTTCTGAACCAAGCACTTTTCTTTTAACATACTCCAGAGCTGACTCAGCAGTTGCCAGGTGTGCACAGCAAGTCTTGAAGATGCGTCCGTCCCATGTTGTTGTTGTGTGCTCTTGTGTGAGTTGTAGTCCTCGGTCATTGCGGCAGCCCCAGACCTTGCCTGTCCTTATTCTGGACCTGCACATAAGGAGCTGATCCTTCATTATGTCACGCACCATTCACACGGGCCTTCATAAAGAGCCACGGAGATGATGAAGCCAGGGAGAGTTGAAGCAGGGTCTTCCTGGTCGTTTATTGGGAATGTTTTTTATCCAATATCTTTTTACTAAACACGTCTTTAAAAATTGTGAATCATGAACGAGGAAGGATAATTTATGACACTTCTTTTCAGCTACCCTTATTGTGTGCATAAAGCCCCTAAATCTCTAGCTTATCCCTGTTTTGGGTATAGGGAAAAAGGCATCTGGACCTTGTAATTGGCTGTGATTAGAGTTTCCCAGTTACTGCTTTTATCTGTCTTATGGGGATAGTTGTTATCTGAGGATGTGTAATATGTATATAAATAGAATGCCCTATATCCATTCTTAAAAAATGCCTTTCATTGAGACAAGTCATTTATAGGTGTTAGTCAAAAAGCAGCTTAGGCTTACTACAATCTGAAGGCATATATGCTCACAGTTCAGCATAAATTCTAATTTTTCCATAGCCCTGCAGCTTTGTTACTACAACTGGTAAAAATGGAATGGATATGGGCAGGAGAGACTTTCTGATTCTTTGCCTGGAGCCAAATTAGTTAATGATATTCATTCAGATATAGTATAGTACAAATGGGGCCTATTAAGAGGCTTAAATTAGGTCAAATTGAATAATTGAATTTATTCTTTTACTTAAAAACAGCTTAATCAGTTGAGAGCACTGAAGTCTAAAAAAAGTTTAATTAAATATTAATAGGTAGTGTATGTTTTCAACATTTTTATCTTCCTTTAACATCATTTCTGCATATGAAACATGTCTCTCTTTCCCCCTTATCATCTCAGGTACCTGGGGATGAAGTTCAGCCATTCTCACTTGATGAAGATTTTGACTATGACAGCGTGATTCTAACCCCCAAGTTCTCTCATGCAGAGATGAAAACAATTATAGCAATGGCCAGCCAAAGCAGACCGAATCCTGGCGCGGAGGCCGGAGAACCAAATAACTGATTTGGAATAATAGTTTCTTGTTTCTCTTGTTCTTATCAAGTAATTTTAAAATAAAAGGCAAACCAGCTGTTGTGTTATAAACATATTTGTCTGTAGTAAGTGTATATTTTTTGTATGTATGTGTGTCCCCACTCCCGTCCACTAGAATTTTACCTCCTCAAGACCAGGCATTGTGTTATTTTTGTTACTATAACCCTAGGATCTAACATAGTACCTGACGTAGTAGGATTTTAATGTTTGTTGAATTGAATTGAAAAGCATATGCAACCAAATATGTGGAAATATTTAAAGAATGAGTCCCTGCTGTCAGGGGGTTTTGAGAAGGGATGAGTGCAGGAGGATGAAGATGAGGAGAGGGCCAGCAAGAGAGAAGGAAGGAGATGTTGAATAAAGCAGGAGAAGGAACAGAGACAGACAGACACAGATGCAGACAGAAATGTATGTGTGCACACAGAAACAGAGACAAACAGAGAGAGCATAAGAGAGAATGAGAGAGACAATAAAAGAGAAAGAGAATGAAGGAGAGAGAGATGGAGAGATGGAGAGAGAGATGGAGAGAGAGAGAGAGAGGGAGAGAGACAGAGAGAGGGAGAGAGACAGAGAGAGAGAGAGAGAGAGGGAGGGGGAATGAGAATCTGAATCATCGCAGGACTGGAGTGTCTGGAGTTGAGTGAGATTTTGGGAGCATTGACTGTGATGTATTTGTGTATGATATTTGTGAAATAAATATTGTGTAATTGTGTTGATATTTGAGTAACTATGATAATATTTGAGAATTAAAAAAATCAATGTGTAGTCATTAAGTGGCCAGCACATTTCTGTTCTGGGAAGTGAAATGGAAGTTGCAAGAAGCTTATAATATACTTAGGGGGTCAAGAAATCTGCATCTGGAACCATTGTGGAAAGTGACCATGTCTGATCAGCCATTAGTCCTTGTAAGCCTGGTAAACCCCAAAAGCCCCATTATGTGCCAGGAACTATTAGATGCTGGAGGCATAAATGGAAGGAGTGAAACAAATTCCACTTGTGTGAAGTTAGAAAATGGAGATGGATTTTGAGAGAGGCTTGAGATTCTAGTCCAGGGGTGGGGGACCTGCAACCTTGAGGCCACATGTGGCCCTCAAGGTCCTCAAGTGTTGCCCTTTGACTGAATCCAAACTTCACAGAATAAATCCCCTTAATAAAAGGATTTGTTCTGTAAAATTCCAACTCAGTCAGAAGGCCATACCCAAGAACCTAGAAGGCTGCATGTGACTTGAGGATGTAGGTTCTCCACCCCTGTTCTTATCAGAGGCAACTGGTAGCCCAGTGCCCAGAGCACTAGTCCTGGAACTAGGAACACCCAAACTGAAATCCAGCTTTGCACTTTTACTTGCTGTCTGACCCTGGGCATGTCACATGTCTCTGTCTGTCTCAGTTTCCTCAACTGTATGATAGCAGCACCAATTCCCAGGATTGTTGTGAGGAACCAATAAGATGATTTTTGTAAAAAGCACTTAGCACAATGCCTGGCCTATAGTAGGTGCTTGATAATACTTAGTCTCTTTTCTCTCCACCTCTCCCACTGCGCCAGCATTGCTGGAGGACCCGAGAGACAATGCAGTACAGTGTGAAGAGGGCAGGATTTAAAGTCAGGGTCTGGATGGAATTCAAACTCTGGCTCCAAGTCCTTTCTTGTCTCTGGGCCCCAGGTTCTTCAAACTTAGGTCTTCCTGACTCTAGGATCGATGCTCTCTATCCATTGAACCACCTAGCTGCCCCTAGAATACGCATAAGGATTTCCCCCAGATCTTTTTCCCCAGACCTGTTTCTTCAGTGTACTTCACTCTGAGAAACAGATTCCCTCCCACAATGGTATTCACCAACGGCTCTGCCATTTAGGGTTTTAGAGAGTTGCCTAGGGTCCTGGGAGGTCCAGTATTGACTCAGGGCTGGCTGCTTTATGAAAAGGGTGGGATTTGAATCCAGGGAGTTCTGATGCCAAAGCTGCCTCTCTAGCCACTTGGCTGTACTGTCCTTGTGATAATAGAATAAGGTCATGGTATTTTGCTCACCTCCCCCCCCCCCCCCCAAACATTTTCATAGACAACTCACTCTCTCACTTGGCATAGCAGATGAAACCCCAACAGATGTCTGTTAGACTACATGTATTTGAATGCTTTGCTATTTTCCAGTGAACTCTTTCCTATTTTCCAGCTTCTTTCTTCTTGGAATCTTTTGATGCATTTCTGTATTTGTAATAGCTGTGTCTGATGATCTCACTTGATTTCCCTATAATCATGTTGCAAAATCACAATTGGAGCAGTGGTATTTTTGTTTCCTGGACCTCTCTGGCAGTCTGGTGTAGCCTATGGGCTGCCCAGAATAATGCTTTTAAATGAATAAATTAAAATACATAGGATTGCAAAAACAAGCCCCAAAATAAAAAGAAAGATTAGTGAAAATAAAGATTAATTTCTTCCCATCCAAATACACAGGCCCTCTCAAATTTATCCATGGTAGGGGTCCATGTACTGAAGGTTAAGGACGTCTGCCTTTGAGGTTGTCTGGTCCAATTTGTATCTGAAACATAAAATCCCCTCTACAACATTTTTGATTTTTTGATAAAAACTATATTGGAAAAAGCTTTCCACTTGAATGAATGAATTTAAAACCCTTTGTTTTGGGGTTGATGAGGAAGAGAATGGTGGTGGTGGAGGGGAGAGGTGTCACATCCCAGGATTGCCAATTATCTGCTGAGAAATTCCTGAGTCAAAGAGAGCAGCATTACACTTACAGAGAAAGTAATTTGTTTCAGGCTGGTTCACAAATGGGAGCCTCATGTCTTTGGCAGTATCATGGTCTTGCTTTGATTGATAGATCCCACCTTGACGGGGCAAGTGTTGGTTCAGGTTGGATGAATTGAGAGTGAGGGGAAGAAAGAAGCATCTGAGTGTAACAGACCCAATGGGAGAGAAAAACATCAAATTTCCCAAAGTACCTTGAAAAAAATGTGAAAGTGGTAATGCCAACTGGCCAGAACAGAGAAATTCAGCTCCAAGGCCAAAACATCAGCCTCCACTGTCACATCTGTCTTAACTGATTCTCTTTGGCAGCACACACTGAACATTCAAATCAGACCCATTCCTTTCATTCACAGTGTGCCTCCTGAAAGGTAACACTCTGCGCTGACACTGGATTTCCCTGTTTACTCAAGAAGTATCTTTTAGTCATTTCCTGTGAATAGACTATGTCCTTGAGGGCTTTTCAACAAAAGACCTTTAGTTTTGTTGGTTGATGTATGGTCAAGTTATGATGTTAAACAAGATAACAAGTGGTAAAAATACTCCAGACACATTTGTAGGTTTCCCAGAAGCAATTGAGTAAGGTAATGGAAGAAATTATGAGGGAAAAACAAATATCTAAATAGGGCTCTTTCTTGGGGGTGGGGTGGGAAATCATCCATGTAAAGAAGAGAAACCTAGAAGATGATATAAGCTAATTATTTTGCGTTCCTCAACTTAGATCCTGCTTCCTTTAAGCAAGTTCAGAATTAGAACCAGGCTGATAGATATTTTAAAGGTTAACATGGTTGAGAAGCTCAAAAGGGTCTGGGGTGGGGGGGGAGGTTGTTCTCAGGGAGAAAAAGATGCACACACATACATAGATTTTCTTTCTATGAGAATTTAGAAGCATGAGTTACATTGTACAAAACACTGTTACCCTTTTGTGGTCATTCTTATGGAAAATTTTCATTTCTTTGAGCTAGCATTTCCTTCAGACAAATAGATACTGGGAAAATGATAGCAGATTTCCTGACGTGAGGACTAATGATGAATGGAAAACAGGCAATGAAAAAGTAATGAAGTTAGAAAGTATTGGTAGGAAGAGGAAAAATTGTAACTTGGCTTCTAGGTCTTGAAATCAAATTCATTCATTCATTTATTTATTCACTCACTCAACCAATATATTTTGAACCCCTAGTCTATACAAGCAAGGTACGGGTATGGTGTGTATTGCTGGGTAGCCATGTAAACCAGACTGAGAAATAGCCATCATGAATACAGCAAGGAAAGGTGAATGAGACATAGTCCCTGTTTTCAGGAATTGACTTTGATATCTCAGTGGATCTGGGATCTCACTGACCTGGATCCACCCTCTGTTCAGCCTTGTTCACCCAATCTATAACGCCTATCCCTGTATTCTCACCAGTTTGCCACAAACCCTACTGGGGGCCTTCATAAGACTCTACATAGGTCCCAAGGGAGCACACCTGATTTATTCTCCCCCGCCCCATTATCTCTTCTCTTCACTATATGTTCTGCCCAATTTCTCAGCCATACTTTTCTTTCTGATGCTACCTTCTCTACAGGAATTCCATGGTTATAATGTGTGCTAGCCTGTTCATGCCCGCTGTTTTTTTTTTTTCTGTTGCCCTTTACCTGATCCTCAGCTTGAATTCTTATTGATGATGGATGTTTATGGTGCCTCTTAAAAAACAACAGCAACAATAAACCAAGTGTTCTTAACATTTTTTTTTTTCCTGTCATGGGCCTCTTTGGAGGACTGGTGAAGCCAACATACCCTTTCACAAAATATTTTAAATGCATAAAATAAAATAATTAGGACTACAAAGGAAATAAGTTATAATGAAATTCAGTTATCAAAATATATGTGTGTATATGTATGTGTGTATGTTATATATTATATATTATTTATATAGTATATATGTATTATATATACAAGTATGTAAGAAACAAGTTATAATGAAATTCAGTTATCAAAATATGTGTGTATGTGTATATGTTATGCATTATATACATATTGTATATGTATGATATATACAAGTATATATAATATATAAATAATGATATATACATATACACATAATAGGCTACATACATATATTTATCTATGTATCTATTTGTCTATCAAACTCATGGACCCCAGGCTAAAAACCTCTGAACCAAGGCTGTTCTCTAGCCAAGCCTTGAATTCTGCCTCTGTTTAAACTCCAGGAGTAAAGTTCAAGAGGTGCTGTTACTTTGTATTCATATAGTTTTTTTTTAAGCAATCGGGGTTAAGAAACTTGCTCAAGGTTACACGGCCAGGTGTTTCTGGGTGGGTGCTAAGTGTCTGAGCCCGGGATTCGATCTCCAGGTCATCCTGACACTGTAGCTGGTGCCGTTACTCGCTGTGCTGCCTGGTTACCCCAATTCATATAGTTTTTTATGAAAACAACGGCCATGCTATTGTACAATAGTACAAAATGTGTCACCCTGGATAAAGACTATAGAAGCAGATATCAATTTGTTGAAGGATTTGTTTCAAAAAGATTGTTTTATAAATAGCCTTATTTGGAACTTGACACATGTTTTCCCATAGAAACAATGTTACTTGTGATGGTTTGGTTTCCAGATTCTCCAACAAAAGGCCATTTAAGCCAGGCTAAGAAGCAGCCATTGTGAACACTCATTCAGAATTCTAACTCAGGAGGGGTGCCAGGAATACATTTCAGAGAGGGAATGAAGAATAGAAGGAAGACTGAATTTAGAGGCAGGGAACCTAAGTTCAAATCCTCACCATGAATTTGGGAAATTTTCATAAGCGCTTTGAACCTTAGTTCCCTCATAAGTAAAATGAGATTAGATTAAATTCCATCTGAAGTCCCTTCCACTCCTAAGGCTATTTAGGACCCATTGTGGCCCCAGAATTACTTGACCTTAAAGTCTTTGGCCTCCTCAACTTTTTTTCACATAATAGGTGTTCAATAAGTATTTACCGAATGAATGAATGAAACTCTCCTGTTGTTGACTCCATCAGCAAAAGGGAGATGGGTTTCTGAGCATCTTAAAAAAGTGCTGTAGCAGCAAACACCCCAGCGTCCCCAGGGTGGTTGCCAACACAGGTGGTTAGATCTGCTTTTCTAAAGGAAAGCAACTCAACATGGATTAACAATCTTGCTTTAATCAGTCAAACATATCATTTACCTAGTTCAGGGGGAAAAGGTCAGCACCCCGAACTTCAGAGTATACAGACAGAAACATTTCAAGCAGACAGGCTTCCAAACTGTGCAACCATTACATCCATACCAAATCACAGTTACCAGAGAGGGAAGAAGCATCAACATCTGGGTTTTTTCAAAGCCAGGGGGCTCTCAACGGCTGCCCAGAATCTCATCTTGTCAAATCACACAACACTTCTCAAAGTGAGCCCCAAAACAAAGCATCACATCAGGGATTATATAGCCGTCTCCTGGGTCAGAGAATGTAACAACCCTCTTGACCCACTGCCCAATCACAAAGCACCAAGGTGTGGGTATTTCTGAAAAACAAGCCTCCCACCACAGGCTCCAGGTGCCCTTAACCTAGGGGCAGGGAAGATCTTAAAAATTTACATTCCTATAACAAGTGCTAGGAAAGGACTGTGGCATCCACAGCAGCAATGAGAAGAGGAAGGGGATCTCAGGCACCCTAGAGTGGAGGAGAAGACTGGAGAAGTGAATCTCAGGCCAGGACAGCTATTTGTGTTTAAGGGAGGTTTATAACTTGAATGTTTGTGAGTTGGAAATGTCCAATAAATTAAGACCTTTAACATAATTAATTATAACATTTAAATTGATTCTTGAAACAAGTGCAGCCAATGGATAATTCTATGTTCTCCTTAAATTATATTTTCTTAATTTCGCTTTGGAAATAAATGATTAGTTTGATTAATTTCATGCATCAATCTGTTTGACTTAGGGAAGAGAAATTAATGGAAAAGCAGCTTAAGATGTTGTAGGAACTTTGATTTCCTGAAGTAAGAATAGGAACAAGTAATTCCATTTACTGTAAAAACAAAACAAACAAATTTATATATGAATAGTATCATTCTAATTCATGAGAGTGTGTTTTTGCTTGGAGGAGTGCAAGAAGATTCAGTCTAGGGTATTTCCCTACTTAAAGCATGACAAGCTAACAATATAGGTTAAAGCACATGATGCTTAATTAAGTAATGCATCGCTTTTCCACAGCAATGCAGCATTTTTACAGATATTTTTGTTGGTTCCTCATCAGATCACATTACATTGCTATCTCCATTTTGTGCACTTGGGATATCGACATCCTTGTTAAGATTAAAAAATAAATCCAATAACTCTTAAAATTGTGTTAATATCGGCTATGTTCTCAGAAAGAAATTAGCATCAATTTTACTTGAGATTGAAAAGTATTTTCAAAGGATAGCTTTGTGCAAATGGTGGTAAATGGCGCTTGAAGTAATTAGGGTGTTTAACAACCAGGCAGAAAAAAAGTCACTAATTACTCCCAGCTTCGTTTTCTCCCCTTCAAGGAGAGGAAAACCTGGAAAGGATTTGAATTTTATAAGGACTGAGAACTTTTTATTTTATCATTATTTACTGTGCATGATCAGGGGAACAGAGGGGGAATGAAGACTTTTCAAAAGTACTTTGTAATCTGTCATTGAACATTTTAAGGTGTACTGTATTCTGAGCACTTGGCTAGGTACTGGGGGAGATAGCAAGTTGACATTCCCGAGTTCAGTACAGTCTCATGTATGATTTTGAGAGTGTCTGTATTTGGATGTTAGAAGCCATAGGGTTGCTGCTCTGCTGCTAACATTCTCTGTAGTCTTAGCCAAATCATTTCCTTACCCTGGGTCTCAGTTTTGATATGTGTGAAATGAGGGGATTAAACTGTGTGATGCCCAAGGTTCCTCCCAGCTCTAAAATTCTATGACATCTATGACATTTGAGCTCCATCGGGGAAGAAAAATGGTTTTAGTTGTTTATGGGGAAGGACTAGAATGGAAGCTTCTGCTGGGCAAGAACTCTTAATTTTTGCCTTTGTCTTGCATGTAGTAGGTGCTTAATAAATGTTGGTTGAATTGAGCATCCCCATAGAGTTTGGATTCCTTCTCAATACTGGCACAAATGATAACTTTTGCTAGGCCACCACAGTTTGACTCTGTTAGAAAGACTGATTTGGTTTCAGATTTCCACAAGGTTTGCACTGACCTCCCCAATCCCAATGCCCCTCACTCCCACTGGTCTTTCTATTATTTCGCAGAAAAACAATGATACTTCAGGTCCCTTTCAGGTCTAAATTTAGTGGTCCTGCAAGCCCATGACCAGAGTAATACAGAATTAGGTGTTTTTTTTTTATCAACTCCATTTTTGTTCCTTTAGGAACATTATTTTCTCAGTCTGTGGTTCTATGTGTACCAACTGGTCCTGTTCTGCCCTGTGCCCTATTTTAAAGTGTTACATAGAGATGTTAAAAAGAAAAAAGCCATGTTTTTGGCACCTGGCTGTCTAAATGCAGGTGCACAGTATTTGGGTAAAGGTTTTTGGTTGCCAAAAGTCCCTTCTTCTGTATCTTATATTGCAGGTGAGGGGTTGCAGTGTGAAACGAGAAACTTGATTGGGGTTATTTTGTTCTAGGAAAATGACCTTATATCAGGGCAATCAATGTATTAGAGAATAAACTGGATATAGACACAAGAGAGACCGCTTTGAATCTTGGCTCCAGCACTGTGGGGACTCAAGGCTGTAACATTCCAGAGCCTCATTTACTTTATCAAATGGGTCATACTCTCCTAGAGCTAGAATTGGAAGGGCCCTTAGAAGCACATGAAGGATAATGGATATAACACTTGCAGATTGGCAACATGCTTTACACATGATCTCATTTAATTCTTATTCCAGTTCTGTGAGGGAGGTGTTATTATTATCCCATGTGAGGAAACTGATGCTCAGAGTGGTTAAATACCTAGACAATGTCATACAGCCAGGAAGTGCCTGGAGGCAACATTCAAACACACATTTTCCTGACTCCAACTTTGCAACTGTACCTCCTAGAAAGGTGGTGTCTTTGGAGGGTCTTTAGCAAATCCAAGGCGATCTGATCCTTTCCCATTCATAAAATATTTATCGTTTGCCAGGACCACGGAGAGTGTTCCTACCCATAATGCTTCTCTTTTTGCTGAAAGGGAGCTTACATAGGCCACAATACACCAATTATTTCACCAGTTCCAAAGTGGTTGTATTAGCACAGGGGAAGAAACATGGAAAACCTAGCAGTAAGCGTTCCCATATGGGACATTTCCCCCAAGCCTATAAAAGTATTAATAGTGATAATAGCACAACAAATCAATTAAGTATTGAGTGCCCATTGTATGGTCAACACTGGGGGCACTGAAGGGATTACTTTAAAGCACCCCAGAGAGGCATATATTTGGACCAGCTCAATATTGCTGGATAAATCAATAGAGAACTGGGAATACAATTCAAATGCTTTATTCATACTCTGCTCATTGCATGACTCATACATCCTTAAATATATATGTATATATTTAATATATACACATATACACACATGCATACATACACACATATGACTAAACTGATGAGAAAACTTAGGAGGATTCTTTCTGTTTTTAGGGGCTGCATTGTTCCTATTGCAGAAACATATCAGGGGGGATCATAGGATAGTGGAAAGAACATTGGATTTTCTGTTATGGGTTCAAGTCTGCTGCTTTGCTACTCTGCTATGTGATCTGCATGACCTTGTTAATGTTCCTTTATCTCTCTTTTATATCTTCTTACCCCCATTATTTGGAAAATGATGTTGTTGGACTAGGTGATTTCTGATGGGGTGCTTGGGTGCCTATGTTTGAACATCAATTAGTAAAATCACATTTCTCCCTAGCCTCAAATCTCCCCAGCCTCAGAGCATTATCTCTGCCCCTTGCCCTGCTAGCACTCTGCCTAGCAACCATTCATGAACTGTTTATATCCCCTTAGTATATTAACCAGTTGCACCTAAGAATCCTTCACTGGGCTATCTATGAGTAACTCCCTAGCCATTATACACATCCTGGATCCTTCGTTAGCTTGGGACACATGTATACTCCCAATATCCATCTTGTCAAACAGGACATTGATGGGTAACAGACTGGGCACTTCTCAGTCAACCCTGACCACTAGTTGACTTAGTGATGTGTCGAGCCTAAAACCACACCTCCATGCAGCGCCTGCCCTGCTTGGGCTATTTTCCAGTGAATTATCAGCAATATACCTGCCCAGAAGATGTTAAAAGTTCATGTTCCTTTAAGCACTGACCACTCCTTAACTCCTCCCTAATCCCACCCTTACTCACCTAGTTAGCATAGTTGGCACAGGTTATACTATGGATTATTTTATAAAAACTTTAACTCTACCCCTTTAAGGTTGCAGGTTCCCTAAGGCCTGTTGTATAGCGTAACAATAAACTTTTATCAATTTCACTCAGAATGCTTGAGTCTGTGAATTCATTCCAGACTGCCCACCAAGGGATTCTGGTCACTGGGGTCCCTAAAATACCTATCATCTCTTGTCAATTTTGAGGGTCTCTTTTTTTTTCTTTTTGAAGGGGAGAAGGCAGGGCACTTGGGATTAAGTGACTTGCCTGAGGTCACACGGTTAGTAAGTGTTTAGTCTCTGAGGCTGGATTTGAACTCAGGTCCTCCTGACTCCAGGGCCAGTGCTCTATTCACTGTGCCACCTAGGCACCCCCCTTGAGGGTCTCTTTCAAATAAAAAAGCCTCTCTGTAATCTTGGTCATACATTTGGTTAGTAAAACATCCTCAGATCAGGCCATGTATGCCTCCTGTTTATTTTTCCATGAGTATCTTTATCCTTTAAAATTATCTTTCTATTATGAACTTAATCATTAATTAGTACAAACATTTCCACATACAAAGAATAGTAACAGCAAAAAGGATTGTATGTGAAACCATGAATGTCTGTTACATAGTTTGTTTTTAAAATGTATATTACATTTAACAGGATAAGATTTCTCTTCAAATCCAGTAAATTAGCAAGAGATAGGAATAGATAGAGAATGGAATGAGGAAGGATAGGAATAGTTGGTTTTAGAGGTGGTATTGTGGCAAGATGAGCAGATTAATGTATGATTGATGGGGATGTGAATTGGTCCATCCATTCTAGAAAGCAATTGTAAATTATGCAAAGGAAGTGACTAAAATGTCTATATTCTTTGACTCAGAAATTTCACTGCAAGCCATATACCCAAAGGAGAGCAATGTCAAAAAGGAATGTCCCATATATGTTGAAATATTTATAACAACACTTTTTTTTGGGGGGGGAGAGGGGATAATAACAAAGAAATGGGGAGGATTAGACATCCATTAATTGAGGAATGGTTGAATAAATTATAGAACCTGAATGCAATAGAATACTACTGTGCTTTTAAAAAACAAAATAATGGGTATGATGAATACTGAGATGCATGGGAAGATAAGTGAACTATGCAAAATAAAGTAAACACAACTGAGAAAACAACATATATAATAAGGACCCTAACAATGTAATAGAAAAAATAACAAAACCATTGAAATTGAATGCTGCAGAATTTTAATGATCAAGCTTGGTCCTCCCCAAAAGCTATAAGACAGCACCTACCCTCCACCATTTCTTTGCAAAGATCAGGGGCTATGAGTATGGAACACTGCACAGTAATATCAGACTTTCTTCTGATGTGTTGGTTAGATTTATTGAACAAACCCCCCCCCCCCCCCCCCCAATTAACATCCCCTTTTTTAAAAGGGAAACCTTGGGGGGGGGGTAATGGTAGGAGACACATTGGAAAAAAAAAAGATGTCAATAAATTTCAGTTTAAAAAATGAAAGTTAAAAAATCGTTTTCACATGTAATTTGAAAAAAAATTAAAAAGAGAACACTGGGCAAAAATGAGGTCCTGTTTATATCCCCTTCTGATCTTTTTGTTGTCTTGATATGTGTTGTCTTAGTACAAACATTTCCACATATATGATATTAAAAAAAATATTTTCAGCTCCAAATTCTCTTCTCCACCCCCATCTATCATGAAGACAAGAAGCTCAGTATGTGATGTCTATTTTAATGTTGTGTTGATGCTTTTTTCCCCTTTTCTCTACATTTTTAGCACGAAGCACTAATTTCTCTCTCCCTCCCAAATTCAAAGCCCTTCATTGTCACAAAAAAGCAGTCGAGAGAAGCACAATGGCACATTGACTGCATCTGAAAAAGTGGCTGATGCCCGTCTTAGAAGGCAGACGCCTTTGGCCTTACTAGCTCCCGTTGGTCCCCGAATGCTGCCATACAGATGGGTACAGTTCCCTTTGTAGTGGTGCAGCCTTGACATGAAAGGCAGAGACACCTTTGACAGCTATCCCTCTCAACCCCACAACAACAGCTTCCCAGAACCACCGACATAAAAGCTCCAGAGAGTGGGGCATTCCCATCACTGAACGCTCTCTTGTGGGTGAGTGACAGTTGACACAGGTGGGCGTCAGGGGCTGCCTTTCTTTTGAAGTCTGTCTGTTGAAAGGTAGTGTCACCTGTTGGTGATTTGGAGGTTTTTCTGGTCAGCTCAACCAGGTGGTTATTACCTGTCTAGCCATGTTGAGAGCTGCAGGTGGTTGTCAAGAGATAAAATAGAAATCCAAAGTTGGGGTGGGGCAAAGTGGCAAGTCTGGAAAACCCTGGTGTAGTGTGGCTGTTGAAGGTGATACATTGTCATTTGGGTTTTTCAGGAACTGGGACAGGTGTCTCATCTGTCTCCCCCTTTGAGTTGGTTCAGAGAAAGCCAGCATTGGCTACACTTGGGGTACATGTTACTGATGCTTGGATGAAAAAAAAATCATGTTAAGCGATACTGCCATTTACCTAAGTAAATTGGAAATGGCACGGCCTTATTTTGTCTTGATTCACACCTAAGAGAACCCATTGTAATATAGTATGGCACACAAGATCTTTGGTTCATTAATAAAACTCTCAGAAGGGGAATGAAACTCTTAACCACTTGCATTGTGTTGTACTGAAATCTTGTCCCACCCCTACCTCCCTTTGTGTCAATATTCTCTCTGTAATTATGCCCTAAATAAACCAGCCCACATATCTTCAGGTTCTGGTCTTAGCAAGAAGGCCTTTAGGGTTGTGGTTTTTAAAGTAAATTAAAAACAAACAAACCTCTAGATTAACAACTACACAAATGTCCCTGGAAGAAGTATCATTTGCCAGGTAATCTAAGCTTTTTCGAAAATCTCAGAGGGCAAAAGCTGGTCTGGAGAAAATGTATTCAGTGGTGTTGACTGATGTGATTTTCTGTCTTTTTTTCCCAGCTTTTCTGCAAAAGCACAATTAATATTTCATGCTAACAAGGCATAATAAATAGCAGAAAGAAAGCTGAACTGGAGTTATAGGTAATAAATTGTCTGAGAGTTGAAGGGACCTTAGAAGCCATCTAGGGCAACCTCTTTCTTTTTAGATGAGGAAACTGAGACTTGGGGAAGTTAGGTGACTTGCCTAAGGTTAAACACAAAGTAAGTGTGGAAAGTAGAATTTGAACCCAAGAAAGATCCATGCTCTTTACTAAACTAGCTCCCCAAATCAATTAATCAACGAGCATTTATTAGGCGCTTACTGTGTACCAAACATTGGATTAAAAAAAAACAAATGAAACGGTCCCCCCTCTCCATCCTACATTCAGAAAATCTGGGTTCAAGTCTTGGCTCTACCAACTTGGGCAAGTCAGAGAATTTCTCTCAGTCTCATTTTCCTCATTTGTAAAATGTGAGTAATGTTTTTGAATGACATATTTCATAGGGTCATTGTGAGGATCAAATGAGATACACATTACTGTGAATAATCATTCCCATGAAATAGACACATATATTTAAATTTGTACAAGTGATAATTATGTAAAATGTGATAATCGGTCCCAGTCCAATGGGAATACGTAATAAAAATTCAAATAATGTAACCACTTCATGGGATTCATTATTGGCATTAATCAGGACTTAGCAGCAGTGTGCATGAAATCCTCTGAAACTAGTAAGGGCCATTTTCTTTCTTTTCTTTTTTTTTTTTTTTTTAAGATTTTTCTTTTTGCTTTTTTGGAGGGAGGAAGGTAGGGCAATTGGGGTTAAGTGACTTGCCCAAGGTCACATGGCTAGTTTTGTGTTAAGTGTCTGAGGCTGGATTTGAACTCAGGTCCTTCTGACTCCAGGGTCACTACTCTATTCACTGTGCTACCTAGCCACCCCCATAAGTGCCATTTTCACCAGTGTCAAGGATCTATGATTTCATTAGTATGGTAATTTCACCAATAAAATTGGCAAACTTGACTATAATTTATGGTTTCAAAGAGTTGCCTTAGGTTCATGGTGTGGAGTGACTTACTCATAGTTATACAACAATGTGTTGGAGGCAGGATCTGAACTCAGAACTTCCTAACTCCAAGTATGAGCATTATATTCATGCTGTCTCTCTCAAGTGCCATACAAAGAGAATTTATTTATCCACTAATTAATTAATCTATTTATTCCTGTTGTTTTTACTCATTAAGTGAGCCAATGTGCCAAATCCAATTTTCCCTTATAAAACCTGAATTATCCCATAATACTATCATTTTTTGGTTGTCTAGTCAGTGACATGCTTTTATTCAATTCACCTCAGCTGTAATTAGGAAACAGCAAGTAGGAAGCAGTTGATAGAGCACCGGACCTGGGATCAGGAAGACTTGGATTCAAATCCTGCCTCAGACACATACTGTGAGACCTGAGGCAAGTCATAACCTTTGCCTCAGTTTCTTCATCAATAAAATGGGTATAATAATAGCACTTGTGTCCCATGGTCTTTGTGAGGATAAAATGAGATAATATTTATAAGGTACTTTGCAAACTCTGAGGTGCTATATAAATCCTAGATAACTCTGTCAAGGTGGGTTTTTACTTTATTATTATTATTATTACCAACTGAGAAAAAGAGACATGTTGGAGTCACACAATTTGTCAGAGGTCATTGGATGCATTGGGAGTGGAATATAATGGGGACCAGGCAGGACCAAATCCAGCATTTGATTGCTGAGTATGTCTAGGGTCTTTCAAAGAGTGCATTCATGACTGATGAGATAGGGGGGCAATGAATTATGTAAGGAGTTTTTAGAAAATATTTTTTTAGGAAAGAGTTTATTGACTGAAAAAAGAACTAAAGAAAAGATGAAAAGAGGCAGTGAATTTCACAGAATACTGGTGCATAGCTTATCTTTATAGTAGCCATATGATTATTCAGCCAAAATATAAACGCATTTATCCACACAGTTACTTAGTATTAAAGAATCATTTGCAGCATACTGCCTGTTTCAAAGCTCATCTTTTGGATTAGAAAGTCCTGATAAAAAATGAGCACAAGCCATCTCACAGGCTTCGCTGAAACTTAAGAAACTAGGCTTTCTTCTGTCTCTGTATTTTCTCCTTGCACTTACTTTTTGTAAGTGTGCCTTGTGAAGTACATTTAAATGAATGTTTATTAAATTTAATTGTACTAAATCGACTTTCATCCATAGTCATAGCTTCAGTCATCACCTTCCAAATCTACATTTCTACCCCCAACTTTCCCCAGGAGTTCCAGTTCTAGAATTTCTGTCTACTTGATAATTCTTGTATTCCCCACCCCAGCAAGTTAAATTCAAACTTTATATAGAAAGTTGCTCACATCATTCCTTCAGTCTCCCCTTTACCCTAATTTCCCTGTTTTTATGAAATGTATTACTCTTCCCCATCATGTAAACTGAAGTCATTTCTGATTTCTGTCCCCTTCCCTCCATACCTCCAGGCACTTGACAAGTCCTATTTTTTCCTTTTGCTTTTTTGGAGGGCAGTAGGGGGTTAAGTGACTTGCCCAAGGTCACATGGCTAGTTTTTGTGTTAAGTGTCTGAGGCCAGATTTGAATTCAGGTCCTCCTGACTCCAGGGCCGGTGCTCTACTCACTGCACCACCTAGCTGCCCCCCACAAGTCCTATTTAAAAAAAAATTCTATATTAATAATGGTGAAAAAAAAAACAAAAAAACCCTCCTCCCCTCCCAAAAAAGCCCATGAACAAAAAAGGAAAAATAATATGCTTTGATCTACATTCAGACTCCATCAATTTTTTCTGTGGAGGTGAATAGAATTTTTTATCATGAGTCCTTTAAAATTTTCTTGGATCGTTGTATTGCTTGGAATAGCTGTCATTCACAGGTGATCATCATACACTATTGCTGTTACTCTACAATGTTCTTCAGGTTCTACTGACTTCACTTTGCATCAGTTATGTAAGTCTTTACAGGTTTTTCTGAAACCATCCTGTTCATCATTTCTTATAGCTCAATAGTATTCTATTAATAATCATATATTACAGCTTGTTCAGCCATTCCCCAATTGATGGGTATCCTCTCAATTTCCATCTCTGCCACTGCAAAAAGAGTTGCTATAAATATTTTTGTACAAATAGATCCTTTCCCCTTTTTAAAAACATCTTTTTGGGATATGGTCTAGAACTGGTATTGCTGGATCAAAGGGGTATGCACAGTTTTATAGTCCTTTGAGTATAGTTCCAAATTGCTCTCCAGAATGGCTGGATTAGATTACAACTCCACCAACAGTGCATTAATGCTCCAATTTTTCCACATCCCTTCTAACATTTATCATTTCCTTTTCTGTAATATTAGTTCATTTGATAGGAGTAAAGTGGTACCTCAGAGTTATTTTAATTTGCATTTGTCTAATCAATAATGATTTAGAGCACTTTTTCACACGACTATAGAGAGCTTTGATTTCTTCATCTGAAAACTCCTGTTCATATCCTTTGACTCAGGTTGCAGTTTTGTCCTTCATTCTTGATGAAGACCATGGCATAAAGAAGATGACATAATTTTCAATTCAATTGTATTTGAGTGAGTGAGGGCTGTGCAAAGTCACCAGACTCACTTTCTCCTCCAGAGCCATCTGGGTCCAGTGGCCAGATATAGATCAGGATGAGGGGAGATGGCCCAGGATGCAATGAGAGAACTTGGTCTTTTTAGCTAAGGTCATTCTGAGTTCTCACTTTGAGTGAGTCAATGTCCATTCAGTGAATAGGCCTTTTTAAGAAGTGAGTCAAGGGATGACCCCTTAAAACATCCCCCCCACCCACAAAAAATCAAACTGGAAGGGGAAGACCCTTAGGGTTGCTGACCAAAAGAGAAACAATTACTATTTGTATTCAGTCTGAGCCAGGAAGGCCTCAAAAGTAACCATTAAGTGGTGCGTGGGGAGGGACCTATTGTTGTCCAATCAATGAGAGTCACAGTGAATTGGATTTAAGGGATGGTCTTTAAGACAAAAAAATCTAACCAGTAAACCCTAATTTTCTTGTATCACTTTCATTTCTTTCCCCAATTTTTCTTTTACATTTCTTATTTTATTTTTTAAATTCCTTTTTGAGCTCTTCCATGAGTTCTTTTTGGGTTTGAGACCAATTCACATGTTTCTTTGAGGCTTTGAATGTGGACATTTTAACTCCCATGGTTTTAAATGTTGCAACATCTCTAATACCTTGGTTCCTCTGTCCACTCCCACTGTAGTCACCCTGTGGCCCTCATATCTTCTCACCTAGAATGTCATTCTTTCTTCAGTCTATATCCTTTTTGATACATAGGATACTTCCATTTTGTTTATGGTGATCTTTTTGATAAGTCATTCCTCAACTCAAAAGCCTTCTATGATTCCTCTCTATTGAATAAAATTTTAACTATTATCCCTGGTATTTAAAGCCCTTGGCATCCGACTCCAACCAATCTATATAATCTCATCATCTATTACACCTCATCAAAGGATCATAGAATTAGAGGTCATCTAGTATAATCTTTTCATTTTACAAGTGAGTACATGGAGACCTAGACATACAAGAACTATGAGTAGCATAGCTATGATTCGAACCAAGATTATTTGCCTTCCAAACCAGTGTTCTTTTGTTACACTGGAAGAATCACTGAGAGATAGCATGGTGTAGTAAACAGAGGCTTGACCTCAAAGGCAGAAAGACTTAGGTCTTGCTTCTGATGCAGACTGACTGTGTGACCATGGCAAAGTCACTTGGTAACCAACATAGTGTTTTAAACCTATAAGATCCAGAGAAAGTACTGACTTGCATTGGAAGAAGGAATTTTCCTTACCTCAAAGTTTCTCAAAACAAATGAAATTACAAGTCTAATCTAGATCCCAGATCCCTGTGATAAACTCGATTTTCTAGCCTGCTGTGGGCTGCTCAGTGTCCAGCACTAAGCATAATCAGAGATGTGAATAAGAAATGGCCAGATCATGTGGGTAGTTCAAGGAAGAACTGTGAACTCCATTTATTGATTATTAGGACAAGGTTTTTATAGAGAAAATGAGACAAAGGAAGGAGACTGAAGTTTTCTTATCATTACCTTAGTCTGCTATATCCTGGAAGTAGCACAGAATAGAGAATTTGATAAGGATTTGTTATCTAGGAGACTAAAGTCTTGGGGTAGAGCCTTTGATCTCAAAACTCAAACAACATCCTTTTAAGTGTAACCCATGTCAAAGAACTCAGGAGTAAGCTTAACAAAAAAGCCGCATCTCAAAGAGCTCTTATTTAGAGCACACTGTTAAGATTTTTATCTGAGTCCTGGATCAGGCCTCCTTGGCTCTCCACACTAGCCAAACTAGATTACTCTAGAGGCAGTGATAGTGTGTAGGATTTGGAATGATGAAGCCCTGAGTTCAAATCCTACCTTGCACACTTACTAGATATGAGACTCTGGGAAAGGCAGTCGCTTAGCCTCTCTCTTCTTCATTTTCTTCATTTGTAAAATGTGGAAAATTAATAGAATCTATTTAACAGGAAGTGAGGATCAAAGGAGATAACATGTGAAATGCTTTGGAGAACTTAAGGTGCTGTAGAAATGCTAGCCATTATTAATTGTTGTTGTTATTACTATTACACTTCAAAACCTTATTCTTTCTGTTCTTTTTATACCTCTGTGTCTTTGCTCACACGATTCCTCATACCTTGAATAGAATTAATATTTGTGCCCAAGATGACTTCCTCCCTATGTCCCTCCTCATCTCTGTTGAAGCCCACTTCAGAGGCTACTTCCTTTTCAGTTAAAATTGATCTCTTACTTCCTTAAAATTTTCAAGGAACTTTGCCCAGAAATTATCTCTTCTTTGCACCTATCTCACTTTCTCATATTATTATTTGTCTCCTCCCCCCCCCCCCCATTAAGTTGTAGTCTGCTTGAGGACTTGTGTTTTTAAAAGTTTTTGTATTCATAGAACTTAGCACTATTCTTTGTATATATTGAGCACTAAGTTCATCTATCCATCTCTTCAATAATAAGGTGACTTTAGAGTCACCTTATTATCAAGTCAAATTTAAGTCTTTTGACTTGAATTTGAATCTTGCCTCTGAAACTTGCTATCTGTGTGACCTTGAACAAGGCCTCTCAGCTTCAGTTTCCTCATCAATAAAATAGGGATAATAATATCTACCTTACAATATTATTGTAAAGATCAAATGAGATAATGGAGAGAAAGTGCTTAGTCAACATTAAAGAGCTATATAAATATTAGTTATTATTTAATTCAGCAAGTACTCTTTTAAAGACCTACTATGTATCAGGGACTAGGGATAGAAAAATAGCAATGGGAGACTGACTTCAAGGAGCTCATAATTTGTTGGAGATGGAGTGGACAAACATATCCACAGAAAAGTAAATATAGCATGTATACAAAGTAGACATAAAATGATTTCCCAGGGTGAGAGGATTAATTGGAGGGATCAGGACTGGCTTCCTGTAGGAGGTGCCAGGATAGCTAAGCTAGGGAAGGAAGCTAGGGATTCTCTTTATTGACTTAAAGGATTTACAGTTGTGTGTTTAGTTGATAAGACAGCTTGAATATGCCCTGGAAAGCCTCCATGGTGCAGTAGCTGATGACTTTTCCAAGGTCATGTATGAGCCAGTCTCAATGCATAGCGCAGGAGTGGTCCAGCTATTTTTAAAGGAGATACGTTGAGGAAACAAACCTGACTGAAACAGAGGGTCATGGAAGAAGGAGATGCACTGATTTTTTTCTGACTCAATCTCCGCCAAGACTGTGAATGTTTTTGTCACAATGCTCATTTTTCAGGGCTGTGATTTTGATCCGCTTTCTTCACAAATCCACATCTCTGTGAAATTGGAACCCACGAACCGGCCTTTGGTCCCCTTGTTTTATTAGATGTAAATAAAAGAAAGGCTGTGATCAGTTTCTGTGCTGGAAAAATACAGCTATATTCTTCAGAGAGGCTATCTCCCTTCACTCTGCATGGGAAGTGTGGACAGTATCTTTTTTAAAAATGTATTTACTTTTAGTTTACAACATTCAGTTCCACAAGTTTTTGAGTTCCAAATTTTTTTCCCTTCTCTCTCCCCCTGCCAAGCCCCCCATGGCGTTCACATTAAACATTAGTCAAGTTGTAAAGAATTATAACCAAGTATAACCAAGTGTGGACAGTATCTTCAGAGAATGCTCACTCCTTGCTAAAAGCCCCATTGGCCTTTCATTAAGCCAGCTTCATTCTTCTCTATACCTACCTTTATGGGATGTGACCACTGCCAAAAAAGAATGATTAGTAGTTAGTTTCAGAACCACTACAGTTGGGAGATAACTCTCTTGATGCCTGTACAAAGCCCAGGGAAGGAGAATTGCTTGCTTGACCTGAGATTTTATTTGAGTCACTAAATAATTGAACTCAGCTTTAGTAAATATAAATGGTTAAAAATAATATAATGCCACTTTTCTTATTGAAAAACATATCACATTTGCTCATCAATTCAAAAAGCATTTTTAAGCACCTGCTGTATACCAAGCACCGTGCTAAGTACTGGGGTTTCAAAGACAAAAAAATTGTCCCTGCCCTCAAGGAGCTTACATTCTACTAATTTTTCCTCTTGCAAATTATTTCAATCTTTAATGCAATGAACATTTATTAAATGTCCACTATGTGAAAATTACTATACTAGGTTTTTAGGGTTCAAAGAAAAAAGTGCTTGTCTTTCCCTTCATTGAATGTGTATTCTAATAATCCTTTCTCCAGTAAATTAGTTCCATTCTCTTTTCAATGAGCTTTTATTATGTGCCCAGTGTGTACAACATTGTGTAGTATGGGCTTGGGATATAAAAACAAAAAAGGAAGTCAGTAACCCCCACTCCCAACCCCCACAGTTGACATTCTACTAGGGGGAACAATGTGTAAACAGGTAAATACAAGTTCATTTGAGGGAGAAGAGAGAACTAAGAGCTAGAGGGAGAAAGATTGAATCACCAGTAGACATTGAGCACTAAAGCAAGCTAAAGAGGAGCCACTAGGTGGTGCAGTGAATAGACCACCGGCCCTGGAGTCAGGAGGACCTGAGTTCAAATCTAACCTCAGACACTTAACACTTACTAGCCATGTGACCTTGGGCAAGTCTCTTAACCCCAATTGTCCTTCCTTGCCTCTTCCAAAAAAAGAAAAGAGACAAAACAAGCTCAAGATTCTAAGAGGCTGAGGTGAGGTGGGAGTACTAGGGATGCTAGCTAGGTTCATGAACAAACAAACAAACATGTAAAATCACAGAGGTGGGAGATGATATGCCAAGTTGTGGTAAGTGAAAACAGACCAGTTTAATTGGAATATAGACTACATTAAGGGGGAGCAATAAGAAATATGCCCATATGTCTGGAAAGGTTGGAGCCAGATTGTTTAGAGCTTTAAATTTCAAGTTCACACACTTGCATTTTTTTTTAGGGGCAATAGAGAGCCACTGAAAATTCTTGAGTATATTGGCATCGATAGGGCAGATGTCCAGATGTCCTGTCCACAAGGCCCTGGTGAGATATTCTTAAACCCAATAGTCAGAACTAAACTGTAGGCCCTAGGAAGATAAGTAGGTAGATAGATGATAGATAGATAGATAGATAGATAGATAGATAGATAGATAGATAGATAGATAGATAGATGATA
>NW_027185804.1:26395440-26429828 GCF_028583685.1 Petaurus breviceps papuanus
GACAGATGCATTGCTAGATATACAGAGAGATAGATATGTAGACAGGTAAATAGATAGCTGCATAGCTAGATAAGTAGGTGGATACATAGAAAGATAGATGACCATGTGTGACAAGGTATGTATCTCCTTCTGTATCTATAATCTACCACCTGACCTGGATAGCCTTGTCAATAGCTTAGACATTTATTAGCTATATGACCCTGTTCAAGTCACTTAACTTCTATCAGCTTCAGTTTCTTCCTCTGTAAAATGGGGATAATAAATAAATAAAATGGGATACTACATGCCAGGGATTTTGTGAGGAAAAAAGGGAGATGATATTTATAAGTTATTTTTTAAACCTTAAAGTGTTGTATAAATGATAGCTATTATTATTTTTATTCAATTGTTTTAGGACCTATACTTTCCTGAATGAGGATAATCCCTTCACTGTCACAGATTGCGTGTGACTCCTCTATAGTGATATTTGGCCCTTAAATATGCTCTTTGTAGATTATCTTGTTTGATTCTCATGATAACCTATGAACTAGTTGGTATGGGGATTATTATATTCTCTCTTTTTATGGAGGAAAAAACTGAGACTTAGGAAAGTGATTTGACTTGCACATGGTCATAGAACTTTGTTAATCATGAGAACAACCCCCCAAATCTGAAATAACTTTGGAAATGTATTGGCCATTTGGTAGAGGAAAGAGTCAGAAGAAGGTGTGAATCCCTGCCTAATTTCTGTAAGGTTCACATTATATAGAATTCAGACATGGGCATAAGGACATTTGCCAGACAGTAGGTAGTTTCCAGAGAAGGGAAATTTGAGATATAAGTCAATCTGATTTGCAGAACCCAAAACACAAGCTTTGCATGGACCCAAACCCAACACTGGTGGGATCTAGGCATTCTTTATAGTTACCTTGCTTCCCTGAAGTGTTTCTGAGGTCAGCCTGACCTCACAGCTTGACACACACAGCTTTTGGGTTAGACAATTTTCTAGCCATGTAACACTGGGTTCAAAAATATTAGTAAATGATAAATAGCTTTTTTCGACAACTTGTAAGTATCAGACTCAGAATTTGAACCCAAAAGCTCTTGATCTCAAGTGCAGGATTCCATTGATTGCACTAGCCTGTCTTCAAATAACTTAGTAGCTGATCTTCAGGGGTTGCTGTGGTCATGAGCTCTGTCACTTTTCTGCCATCCTGGTGATGATTCTCTGACGTTTATTAGGTCACTTGTTAGATAATAATCATACAGTCTGTCACTTGGTCCATCCTCAAAGAGTTCCTAGCTTAGGAGGGATAGTTGGGATTTTTGAAGGTCATTTCTCCACCATGGCGAGTCAATGGAGGATGAGGTTATTGGAAGACATGCCTAGCTAATCTGATAAATTACCTCAAGGATAATGAGTAGCATTTCCATAGGATTCTCAGGTTTACAAAGCACCTTCACATTGTTATTGCAACAAGGCCTATTTTGGGATCGATACTCATTTGCTTAAGGTCAGAAAAGAACAAACACAGAAGAGATGACCCAAACACAGACTTGGACTTGCTTAGGCAGGACATGGGCTTTAAGATGCCATGTGCTCACAGCTGCATGGAGAACTGGATGGAAGGTAGGGCAAGCTGTCCATTCCCTCCCTCCTTTCAGGAGCAGCTTGAAACAGCCTTGACATACTTTGTAGGACAGATGATGAAAGGGTCATTTGTTTCCTTTGGTAGATCCCCTGAATCATCAATGCTTCTGGTACTAGGGACTCTTTGTTACCCCAAAGTGCCAGCCCTTTAGATCACAGTCACCTCTGGGTAGAAGGAGACTTCAGAACTTTCACATGGTTGACTGAAACCAGGAAGAACATTTCTGAGCATGTTCCATGGGATGGGCGCTACAGGCCAATTCAGGCTTGTGATGCTGTGGTCGTTGTGTCTTTAACTTGAGGATTTTCTTTCACTCTAGTGCAAATAATGGATTTGATAGTTACTCATATCCAGTTAACATTTGCTTTAACAGTACCCTCTAAAAAGATTGTTAGCTATGGGAATGTTACAGAACCTCCCAAGGAATCCATTTATATATCTATCTGTTAATTAATTTTTTGTGGGAAGAGACTTTTCATTCCTATGAAAATACACACACATGGGTATATACATACATATATACTCACTAAGACACACACACACACACACACACACACACACACTGACAACCACCCTGTCTATGTTTGGTCTGAAATGGGTATCAACTGGATGGAAGGTAGGGCAAGCAGAGTTGTAGCTAGTAAATTTTTTACTCAGGGAAAGCAAAATAAAATATGCTCTCAAGTCAACTTTTTAAAAGCCAGATTCAATGGAGGGCAGGAGATAGGGAGCTGGGGACACACTGAGATCACTGTTGGGGAGACATCTATTATTGAGGTGGGCTTAACTGAGGAGGAACTTACCTGAAGCTACTGGGGAAAGAAGCAAGCTATCTGCTAGCTTTCTCTTTTATTTAATTGTATTTCATTATTTATCTGTAATTATTCTTGCTGACTAGGTGACAATATCAATTATTATACCTCTTAGGAATGAAACGATCATAGGATTCTAGATTTAGAGATGGAATGGAATCTCTAGAATTTAGAGATCATCTAGTCCTCCCCTCTCATTTAACATATCAGGAAATTAAGGCCAAAAGCACCTGAATGACTTTCCTAGGGTCACACAACTAGTAAGTTACTTAAGATAGTAATTAGAAACTGATCCTCTTGACTTTAGAGGTCTGCCAGAGCTTCCAGTGCCCTCTAAATTTCACTGCACTGGATCTAAGCTCTGATTGCCCTGCCCTAGTTCACTCCTCATCTATTTATTACATATTCAATGTCCCAAGTTTCCCTGTGGGCTCTGAGTTCCTTTTAGTGGATGATGTGATCTTATTTCCAGCAGTGCCTCAGAACTCAGCTGAGAATGCTTCAGAAATCCCAGCCTTTTATGAATCCTCATTTGAAAACTTAAAAAAAAAAGAGAGATATAAAAATCAATTAACTTCACACATGAAAAAATACCTCATATGGTTAATCTTCCCTTACATGGTTTCCTGATTATGTTTGGAAGTAAATTGCCTTGATTATACCTTGGATGGAAAGGAATGTCTTTTAATTAATTTGATACATGCTGTAGTGATGCTGATTTATACCAAAGAATGATAAATTGAGTTGGAGGCAGGAAGTCTCTCCAGTAGGACTGAGTGAATACAGTTCAGATGGCTGCACTTTAGTTTCAATTTTATTTTTGGTTGGGTTGCAAAATCCTTAGCTCTACTTTTTCAAAGGGGAAGGTGGAAGGGTCTGGAAAAGCAGTTTAGTAAAATGGGAAAAAAAAACATGAAATCAGGAAACAGGAGATTGTAGTTTTAGACTTAGGTCTTCCTCCTAACTACCTGAGTTACTATGGGAAAGTGAGTCCCTTTACCTCTTTTTTTTAAGCAATTGGGGTTAAGTAACTTGCTCTAGGTTACATGGCCAATTATTTCTGGGTGTGGTGCTAAGTATCTGAACACGGATTCGATCCCAGGTTATCCTGACTCTGGGGCTGGTGCTCTTACTCACTGTGCCACCTTGTAATAAGAATGTAAATTTTAAAGATCTTCCCTGCCCCTAGGCTAATGTGCACCTGAAGCCTGGGGTGGGGGAGGCTTGTTTTTCAGTTGATACTTCTTGATTGGCCAGTGAGTCAATAAGGTTTTTACATTTTCTGAGCCAGGAGAAGGCTATATAAGCCCTGATGTGTAGCTTTGTTTTGGGACTCACTTTGAGAAATGTTCTGTGATTTGATCTGAATTCTGGGAAGCCGTTGTTGAGAGTCCCCCGGCTTTGAAAAACCCAGATGTGGAAACCCAGATGTTGACTGGGTATGGATGTAATGGTTGGACAGTTTGGAAAGCTGTCTTCTTGATCTGTTAATGTCTTGATAATTCTGTCTGTATATTTTAAAGTTTGGGTTGCTGACCTTTTTCTCCTGAACAAGGTAAACGATATATGTCTGACTGATTAAAGTAAGCTTGTTAACCCATTTTGAGTTGCTTTCCTTTAACAAAGCAGATCCAAGAACCTGTGGTGGCGGCAAACCCTGAGGACGCTTGGGGTGCTTGCTGCTACACACCTGGCTGCCCCTAAGCAATTGGGGTTAAGTAACTTGCTCAAGGTTACACAGCCAGGTGTTTCTGGGTGGGTACTAAGTGTCTGAGCCTGGATTTGATCCCAGGTCATCCCGACTCTGGGGCCGGTGCTCTTACTCACTGTGCTACCTGGCCTCCCCTCCCCTTTACCTCTTGAACATTATTTTTCTCATTTCTAAAATAAAGACATTGGAATAGGAAAGAAAAGAACAAAATGAAACTGTTTTGTAATCATAATGACCAACCTTGGTCTTAAAAAAGAAATGTGGAAAGTACATTTCTCCTTTCATTGATGGAAGACTATGCTGTGGAGTGTTGTATGTGCCACCAGACAATTAATATTATTTTTTCTTTGTTACAAGGTAAGAATACCTAGGGAAGTTCAAGGATGGCAGAGGGCATAGGCATATCCAGACAAAAGGCATAAAAATCTTAAACAGAAGCAAAATGATTGAACTATATGATCTTAAGGAAGTCTATTTCTAAAGAGACTTAGGAAGGACATTATTGCTGTTTTCAAGTATTTGGAAGACTGTCATATGGAAGGGTAGAAGTGAAGCTCTTGTAGGAAAAGGGTCATTTCATTTTTGTCTTTTTAGCCCCTTGGATGTAATATAGCCTGTTTACATCATAGGCACTTAAAAACAAACAAACAAAAAAACAAACAAAGCACTTGTTGAATTGAATTGAAGAAAGATCAGAATTATTCTCTTTGTCCCCGGTGGAATAGAGTGCTGGGTGGAAGGACAGAGAGAAGTGAATTTATCTGGATGTCAAGACAAATTTCCCAAAATTTGGAATCCTTCAAAAATGGAATGGATTACCTCACTGGTTGTATCACCAAAGCAATATTCACAGCACCAGTGGTCACTATAAATATACCTGCATAGTGGTCAATTGAAAAATATCACATACTCTCCATATAGAAGACAGAGGCAAAACATTTATTCAGACACCCAAAAACTGAATCCCAAAACCAGTAAGCCAATTCCATAATAGTAGCAAAGAAGTTAACAAGCCATAACAGCACAGAGTCACAGCATCCTTCAGCCTTCCCACAAACTAGCACAAGCCTAGCTGTCACATCAGGTGCAAACACCAACATTTATTCACAAGCCTGTCTCCCTCAGATGCGTCTTCTTCTCCCAACCATGGCTAGCTGCTCTGATTCCCAGCTTCCTGTGGGCTGTGCTCCACCCTTCCTCAAACTCCTTCCCCTATAGGCTCCATCCCCTCCACATTCAGCCTACTGGGGGCAAAGTTTATTTTCAAATCAGGAAAGGTCTCTTCAAATTCCCTTAGGCTTATTAAGGGGCAGGGAAGATCTTCAAATTCCCATTACCATTAAACTGGTTTTGCCTCCCTGGAGGTTTTCAAGCAGAGACTGTATAATCGCTTAGGCACTTTGCTGAGAGCAGTCTTGTTCAAGCAACTAGTTGATGTAGCAGATAGAGTGCTGAACCTGGAGTCAAGGAGACCTGAGTTCAACTTGCACCTCAGACATGTGGGCTATTAACCTCTCTCTGACTCAGTTTCCTTATCTGTAAAGTAGGGACATTACCAGAATCTTCCTCACAGGGTTGTTCTAGGGATGAGGAGCTTTGAAAATCTTTTTTTTTTCTTTTTAAAATTTTTGGTTATTTTTAGTTTACAACATTCATTTCCACAAGATTTTGAGTTACAAAATTTCTCCCTGTGTTTCCCCTACCCACCACCCCAAAACAACGACTCCACTGAATACCTCCTCCCCCAGTCTGCTCTCTCCTATATCCTCCCCCATCCCCCCTCCGACTTTCCAGTAGGGCAAGATGGGAAGCTTTGCAAATCTTAAAGTGCTTTATAAACACTAGTTATTATTGTTCAGGTAAAGGTGGGCTAGACATCTTTTCACCCCCATTTATTTTCCATCTTTGAGATTCTATGACTGCAGGCTCTGATTTACTTGAATTGGGCACCATAATAATTTTAGGGAGAGAAGGCAGTTTTGATACCTTCTTAAGGCTGTTGATGTCTTTGAAAGATTGGAATCATAAATTATGACTCTTCTAAGTACAATGAGAAGAAATTTGAGCTCCTTAGATGACAGTGCTAGATTAAGAGATTCTGGTGACTGTTTCAATTTGGATTGTTGGGACCCTTTTAGTGTTTGGCAATTAATTTTTTAAAAATAGTAGCATCTTACTTGAAATGTTAAATCATTACTCATATCTGCCCCACAGGGACTAAGCTATTGTTGGTGAATGGGACAAACCTTTGAATTATGGTGTTGGTTTAGCAACTAGGAGAACAACCTATTTTCCCTTCTCTCATCAACATCCTTAACTTGTCTCTATCTTAATCTGGACCTGGTGAAATACATAACTCAAGGAAAAGAATATTTTCTTTTTTTTTTTTTGGTCACAAAGTTAGTTTTCATCACTTTGGCATGCTTCAAATATAGGCAATGGAAAATAGTCCAACTATTTATGCCAAAGTTTCAAGTATACTGAAATTGAGCATGGAAAAAAATCTTCAAGGGAATCTGTATATTTCTAGGAATAAGTATGCAAAGTATTGACATGTTGTTCAGTCTCATCCAAGTCTTTCTGACCTCGTTGGGGTTTTCTTTGCAAAGATACTGGAGTATTTTGCCATTGCCTTATCCAGCTCATTTTACAAATGAGGAAACTGAGGTAAGCAGAGTTAAGTGACTTGTCTGGGGTGACAAGGCTAGTAAGTGTCTGAGGCCAGTTTGAGATGAGTCTTCCTGAATCCAGGTCCAGCGCTCTATGCGCGATGCCACCACCTAGTGGTCTCTGCTTGAAACAGCAAGTGCTTAATAAAAATGCCTTTTGATGTGTCCTTTCTATCTTGCTTTCTCAACCTTCCCAACAGCCTGATGCAGCAGAAAGAATCAAAGACTTGAAATCAGAGGGCCTGGGAGTGAATCCTGGCACCGCCACTTACTCCTTGTGCAACTCACTTAATCTTTGCAAACTTGTTTCCTCTTTTGCAAAATGGGGTACGGTCGGGTTGGACTGAATCAGAGGAACTTCATCTTTTTTGTGACATGGACCGCTTTGCAGTCTGGTGAATCCCATGACCTGACCCTTTTTTGGTATCATGTCATTAAATGCAAAAAATAAAATATGCAGGGCTTCAAAGGAAATAATTTATATTGAAATCTAGTTGTGTATGTATGCATGTGTGTATGTATGTGTGTATGTATGTGGGCAGCTAGGTGGCTCCGTGGATAGAGTGCTGGGCCTGGAATCAGGAAGACCCGAGTTCAAATCTGATCTCAGACACTCACTAGTTGTGTGACCCTGGGCAAGTCACTTAATCCTGTTTGCCTCAATGAGCTGATCTGTAAATGAGCCGGAAAAGGAAATGACGAACTTCTCTGTATTTTTGCCAAGAAACCCCCCTAGACAGTGTGGTCCATGGATTCACAAAGAATTGGATATGACTGAATAACTGAACAACAATAAATGTATGTATGTATGTATACATCTCTCTCTCTGTCTCTCTCTCTCTGTCTCTCTGTCTCTCTCTCTCTCTCTCAAAGCTCATGGGTTCCTAAGTTAAGAATGCCTAGACTAAGGGGCGTCCAGGTGGCTCAGCGAGTAAGAGCACCAGCTCCGGTGTCGGGATGACCTGGGAATCAAATCCGGGCTCAGATATTTAGCATCGCACCCAGAAGTAACTGGCGGTGTAACCTTGAGCAAGTTACTTAACCCCGATTGCTTTAAAAAAAAAAGAATGCCTAGACTGGATAACCTCTGAGGTCCTTGCTAGCTCTAGTTTTTAAATCTTGGGTCCTATAAGAAAAGTCTTTACTTTGAAAAGAAGTCTTCGCCATCTCTTCCAAAACTACTCTGAAGACTGAAGGAAGAGATCGAAAAATAATATGATGAGTAACTCAGAAGATAAATATTTGCTACAAATATTTCCCCGATGGTACTGATAGAATTTACATGTCTTAGTACACTTTGATTCTAGCAAGAGCCCTTAAGAGAAAAAATATAAGTCTGTCAAGAAACTCAACTTACCAAAATATGATGGATTTGTCTAATAGTCTGACAAGTAAGATGGAAGTCAGACCAGTATTGAGAGCATCACTGGTGGGCCACAGAGGCTGGAGGTACTAGATTTTCTTTGATATAAATTGACTTTTTAAAGAAAATAATCTCTCCTCCAAATTGGTTTACAATTACAATACAACTCTTTTGGGCTAATTAGAGGGAGCTAAGTGGTGAAGTGTACAGCATACACTACAATCGGAAAGATTTGGGTCCAAATATGGCCTGCACACTTAATAGTTGTATAACTCTGGGCAGGTCACTTAACCCCTGTTTACCTCAGTTTCTTCATCTGTAAAACAGGGCTAACAATAGCACCTGCCTTTCAGGGATGTTGTAAGGATCACAGCACTCAGCACAGTGCCCGGAACATAACAAGTACTGTGTAAATGTTAGCTATTATTATGATTCATCAAGTCATAGGTGAAAACCCACTTTGGTGAATGGAATTCTATCACTAGGCATTTCCCGTGCTAACGGTATTTTGAACTAATGCAGGGAGTTCCCATACTAGGAGATTCTTATGTTAGTGACCTCACAGATCCTTAGTGTATTCCCATTACATAGAGGTAATATAGCCTTTTAGCATTAATTGTAAAGGTCTCTAGATTCTTGGATTGTTTTCTTCTTAATTTGGAATCTGTGTAGTGGAGGCTGAGTGAGCTTATAGGGTTTATTCCATAGAGGATGGCCAGAATTGGCTTCATGGTTCCATTTATTATCATAAAGGGTTTTTTTTTTTTTTTTTTTTTTTTGAGGAGGGATGGCAGGGCAATTAGGTTTAAGTGACTTGTCCAAGGTCACATGGCTAAGTAAGTGTTATATATCTGAGGCTGGATTTGAACTTAGGTCTATCTGACTCTAGGGTTGGTGCTCTATTCATTATGCCACCTAGCCTCTCCTATCATGAAGTTTTGGGGCCAGTTTCTAGCCATATATGATCCAGGGCTTACACTTGGAGATGACAAAGGATCCCCTTAATGGCTGAAGAGCTAGAGGGGCTGGTGACTCAGTGGACCTTTTAAAAGAAGAATTACTTCCAGCTGGGGCAATCTCAGCTACAACCTTGCAGGGAGCATATGATATGAACTAGGGTTGGGGAAGGAGGAATCCTTCTCCTTGGTATCATGACACTCTTACCACATGGCAGGTAATGGCAGGGTCTCCAACTAGGTCACCTGGCTGCCTCTTCTTGTACTTTATATTCCTCTTCTAATCTTAGGCAAGTGAATGTTCCAAGGTAGATGTGATCAGGATTAGAGAGAGGCCATGGGAATTCAAATGCCCACAGGGTTCAACAGTGGTCAGGGCTGAATGGCAGCAAGGAGACGGTCCTTGGAAACTCCTTCAGTGCCTTTGGAGAGGATGGTCACCAAAAAGTAGACCAAGACTGGTCGTTTCCCCAGCAGATCTGTTTAGACAATGTGAAGAGAAGTGAAATGCCAAATGTCTGACTAGCAGTCCCTTACACCACTTTCGGTTCTGATGAGATTTAAGTATCAACCTCATAGCACACTATGGTGGTAGTAACTAGCTGTTACTGAATTCTAATTTTCTACGCATGCTCACTGTGATTCTTCTGTTTCATATTCTTTCTGTGTATGAGAATTAATTACCTGTCCCATGCTGTAATTTATGTTATCTAGTAAGTAACTCTTTTATTCATCCCTTTTGGGAGACTTAGACATGAATCAGAACCCAATTTTGCCCTGGGTACCAGAATGGGGGACATGAGGAGCCAGTGATAGTGAGAAAAGGGAGCCTTCACTTAGCAGACAGCAGGCCACCAAGGAGTGAACTTGGGTCAAAGCACTGCTTGATCCCTAACAGGGAATGGCACAGTACCTCCAGCCTCTGTGGCCCACCAGCGATTCTCTCAATACTAGTTTGACTTCCATCTTGCTTGTCAGACTATTAGACAAATCCATCATATTTTGGTAAGTTGAGTTTCTTGACAGACTTATATTTTTCTCTTAAGGGCTCTTGCTAGAATCAAAGTGTACTAAGACATGTAAATTCTATCAGTACCATCGGGGAAGAGTTTTTTTTTTTTCCTTTTCTTCTGCAGTAGAAAATTCTTCCACGTATAGAAAGCTGGAGAAAAACAACAGAGTTTGCATAATATTTTAATTAGAGGATGTTTGCTTTGTAAAATCTTATGTGATCCATGAAATGATCAAAATAATTATGGGCACAAATTGCATATGCAAAAACAGAGACCTGGTAGGTGTTCTCTAATCCACAATGTTTATACCACAGGGGACTGCTGGGTAATGACACCAAAAGTGTCTATAGTCACAAGTATGCAGGCCCTGTTTCCCATTGCTTTATTCAAATATATTTCTATCCTGTACAAATAGACAACACCCTGGACTTACCTAGAATCATGGAGCCTTGGGGAACCATCTGGTACAGTTGCCCAATTCCAGGCTGACATATCTCTTTTTGTCCATAGCGGATATTGTCCATAATTGCTCATTTTGGATGGTGGAAGAGTAAGGTGGTTGAAAGAGAACCGGATTTGGAGTCTGAGGGGTCTGGGTTCAAATCATAACTCCAACACTTGTTAGCTGTATGACCATAGATAATTTACTATAACTCTGGCCTTGAAATTCTTTATCTGGAAAAAGGGGATAACAATCCCTATGATAGAACTTTAGAAGGCTGTGGTGAGATTCCGATGATGTAATCTTTAAAGTTCAGTGCAAGCCTTAAGATTGGCTATCATTGTTGTGGACTTTATTGTCTTATAATGATGTCATCTTTCTCGAGAGTGAAGAACAGCAACCAACCTGTCTTGTAAGCACTACTTACATTTTTGTGACTATATTCAATTCAATGAACATTAAGTACCTAAGTGGCCATGGTGGAGTGACTAGAAGACAGATATGGAGTCTGGAAGACTTGGGTTTGAGGACCATTTCAGACCCATGCTGGTTGGGGGAGCCTGGGCAAGTTATTTAAGGGCAGACACCGATCTTTATTGTAGATCTGATGTGGAGCTCCATATTCCAAAGAAATCTCAAGTCTCATGCTCTCTGCCCCTATTCCCTTCCCCCCTACCCCTGCCATTGTACGAGGTAACTGGGGCACAACAGACAGTTTTTGGTCTTTCTTTGTATTCCTCATGCTCAGTACACTCTAGCTTTCAGTAGAAACTTGATAAAATGCTAGTTGACAAATGAACCGACCGAAAGCTTCAATCATCATAGCAATGAACTCGTGGAGCGTGAAGAGACCATCTAATGGGCCATTATGGGCCATCTAATCCAACGCTCCCATTTCACAGATGAATAAGCAGAGGCTCAGGTTGCATGACTTTCCCAAGGTCACATCGATAGTAAATGTCAGGGAAGGGATTTGAACTTGGGTATGATTTTTCCCCTGGGGCAGATTCATATCATTTACTCATCTGGAAACAGCTTATAATTGTTATTTTTCAGGATCCAAGTGACATATGGGCTACAAACATCAAGGCTGAATGTTGAGGGGTATGAAAGAAACATCCAATCCATCTCAAGGGCTTTACTCAGTCGTCCGAAATGCTCTGGGGAACAGAAAGAAATAGAGTGGCTGGTTCTGTCAGCCCTTATTCTGTCTTCAGCCACAAGGTGGCAGTATTACATCATTTCTGAGGATATCAGATTTCCACCCTATCCAGCGCAGCATCTAAGAGAATGTCAATTCATTTGTTAAAGCAAAAAATTGGCAGATGCAATAATCCAATGTTGGTTTAACCAGTGAACATTATGCTTGTACTTGGTGCCACTGATTGTATTTTCCACGATAAAATATAGCAGACAACAGGAAAAGTAATACATTCTTTCCCCTTCTTGTTCGAACATAGGTATAATTCAGGCAAATAATAAACATGGACACAGTTTGAATTCTGCAGTCACACCGACTCAGTTTTACCCAAGATTAGATCAGTCTAATTAGTTTTATTCCACTCAGCCAACACCTGCTTGAGGAGAACATCTATGTAATAAAACAAACCACCCACCAAGACGCCAAGAAAGCACACTGATGTCTCGACTCTCAAACAAAGCTTCACTCTGCACCCTGTTGCATTCTCTTGATAGAAACTCCATTTTCTACTAGAAACTGCTCTGTAGAAAAAAAAGTTCTTTACTGGGCCCTGAAATGTCCTTGAGCAAATGACACTGTTGGAGAATGCTTGCCATTTCATTAGAAAACTCTCTGGATGGGTCAGTCTTAAGGCTTGTTGACTTTTGGAGTTACTGGATGTCTCTGAGATTAGCAGTTGTCTCTGGGGAAAACAGGAAATGAAATTTGATGGGTCTTTTGACCCTGTATCCTGTTTTGGGTTATCTTTAAAAGAGTTTAAAACTAAATGATAAGTCCTCTTTCAAAATGGTAAAAGTCAGATTTTCATAGATTTGGATCTCAGAGGGATTTAAGAGATCATTTAGCCCAGTTTCTATGGGAAACTGAGGATCAGCTAAGTTAAATGACTTACTAAACATCACTATGCTAGTAAATAGCTCCCTTCTCTTCAAATTTTCACGTTTTTTATATGTTTACAATAATAGCTAACATTTACACATCACTTTAAGGTTTGGAATGAGTTTTATGTGATGGTTCCAACTACTTTCTGAGGTAGATGTTATTATCTCCATTTTGTAGATGAAACTTAAGGCTGAGAAGTTAAATGACTTACAAAAGGTTACAGAGCTAGTGAGATTTAAAGAAAAATATGTGTTTATTGATTTCTAGGCATCCATTTATTTATCTTTATTATTTATTCATTGTCATTTTTATTTCATTTTTCAAATTTTATTTATTTATTTTCTTCTGAACTTAAGAAATAAAACAAGCATTTCCACAAGTAGAATAGAAAAAAGATGATTTATGAAACTGAAAATCTAGTATGCACAACTTGCTATTATAATGAAGTCATCATGTAACTTTCTTTCTCCCCCCTTTTTTCCCCTTTCTCTCCCTCTCCCCCAGTTGGCTACCATTAGTGGGATTTGAACACAGAGCTTCTTGACTTATTGTCCAGTACTCTACTATGCCAAGCAGTTTCAATGTTTTCTTGTTGCATACTTTCAGTAGAGTGTGAACTTTTTCTTATCAGAGATTATTTTTTCACAGAATTCCAGAGTTGCAGCATTTGAGATTTTAGAAGGATCTCAGTAGACTCCCACCCATATCCCCAAAGAATTGCCATTGTAATATACCATGATATGGCCAGCAACTATTCTTTTAGCTTTTGTTTGAAAACTTCCATTGAGGAGGAAGCCCATCTCTTAAGACAATCCACTCCACTTTTGAATAACTCTAATTGTGAAGAAATTTTCCTTGTTACCAAGCTTAAATTTATCTCTTAGCAACTTCCACCCACCCATCACTCCTGGTTCTGCTCTCTGGGGCTAGGACAGAGGCAGGAGTTCCTTCTCTACAAGAGAGTTCTTTCCTTTTGTCTTTGAATCCTTATTACCTAGGACTGTACCTTGCTGATAGTAGTTGATTAGTAAATGCTTATTGGGTTGGACTGGAAGTAAGAAAACCAGGAGTCAAACTTGAGTCTAGGTACAGTGTACTGTTCATTGTAGCACACTGCTCTCTAGTTAAGTTTTAGAGTATTATCTTCTAGGTAAGGTCCAGGGATAACTCATTTATTCTCCTGGAATATGTTAAAAGAAGAGAATACTCTTCCACCAGGCATTCTCCATCTTCATTTAGTACTTGGCAAAGGGGCAGAGTTTTATGGCTAAGTCAATAAGAGATCACCAGATCTATTTGCATGGTATGTTTTGGCCTTACAAATTGCTAGGCAGATGCTTTTTCTGAAGTGACTAGCCAATTGGGAGATATTCCTCAGGACTTGGGGAGAAGCATTGCTAACATGGGATAAGCTCCAGACTAGACTCTTATTTATTTTTCATGTTTAAGATGGGAATAAACTGCTAAGGAAAGTTCTGTGGCTTGGTGGATGGAGTGTTGGACTTTGATTTAGGAAGTTTTAGGTTCAAATCTCGCCGATGACATCAGCTAGTTATGTTACCTTGGGTAATTCATTTAACTTCACTAACACAGACTGCACTAAATAACAGGCTACAATATGGATTGGGTCAGGAGTTTCCATAGGGACAAAATCACAGATCCTTGACATAGTAACAGGCAAGACATTCAATTAAATAAGACTTTATTAAAGGTCAACTATGTATCATCAGTACTTTAGACACTGGGAACATAAAGACAAAAACCAAACAATTCCTGTCCTCCTGGAGCTTACATTCTGTTGAAGAGGTGTGTGTGTGTGTGTGTGTGTGTGTGTGTATTTGTGCATACATGTGTGAAGCAAGATAGACATAGGAAATTTAATACAAAACAAATGCAAAATAGAATTTTTGGGGTAGAGTGTTCCCATGTCTGATTAAATATCTTGCTTAGAGAAAGGGTTTTGTGTCCCCCATCCCATTCTATCACTCAGCTTCTTAGAGGGTACATGGCCAAGAGTTGTGCTCACCATGTTCTTTGATGCAAAGAGTGACTGATTTCTCTCCTCAGAGGTTGTCCATATGATGCCAACATGGCCATTGTTTCTAATACTCACTACCTGTATGACAAATCACGTGACCTCCCTGTGCCTCATCTGTAAAAACGAGGAAGCTGGACTTGATATTTCCTTGGGTCACTTCCAGTTTTATATCTAGGCTCTTTTGGAAAAGAAATGATGTCAAATAACAGCAAACGTTTATTAAGTACTTACTCTCTGCAGAGCACTGTGCTAGGTGTGGGGAGGAGAGAATATGAAGTTTAGAGGACACATGGTCTATGCATTGCCAAATAACTGTTTTAATGGGTTTTTCTATGGGATTGATAGTGACTTAACTGAACTGGGCAGACAGCAGTTCTTTTGGTGTCGTGTGGCCAACAAGTGTAGGAAATTCAGAGCAAATTGTGTGAATTTCTCTAGGTCACAGATAATTAATTGTCTTTTCTTGGGGGGGTACATAAGAAAAAAAGTCTTAGGACTTATAATGTGGGAAGTGTGTTAATCTGGAGCTGTGCATTTTGGCTTTGTTTGGTGCTGAGTCTTGACACAATTGCCTCCCACTGCAGGAGATCAGGAGGTGAGCGGGCATCTCTTGGTGTGGCAGCCCATCAAGGCTGGTCAGCCCCATCCCTGCAGACGTTGACAGTTCACTGAGCACAGCAAATTGCTGTCAGCTCTTCGCTGAGCCCAGACTGTCCTTTTGATCTTCCTTGGTTTGTGTTCAGGCTGCTCTGACATTGCTTTGGCCCTTTGTCTGGTCCAGGTGCAGGCTTGTCATTTCACTACATTCTTAAGTAGGAGCTTATTCAGCACCTGCTTTGTACAATCCAACAAGCATTCCTTAAATACCTGGCAATGTACAAGGCACTGTACTAGGTTCTCGCAATATGAAGACAAAAAGGAAATAATCTTTGTCCTCAGGGAGCTTACATTCTATTGACTCAGTGGTAAGCAGTGGGCATACAAATTACATTGTACCAGGTTTTGTACATGGCTTTGGATAAACAGGTGTGAAAAAAACCCCACATAGTCGCTGACTTCAAGTAGTTTACAATATAGTAAGGGTATGGGTGGGGGTGTATCTGGGGGAGGGAAGAGAAATAAACATAGCCATTGTAGTTACCTCTGCACAGTATTTGATACAGGATGTGAGCAAAATTGTCCTATGCTCTCTTAGGAACAAAGATCATTCTCAACCACTCCCCCGCCTCAGTCTGCTATCATCTCTCACATTAATTATTTGTCACTGCAGGATCAATAGGTAGTCTAAGGGCATATTCTAGAATTACCTTAAAATTACTTAAAATATAAAAACTCTAATTGGCTTGGTCTCTATCTTGGCAAATAAAAGTCACAAGCCAGCATTCCTCTCACAGTATCAAACCCTGAACTTATAGACAAACAATATTTATTACTGGGCAAGAGATTTATTGATGGAAGCAAGCAATAAAGAACCCCAATAAATATCTAAACAGTGCATTGGCTCTGATAGGGGTTGTGTCCAGAACCATGACTAAGACCCAGCATGGGCTTTTCTCAGAACTGCTGGTTCTGCCTGGTCTCCCCATCATCAATTTTACTATGCACTTATTGTTCAAAGTGTTCATCCGCTTACGCTTTGATAAAGGTTTTGGCTCCAAAACAATGTCTCAACTTTCCTGAGAAATTCTCCTTAGAATATAGTTCTGTCAATTCCATCAAATTCCTCACCTCTTTCTCTAAAGGCTACTGTACGCGTCCCACAAAGACTTCACCCATGAGAGTTTATAGTCAGTCCTGAATATCCAGAGATATTCTCTGCCTTTTCCTCAAGGCAAAGCATAAATATTCAAAGTCTCTGTGATCCTGGGTCTGAGTAACACCAGGATCCCATTGTACAACTTCAATCTTTCAAAATATGTGACTGTCTTGGTATGCTTAATCCATCCACTGAAGCATTTTGCAACTCCCCGACAACTGCGACTGGAGTCAGGGGCCCCGAGTTCCTATATTGCTTCAGATACTTGCCACCTGGCATTTAATCTTGGGCAAGTCACTCTAGAGCCCTGTACCTCAGTGTCTGTCTATAAAATGAGGGAGATTATACTAGATGGCCTCCACAATGCCTTCCAGATCTATAGCCATGATCTTATGATCCAGTGAGTTTAGTAGGAGGTCTATGAGAGTTGTTGAGATGAAGAATATTATTACCCTATGGGCAACTTGGCAATGAACATCTTGGAACTGTTCTGGTCCTTGTTTCACAGATTATACAATTCATCAACGAAAATCCTATCTTCTACAGGAAGAGTTTAAAATTTTATTTAACCAGACTTGTGATTTCAGTTGTATAGGGCACTCCTGAATGAGGAAACTCCCTTCACCTGTGACTGTTTTGGCATTTATAATTTTAAAGCAAGGGTTTTTAACCTGCTAGGTAGCACAGTGGATAAAGCCCCAGGCCTGGAGTCAGGAAGACAAGAGTTCAAATTTGTCCTCAGACACTTACTAGCAGTATGACTCTGGGCAAGTCACTTAACCCTATTTTGTCTCAGTTTCCTCATCTGTGAAATGAGCTGGGGAAGGAAATGGCAAACCACTCCAGTAGCTTTGCCAAGAAAATACAGAAAGGGTCAGAGATGACTGAAACAACAACAAAAAATGTGAACATTAAAAAAAATTGACAACTGTATTTCAATATCATTGGTTTCCTTTGTAATCTCTTGTATTCTCTTTTTTGCACCTAAAAGCATTATCCTCAGAAAGGTACCATGGGCTTCACTAGACTGCTAAAGAAGTGTGTGACACAAAAATGGTTAAATAGCCCTATTTAATGAAGTTTCCCAGGTCACTGAGGGGTTAAATGACTTCCCCAAGGGCAGCATATCTCAGAAGCAGAATTGAAGCTTTTATATTCCTGACTCTGAGGTTGACCATGTCTGGCTGCTCTAAATGAATTCATACTAAGGTGTACGTGACTGACAGCAGCTTAATCTATCGCTTTTCTCCCAATGGCATTTTTGTTCTAAGCAGGAAAGAAGACAATTAAGCCAAAGCAAAGAATGCCCAATTCTGGGACTTCCACCACCAGTGTAAAGTAGAATAGAAATGTTTTTGGGAGTGTATGGGCATCTTCCAGGCACCCATGCCATCTCATGCCATCCCATCCTATCCCATCCCATCCCATCCTGTCTCATCCTATATCATCTCACCCCATGCCATCCTACACCATCCCATCCCATCCTATCCTATCCCATCTCACCCCATCCCATGTCATCCCATGCCGTGCCATCCCATCCCATCCCATCTCACCCCATGACATCCCATCCCATCATGCTAGTATCTGCTCATTCTCATGACAAAATGCTATTCCTGGGTCTAACTTAGCACTGGTATAAATAACATCATAGTTACTTGTACTCCTTCCTTGGAGAGCAGGCATGCATTAACCTGTGGGGTTGTTTTTATAGTAATGAAGTGATAAAACCCTCTTAGAGGCAGTTTATCAGAGGCTTTTGTGGTTGATTAGCAAGGGAGTGAAACTGAAGAGTTTAATCAACACAGGAGTTGCTAGGTTCAAGTACACACCAGCACCCTAGACACTGCTCTGCGTTGGAGGGAAATTTTCCATCCCCAGCTTGTCTAATGTGTTCTATTTCTGTCTTGCTGCAGTTGAAGAAAGAAGGGCCCGACTGTTGCTGCTGTCCCTCCCCCACTGGTGGTCTCTTCTGATGTGCTGACCTTACAGCTGGGTCTCAGTTTTGCTTGTTAGCTGGCCATGCCAATGAGTGCAAGGTCATGAGGATGAGCTTACTCCTGGGGAGGCCCTCTAGATGTAGACTTTATGCAGGTGCTTGAGTCTGGAGCTAGAAGGGGATTTGGGGAACGCTGGGGGCACCTCTGTTCTCTCTAACTCAGTTTTGTGACCTCAAAGCTATTCTGGACTTTTCCCCTTCTCTCTCAGCACCTCATATACAATCAGTTGCTGAATGTCTCCAGATTTCTCTCCCTGCTTTTTGTCCTTTACCTCTTCAAACCACTGCTAAAAGGGGCATCTTGTGATGCAAGAGGAGAAGGAGCAGGGCAGAGTGGAGAGAGAGCTGGTGTCAGAGGTAAGCTAACCAGTGTTCAAGCCCTGCTTTGGCTATGCACTGGCTGTAGGGCCCTGGGCAATCATCTATTTTCCTAGCTATTCTATGATTATAAGATGAAGAAGAGAATTTCCCCACTCAGAATTTTTCCTGTAACAATGAAACCACTGATCCATTCTTTTTTTTTAAATAATATTTTATTTCCTCCCAATTACATGTTAAAACAATTAAAAAAACATGTTTATATGTGGTTAAACAAAATAAATTTCCTATTGGTCACATCCCACAAAAAATAAACAAAAAACAAAAAAAATGCATTAAAAAAGTTTTGTGTTCCAAATTCTATCCTTCCCTCCTCTCCCTGTCCCCCTTCTCTGAAACAGTGAGCAATCCAATATAGTTTATATATGTACAACACCAACCAATCCATTCTTAAATCAAAAAAAGCTATTACTCTGACCATATCCCTCCCTGACTTAAAAACCTTGATGGGTTCTGCAGTGCCTTGAGGATGAATGAATGAATGAATAAAAAAGAATTTATTAAGCCCTTACTATTTGCTAGATGGGGCTGCTAGATGGTGCAGTGGATAGAACACTGGGCCTGGATTCAAGAAGACCTAAATTCAAGTCTAGCCTTAGACACATAGTAGGTAGTATGTGACCCTAGGCAAGTCACTTAATGCTGTTTGTCTGAGTTTCCTAATCTGTAAAATGAACTGGAGAAGGAAATGGCAAACCACTCCAGTATCTGCCAAGAAAACCCCCAAAAGGAGTTGCAAAGAGCTGGACATGACTGAAAAATGACTAAACAGTAACAAAATTTGCCAAACACCTTGCTAGATACTGAGGATACGAATGACAAAGCAGAGTCCCTACCCTCAGGGAGTTTATATTCTGATGGAGGAATCAATAAAGGATTGATGGCCAAGGAAGGGGGCTTAAGTCTGGAAATGTTATGGGGATAATAAGGGGGGCCACAGGGGAGTAGACTGATACCTTCTATCTCTCTTTTGTCATGTAAGTCCCTTTACAATCTGACTCTAAGTCACTGTAATTTCCTGCCTTATTTTGTACACTTTCCTTTGTGTACTCAACCTTCTATTCCAGTTGATTATCCCAATACATTCGCACAGGCTGCAGCCTGTATCTGAATACACCCCTTCATCCCATTTGCCTCTCTAAGACCTTGTCTTCTTTCAAGACTCAGTTCAGGGGCCACCTCCTTTAGGAAGCCTTTGTGATTCCCCTTAGTTGCTAATGCTCTTTCCTTGTTTAACTTAACTTGCATTATATTTGCTTATTGTCCTATCATCTCCCTCTGGTAGAATGTGTTTATTTACCATAGGACTGTTTGGTTTTGTCTTTGCTCCCCCAACTTCTAGAGAAGAGTTTGAAACTCAGTCGATGCTTACTTAATAAATATTTGTTGAATTGTATTGAATGAGGAAGCATGGACCTCTGCAGATTGAATCAACCCATTTCACTTAGCTAGTCACTAGCAGAGCCAGGATCTGGAACCAGAGCTTGACTTCACATTCAGTGCTCTTTCTGCTACATCCCAGTGGCTGCCTAAGGGACAGTTAGCTTTGCCTGTGTGCTGCTCAGTCCTTTTCAAAATATGCACCATTAAGGGGGCTCTTGCCAGAATGGGGCTGAGTAAGCATGAGTTCATCCCAACTCTACACATCACACAATGCATGTCTTATGGACAGGAGATTGGTTGATTCATCTTTGAGTGCAGGGTTATAGGAGCAGAGATTTAAAACTGGAGGGGACCTAACTTGTCCAGGGAGGATGCTAAGGACTTTTACAAGCATTATCTCGTTTTATCTTTCCAACAACCTCGGGAGGTAAGTACTATGTTATCTCCATTTTACAGATGAGGAAACTGAGGTAGACAAAGTTTAAGTGAGTGTGACAGGGTCACATAGCCAGCAAGTATCTGAGGACACATTTAAACCGAATCCTCCTCACTCTAGCCCCAATACTGTGTGCACTGTGCCAACTAGTTCTGCCTCAGGGTTAAACAAGCAAATGGCAAATATGAGGTGCGGTATTTACGGCTATTGTTAACTGAATAATTTTATCAGGATATTGTTAAAACTTGGTCTGGTAGATGTAGAAGGAATTTTATCAAGTGAAAAAGATTTTATGGAAAAAATATAACTCCTATAATAAATTCTTGTATAACTATGTTTGAAGTTATTGTTAATAATCTTTCTAAGCTATAAATTCTGCCTTTTAATAGCTAGAGACATAGAATCTTGGTCCTATAAGGGGATGTCCATAGGACCTCTGTGTTTCTGCAAGTGATTTGGGTTGAGAGGGTCTCAATCATTGAGAGAGGTTTTGACTTTGGATGACATACCTGAGAAGGTTGTGAGTAGATTCTTTAGTGTACAAGGTTTGAAAAGAAAAACTTTAGGACGGCCTGTGAGTGGAAGTAGAGGTAAGCAGATTTAAAAAAAATAGCACAGCTAGGGGCAGGTGGGTGGTACAGTGAATAGAGCACTGGCTCTGGAGTCAGGAGGACCTGAGTTCAAATCCAGCCTCAGACACTTGACACATTTATTAACTGTGTGACCTTGGGCAAGTCACTTAACCCCAATTGCCCCTGCCTTCCCCGCTCCAAAAAAATAGCATAACTAGTACCATGGTGATGGAAGGAAGAGAAGATAGAGACCAAAAGAAATGACAGTTTCATCAAGACCATCCTGAGGTAGCTAAGTGGAGACAGTAAGACATGTGGAGTGAGAGGATTGAAATTGTGTGGTCAAAGGAACAGAGGCTTTGTGGGAGACAAGATGGTAAATGGACCTAGTGTGGTATATCTGAACTCCAACATGCTGCCTGAACTCTGATGTGGCTGGGAGAGATGGCCTCAAGGATCAGCTCCTGAGGTGGACAGTGGTTTCTCTCTGTCAGGCTGAGAGGGAGAGGTGATTGATTATCGTGTAGGTACAGCACCAGCACTGAGCTTTTTTTTTTTTTAAAGTTTAGTTGACATCTTTGTTTTTACATCATCTTTATTTCTTAATATATCCCTCCTCCCTCCCCTACATAGAAATTCAATCTTTGTAAAAAAATGTGGGAAAAGCAGTTCACCATGTCTAACAATATATCAACCAAGGCTGACAGTGTATGTGATGGTCTAGACCCATAGATTCCCACCTGGGTAAATAAGGGAAGGAAATGAATTTTTCTATTTCTTTTTTGGGGCCAAGCCTGATTATTATAATTACACAGCAGTACTGTGAATTTAAACAGCCTTCATCCTTTATCCTGCTGTGTTTGAAATAAATGGGAGAATGGAATAAGGAGTTGACTCACACTCTCCCTTGGAAGCCAGAAAGGAAGCAACCCAGGTATGAGTGTCAGGAACACTTACCGCTTGATTCAATTCTTTACCTTACTATTTTGCTTTATTAAATGCTTTTGTTTTGAGCTCATGTGTCATATAGTTTGGTCTGGTAAAAGGGAACATCAGATGGGGGCTCATGTGCTATGGGTCCAAATAACTGTTGGAATGATGGAGGGCAATAATTGGAAAGACCTGAGTCTACAGGTGTCAAGCATGGTTTTTTTTCCATCAAAGATATCCGGCTTTGGTGTATACTTTTCTTTCAGTGTAATATAATAGACAGAATATTAGACAAATGGTCTGAAACTTGGATTCTGGTCTCAACACTGCTACTAAGTACCAAGTCCTTGAACCTTTCTGGGCTTCAGTTTCCTCATCTGTAAAGTGAGTGGGATGGATTAGAGGATCACTAAAGTCTCTGCTAGTTTTAAATGTCAAAACAATATTCCTAAAGTGATTGTCACTGTTCTGCAGTGTATTTTACTGCTTAAGACTGAAGGAGGAAGGAACAGATTTCTCCAGGACATGGATGGCTCATAGGGTCTCCTTGGAGAAGCCAAGAAAAGAGTTGACAGAGTCAGTTTTATTGTGTACCCAAAGACAGCAAGGACCATCAGTTTACGGGCTATTTGGTCATCTTTTACTGCTGAGCCATGAAAAAGACTTGCAAAAAGACCACCATGAAAATAATTGTAGCGTATGTGCCAACATTGGTTGCAAAGGAAGAACAGAGAATTTCTGTCTTGGATAGCTAGAGAATGTCTGGTACTATAGGACCCATCAATTCTTAATATATTGATTAGACTTTTAAGAGTAGGGTAGTGTTTGAGGGACCACCATCCCTTTGGAGTTCAGCTACCAATTCTGAAATCTGGGTTCAATCCCACAAAATGCACCCTATTGGGTGAAAATATATAAATATACCTTCAAATTTTTAAGATAAATTCCATTTTTGAGGGGCAGACTTCAGACACGGGGGAACAAGTTGCTATGATAGGAAAGATTGCACCCACCTCCCTTTTTAAGAAGGCAGAGACTCGGGAGACACCTTGAAGTCTCTGCTCTGGAAGCAGTGTGCATATGGTGCAGCTGCTGGGGGAGAAGGCACTATCATCTAATTGCAGTTAGCCAGTAAGCTCTATTGTGTGGATCCACTGAAAGAATTTTGAGACTTGCAGTTCCTTCTCAATTTTGGAGCCCCGTACCTAAGCCCTGGCTGTTTTAACTTTGCTGTTCCATTAGAATTGGACTCTGAGAAGTTTTTGATCACAGGATCAGAGATTTTGAGCTGGAAGAGATCTGAGATTTTATTGAGTCCAACTCCTTCATTTTACAGATGAGGAAACTGAGTCCCAGAGTGGTTAAGCGGCTCACCCAGGGTCATATAGTGCATAAGTAATTGATGTGGGATTTGAAAAGATATCTTATGGACTCCAAGTCAATAACACTTAACTAGCTTTTATATCATCTAACTTCGGGATCAATATCTCTGTAACTTTCTAACCTGTGGGTCTTGTTTTAGGGCAATTGTTTGCTGAACCACTTGTTTATATATATATATATACACACACACACATATATATATACACACACATATATAATATATATATATACACACATACACACACATATATACATACATACATATATGTAAAGATGTATGTATGTATATAAACAGTTCTTTTTCTCTTATGCTGGAACCTCTTCATGCTGGAAGCTCATTCCAGTCCTGAAATTCACCAATTAAAAATACCTCCCACCCCTGTTCCCTTTCTCTTTGGTTGGATGGCTCTATCCAAACTTTCATTTAAGGAGAACACCAAGGCCAGCCTTGTCTTATTTCTCTACAGGCTGCATTCCATTCTTCCTCTCTATCATGCTCCCCACTCCCAAAATCAGGTACCTTGGTTGCCCTCCTTCTCCTCTGCTGCTTCCTTTCATGTGTTGTTCCACCCATTAGAACGTAAACTCCATGAGAATAGGGGCTGGCTTTCTTTCTGCTTGTATTAATATTTCTAGCACTTAATGCTTACGGTGCCTGTAACATTGCAAGTACTTAATACATGGCTGCTGGCTGACTGACAATAAATGTGTATATGCACACATGTGTGCATATATATATATTTATATGTATACAGTGCTTGGATATATAATGAGTGCATATGTGTATATGTATTATAAATGTACACATACATATATACTATATATACTTATATGCCCCCTATATATACAAATATGGTTATACATATTTGAAATACATTTATAGGTATGTATATATATGTATATAAATCTCTATATCTATATCTTTCAGGATCAGGGAAGGTTTCAGTGAAATGAATTTTTTCACCCAAGGCAAATCTATACATACACACATATATGTGTATATATACATATCTATGCTAATAGGTAGAACTCTATGATCTTGAAGAAATAATACTATTAAGAAATGAATCTTTTTAATGCTCCTATTTTGCTTAACTCAAATGCCTTCAATTTGTTGGCTTTCCAAAGAAAGGTGCATCCTTGATTCTAGTTTTGCCTGGAGAAATAATTTTTTCTTTTCCTAATTAGAATAAATGGACACCCTTTTCCTAAATCCATTTAAATTCAAGTTAAAACCAAACAAATCTGCAGGGTGTGGGGAGGGAAGAGTTTGTAGGGCATCACCTCTACCCTGGCATTCCAAAATCAATGGCACATGAGAAAAAGGTTTTCCATCATTCATCCTCAGGAGAGATGTTCCCACAGAGCAGAATAAATGGGATTTGCCTTCTATAACACCACTGTATTTTTGGGAAGATGGTTGAAATTTTAATAGAAGTTGAAAAGATAAGTGAAGGTCAGCAGAGAGTAGGAAGAGGAAAATGCACTGAATTAGCTGAAATAGAGCTGGACATTTCAAAGGTTACCAGGCAGATGCCAGATGCAAAGGAAATGAGAGTAGTTTATAGACCTAAATAACAAAGCAGCCTTTCCTTAGGTAGAAAGGGCAAGGGAAAGGATATTGACTCAGGCAAGGTCAAAGGGGGTCCACCATGAGAACAGCAGTGGTAGGAAGTTTATCTTCAATCTTTTGTAACATATTGTTATTCTCTGATGCTATAGGAATAACATCTGCTAGACCAGCATATCCCCAGCAAATGGGGCCATGGGATCCTTTGAGGCTTGAAAAATGCTAATGAGACCTACAAATGCATATGAAATACCCCCAGGATAAAGAGGGTTTGGAAAAATGCAAAATATGGTGCCACAGCAAGAACAGGGGCTCTAGGGTCAGAAGACCGAGGTTCAGCTCTTTACCTTTGGCATCTTCTACTTACAGGGCCTTGGGAAAATCGCTCCCTCTCCTTGGGCCTCAGGGTCCTCATTTGCAGAATGAGGTGGTTTCTGAAGTCCTTTCTAGTTCTAGATCTCCGATCAATTCAATAAGCATTTATTAAATGTATATTTCCATTCCTTTCCTAGTCTCTCTTTATAGAGGGTTCAGAATGCCAGCTATCTTTTCATTTGCCACCAGCTGCTCTGCTCGGTTTCAATTCCATCCTCTTCCTCCTCATTATCACCATCTTCCTTCTCCTCCTCATCACCACCACCATCATCATTTGCCCTCTGCCCCTCCAGGTATGCCCTTCCCCCCTTTTCAACCTTCTTTTCTGTTTTGTCTTCCTCTGTTGATTGTAAGTTCCTTATGGATAAAGGCTCTCTTTCTTTTTCATATTAGTATCCCCAGCTTAGCTCAGTGCCTGGCACACAAGAGGTGTTTAATAAGTGTTTATTGTATTATTATTAAGTACCGACTATGTTCCAGCTGTTAAGAATAGAAAGAACAATATGAAATGATTCCTGCCTTCAAGGAAGCTTACATTCTATTAAAGGAAACAACACATAGATTACAAGTACAAAATAAATAAAAATCACTCTTGGGGGAGCAACTCTGACTCCTAGGGGAATTAATTTATTAATTTAATGGAATCAGGAAAGGCATGCATTTTGATACATTTTTGAAATTTCATTTCTAATGTTAAAAATATTTCTAGCCTTATTTTCTCATGGGACCTATAATGATGACAACGGTGATGATGATGATGATCATACAATGACAATTGATGCCCCCATAGTGCTTCAATGTATGCAAAGTACTTTCTAGACATTGTTGCATTTCACTCTAGTTAACAGTATGACTTATCAGGACACAGTTTGGGAAAAGCTGAGCTAAGTGTGGCATAAGGAACATTAAATAGGAGAAAAGGCACTAAATTTAGAGTCTTAGGATTGATTGGGGTTTGAAATGTAGCCTTTCCCCCACCATGTGACCTCTCTGAGGTCAATGAACTCCTCTAAGCCTCAGTTTTCTGATCTGTGCAATGAGGGGGTAGGAGTAGATGAGGTCTTTGTGAATTTTAAGTCTATGGTCCTTTTGTGGGCCTCTGTTTGAATGAATTGGCCCAAGGCAGCCATCTTGATCTTTTTGCTAAGTAAACTGTCTCTTTTTGGCCAATCGCTCCACTGGGACTTAACTCACTAAAAGCAAGAACTGCCACCCCACCTGATGAGGCAGACAGGTGGGTGAAGGCATTTAGGAACGCCAGGGAAGCAGCTCAGTGAAGTCAGCTGGAGCCCTGCCTGAGCTAGACCATTAGCTATTTCTGCTCTAGTTGATGGTTCCATGAGTGTGCTTGGCTAGGACAATTCATTCCTTTCTGGCTGACTCTGGTGACAAGCTTAACTCCTTGAGGGCAGATACTGTTTTTACTTTTTCTTTGAATTCCTGGTGCTTAACATTTAGCTAGTATACAGTAAGTACTTAATAAATACTCCCTGATAGATTAGCCAGTCCACTCCTCCTGTGAAGGTAACCCATACAGGCTTCATTGCTAGGCCTGAACTCAGAGCCTTTCCAACTCAGCAGGCCCTGCCACAGTTTGTGCTTTCTAAGCATAACCTATGAAACCATAGGGTCATTTCCATACCACACCATAATGGAACATTTTAGTAAAGAAGTACCCTGCCTTAAAACCTAGACAATGCTTCGAGAGGTGTTTTATAAGTGTTTATTGAATTATTGTTAAATGCCTACTATGTTTCAGATACTAACCAACAGTTGAGGATAGAAAGAATAATATGAAATGATTCCTGCCTTCAAGGAAGCTTATAGTCTACTAAAGGAAAAAACACATAGAGAGATCACAAATACAAAATAAATATGAATCAGTTTTGTGGGAAGCAGCCCTAACAATTAGGGGAATTAATTGGTGAGGCAGATTTGGGCAGAGGAGGAAATGCTGTAAGGAGAGAGCCATCCTAGTATCCCCTCAAAAGACCTCACTGACGTCTTTCTTCCTCTCTTACATATTCTTTTTTCTATGAATAAAGGAACTACTAAATGCCTCTTTACCTCCCATAGCCCTTTTTTCTAAACTCCTATTCTAGGCATTATACTTAGTTACCATGAATACTACTGGTTTTGCCACTGTTTGGAGACAGTGCTGAATCCAGAATGGGCATCAGTTTCTCAGAGGGTAGTACATGGCTGGCCCACGAGCGTCTTATAATGAGCATTTCCTTACAGAGGTCTGGCCCTTATGGACCTTTGGAATGATCCATGCCATATGATGAATTAAGCAATAATTTATGGCTAGGTGGACATTTATGCAAAAATGTTTCATAGTTTGCAAAGATTAATGCATGAGCCAAGTGCAAATACATTAACTTAACCAACTATCTGGAAAGTGAGCTTAATGAGCGCTGGAAATGAGTTTGATATGAGACAGAAAGCGATGAGATTGTAGAGTTTAGGCTATGTGCTGGGATGGAAACTTTCTTTTCAGGAGTGCTAAACTCGGGGACAACTTTTGACAGACCTCACCCACTGTCCCGTGAGGAAAGCGAGTGATCTAGAAAGCCTGCCACCTCTGTGGATATTGACCAGGCCTATACTATAGATAGTTCTGGAGTATTCTGCTCTGATCAGACTGCATCTGGAGTATTGCCTTTAGTTCTGGTCAATATTTTAAGAAATACACTGATAAGTTGGGCTATAAACAGAGGAAAGCAATCACAATGGGGAAGAGTTTTGAGGCTATGACATATGACAGCTAATGAAAAGAAGTGGGAATGCTTCATGGTCTAGTCAAGAGAAGGAGCTGTAATTTGGAAGAGGGATTGCGTTGGTTTTGCTTGACTCTGAATGGCAGAAGAAGAGTTAATGATTGGAAGTTAGAAAGAAGCAAATTGTGCAGAATGGTTGTATGCAAATAGAAAGATGAATTTCCATTCCTACCTCCAGTTAAAATACAGACACCTTAATTGAATCAATCAATATGATGTGTGGACTAGATATTAAGGAATTTTCTTATAATCTCATCATAATGTATCGACAAGTCCATGATTAATTTGAAAGGGCCATGGGATTTTAGGCTGTTGCATGCACATGAGATCACCGAGGAAATATCTTGGTATTGGTTGAGAAGACCAAGTCACACACACCTCTTGGGCTATGTATAAAAACAGCAAGTCAGTTGAGTGGTTAATCAATTAAGCAGTAAGCCAGAGAGCTGGTGCTAAGCTGTTGAGAAGGACGAATCCTTGGAGCTGATAATGGAAGAGAGAATTTCTCCCTATCCTCCCTCCCTGCCCTGTTATTGGAGAAATTAGACCAGAAGGAGGCAAATATATCTAGTTGGGAGCAGAGAAAGGTAGCCTAATAGCATTCTAAAGGTGACTCAAGAAAAGGAGAGGGTCTACATACTTCTGTTCTCATGCCTTTTATGTGAAAGGCAAAGGGAAGGGAAACTGCCTTGTGTTCCATCTGGGAGTGACAGCTGTGACCACAGGGCTGTTCCTGTCTATTGTGTTTGTTATTTCCTGATCTTAGGTAAAGCATCCAGAGACAAAATTGGGGACTTGTGACCTATGGCAACTGTAGTTCAGCTCCTTGGTTGATCCCTAGACCTCTGAGGTAGTAAATAATCAACCAACCTTTTGGAAACCTGAATCTAGGAACACAAGTTGAGGGAATACCCCCAAATTGAGTGCAATTGTAGAAAAATTCTGCCATTCGATCCAATGCTGTGTTGATAAATATTTTATGACTGGTTCTCCCACAAAGTTTGCTTGACACAATTTTAAATATAATCTGCATTATTATTTTCTCTATTACTTTTTCAAATATGGGAAATCAACAAAACCAGGGATTAAACTTTGCTTTGTAGCATTTACCCATTTTTGAGGCAAAAATGCTTATGATGGAAGATTTAGCAATCAGGTCTCATAAGATGGTTCAAATTGTTTCAGCACACCTCTGATTAGGGCTATCCAAAAGTGGAACATGCTGTCACAAGAAGAGGTTTCATATATGTAGGTCTTGTAGAAAAAGACTAAATGACCACTTGTTGGATATGATGTATCAAGGGATCATTGGTTAGCTATGGATTGGACTAGACTGCTACTGAGTTCCCTTCCATTTGTGAGATGTGGTGATTCGGAAGTACTGTGGTGCAAGGGAACAAGAGAGATCATTTTAAAAATCATTTTTTCCATTTAATATAAAGCTCTTTTCATCTTTCTGCACAAGGAGAACAAGAGTATTGGAATCAATCAAATGCCATCAGAACCAAGCCTGAAATGCATCTTTATAAAGCGTTTTATGAATCTGATGAATATTGATGAATGAAAGGCATACAAGGATCAGGGGGTTGTTTGTGAATAAGGTCAGCTGGACACCGATGAACTGAATCCAATTTAATTTAATTCATCACATGTCAAATGTCTTGTATTCATGAGACATCCAGTCCCACATCACTACTGGACATTTCTGTACACACACACACACACACACACACACACACACACACACACACATATATATATATATATTTCTGTACACATGCTAAAAATTATATATTGGAACAGCTAGGTGGCACAGTGAATAGAGCACTGACCCTGGAGTCAGGAAGACCTGAGTTCAAATCTGGCCTCAGACACTTAACACAAAAACTAGCCATGTGACCTTGGGCAAGTCACTTAACCCCAATTGCCCTCCAGAGAGCAAAAAAAAAATTAAAAAATCATTTAAAAATTATATATCATATCAGTATCTCAAACTTAACCTTTTCAAAATGGAACTCATTGTCTTCCTCTCTAAATGTCAACCTGCTCCAAACCTCCTTATTTCTGTTAAGGGAACCACTATCTCCTCAGTGTCTCAAGCTTGGATCTCTGGTGCCATCCTTGATTCTTCTGTGTTTTCCCCCATTTACCCCCATATCCTGTCACTTGCTAAATATTATCAATTCAACCTACGTCCATAGCAAATTCCCAAGTCATCTTCTTGAAGACATAGAGAGTCAGGTTATTTCTTTGCTGGTTATTCTTTTGTTTAGATTCATGAAATTTTTCTTTACAAGTAGAATCCCTCTAAGGACGAGAACTCTTTAGGGAGAGACCATGCTAAATATCTTGACTCAGTTTCAGTTTGGGAATTTTGCTCATGAACTTCTGAAAGTTTTGAGAAGAAGATATGCTTGACCATGTGGCCTAAAGGAGTAGCTTGTGGATCATATTTTGGAGCTTTTTAGGATGCAGGACTTTTGTTAACATTATTACACTCTCAGGTCATGTGGGCAAACAACAGTTAGCTTTTGCCGTGTGCCTTTTCAGAAACTCTATTGATGTTCCTATCAGGTAACAAGCATAAATCCATGCAACTATGTGATATGTATCTGTGCTGTGTAACTATTACTAGGGAGGGAAGGAGCTCCATGTACACAGGTCATACACAGGCTTACTCTGCTAAGCTCAGGGCTTGAATCTGCATGGGGGAGGGTGAAAAAAAGGAAAAAGAGCAGAGGATGATCAAAGACATTATCCCTAAGACAAGAGTCCATCCTCCTGTTTCTAGGCAACCTGTCATCTTGAGGGGGCAGTTCCAGTCGTTGGAAATAAAGTAGGAGTTTCCATTGTCTTCTTAAGGTGTCAAAGCACATATCTATGGTCTCTAGGGGGAGAGAGGTACTCAAATTGATTGGGTGCTAGGAATTGAGGAATGCTCCTGATTGAAGTCACTTACAAATAAACCTGAAAATCATATCAACTAAGAGTGTGGCTAGCTTTTTCTCTGTACCTTGACATTTAGGACTGGTGAGAAACAAACATTATTACATAGGGCTCCGTGTGTGGTGCAGTAGTGAGAATACTCACCTTGGAGTCATGAGACTTGCTTCTTTACTAGCTGTGTGATCACAGGGTGGTTTCTTCATCTCTCTGGTGCTGAATCTGTAGAAAGAAGGACTGGGACTCAGTAACCTCTAAGACCTCTTTCAGATCCCATCTGTCATTTTCTTTTTCCTTCCTTACTTCAAGAAATGCCCACACCTAGCTTTTGCCCACTCAACCCAACCCCATCTTGTCCAATTTTAGGACCTATAGAGAGATAATAGCATTCATGCCAAAGGATTTTATGTCCTTCTGTGTTAATTCAGCCTAATACAGAAGAGACTTTTTGAAAAAAAAATTGGTTCTTCTTGGCATCTAGTGTCAAAATCACCAAAATTTCCAGCTAAGTCCCATTCCTGCTTTCAATGTCCTTAACAATTTCTCATTTCTCACCCATGGTGTATATTGGCTTCATTGATCCCCAGGGGGGCTGGAGAAATCCTGCATGGAAAAATCTATTTCCAGCAACATTTATTTGCAATTCCTGTCAGTCTTGCCTTTTCTCTTTTCTCTTGAGTTCTTGGATACTTAAAAAGCACATTTAAAAGGAACCCCCCACATAGGCTTCTAATGTGGAAGTTGGTCTATGGGTTATAAGAGTACTTAAAGTTGCAATCACTTTAGGGGGGAAAGCCCAAATGCTGGTTGACCAGTGAGTCTATAATGAAAGAGTGAGGTGGGAACTGAGAGCATCACTAGAATCACAGACTAGCTCTCCCCAAGAGTAAAAATGCTCTGAGATGCATTTGCCAGCCTGAGCAGGGTGGGCATTTCTGCAAATGTGCACAGAGGATCTGGATACATGAGCCAACTCACCAGCCACAAATAATTAAAAGGATAATAGATGTGTAAATGACATGAGATGAATCTGCTTACAGTTATACCATTAGCTCATGCTTTCTACCAAGTGAGTCATGGCTTTGATGCCCAACACAGCAGATGCCAGTTGTAAACAGAAGCCCTCATCCATCTAGTGCACTTGGAAGACTCAACTCAGCTGGCCCCCCAACAGGGAAACACCAAACAGATAATCTCTGTTTGCCTTAATTTCCTCATCTGTAAAATGGGAATAATACTACCCTTACGTCCCAGTGTTGTTAGAAGGATCAAATGACATAATTGCCAAGTGCTTAGCACAGTCTCTGTGTCCTTTGCCTGTGAATGGATGCAAGGGTGAAAGAGCCACATTTTTGTTGTAACTGATTGAGATTCCCCTATTGTGGCTACTAAATTTGTGTCTATTGCTTTTGCTGTGGGCAGAGGATATCTCTTCTTTCATCACCTTCATGGAGAAAGGTCACTAACCTGGAAATCCAAGTGTGTCCCATGTCTCATTGGTTCAAGGCCCTGCTAGGGAATAGGACCTAATATGTAAGGTTGTGTGCTTCATGCATCAGCCTGTTATTCTAAATAGCCATTTAAATGATGATTTCTCACTCAAATACCTAACAAAATCTATTCTTAGCAACTAAGAAGTCAGTATGGTATAGTGAATAAAGTGATGGAAATAAAATCAAGAAAACCTAGGGCAAATGTCCTGCCTTCTACATTTTAGAGCTGGGGTAGAGTGACCCTAGGCAAGTCACATGACCTCTGTGTTTCAGGGAACATCTGTAAAATTATATACATACATATATACATGTATACAAACACATGTACATAGGCATATATATGGTAGAATAGAGAACTAACCTCAGAATTAGTAAGACCTGTGCCACATATTGACTGTGTGACCCTGGGCAAGTCACTTAACCTCTCAATGCCCCAGGCAACTCTTATGAGACTCTAAGTTATGGAGTTATAGTGGATAGTGATTGTGGTAGGGGAAGGATTATCTCATTGGCAGTTCTTGCTACTAATGAAATAATAAGCCAGATCTCCATTTCAGATTCCAAAATTCAAGGTCCAGGTAGTTTTGTCATCAGTTAAATGAAAGGTTTGGCCTAAATCAGGGCTTCTTAACCTGGAGTCTATAAATTTCTTGAAAAAGTATTTTGATAACAGTATTTCCATATAATTGATTTCCTTTATATTTCTATGTATTTTATTTTATGCATTTAAATATCATTCTGAGAAGGGGCTTCTAGACTTCACCAGTCTCAGCATTCCATAAAATGACAAAGGTTAACTGTGTACTCAGATGAGTGCCCTTGATTATACTTGTTACATCTTGCTTGATCCTCTGTGAGGCGGATGGCACAAGTCTCATTATTGCCATTTTTATAGATGAAGAAACCTCTGAGGTTCAGAGAGGTTAAATTAAGGCATCTTGACCCTGGACAAGTCACATGATCTCTGTTTGCCTCAGTTTCTTCATCTGTAAAATGGGGAAAATACTACCACCTACCTCCCAGTATTGTTGGGAAGCTCAAATTATATAATAATTTTAAAGTGCTTAGCATAGTGCCTGGAAAATAGTAAACACTTTATAAATATTAGCCACTATTTCTATTATTATTATTATCTTGATATAGTATAAATGGATTCATTCAGACCAGATTCTGGTTCTAGCACTGACTAGTCTATCATGATGTGACTTTCCCAGGATCCCATAGCTAGTAAATGGCTGAATGAACCTTGGTCTTCTGATGCCAGATCTCATGCTCCTGTTATTATATGTTGAGTATTTTGTGGGAGAAGAGATACTCTTTGAAGCCCTCTAACATTTAATAGAAATGCATCAAATCAGGTCCTCAAAAGAAAGATGCCATAAAACTACCAAATTAGTGTTATTATGTGCAAAAAAGTCTTCTTATGACTGGCCACTATTTACTTATAAAGAACGTGACTGAGTAGAGAATAGGGGAGAATAGGATGGGGAACCTGGACACCACATTCAGACCAGCTGCTTGTTCTTTAGTTAGACAATGATGTAGCAGAACATCTGGAGATGTGAGGCCAGTTATTTAGGTCAGCTGGAACTGAGCACACACACACACACACACACACAGGCTGTTAATACTCATCCAGCTGTCTCACCGTAACAACACATCAATATGCCCAGCT
>NW_027185804.1:26429838-26448825 GCF_028583685.1 Petaurus breviceps papuanus
AGAGACACACAGAGAAGGAGATAGACAGACACACAGAGAAAGAGACAGAGAGAGGAAGAGAGAGAGAGACAGAGAGAGAGAGACAGAGAGAGAGAGACAGAGAGAGAGAGAGACAGAGAGAGAGAGAGAGACAGAGACGGAGAGCAAAAGACAGAGACAGACAGAATTGTACAAATGAAATAGGAGATGCAGCCAGCATTAACTGGTTGACAGGCTTAGTTTCAACAGTTTCCTGATGATGAAGCATTCAGAGGAGGGCCCATGAACTACTTCCAAAGATGGCCCTGGAATTGAAAGTGACTCTCCTAATGCATTATTTAATCAGCTTTTCTTGAATTGCCTGTAAAACAAGGAAGCTTTGTTGTTCTAAGAAGCATGGACTGAAGTATCAGGAAAAAAACACTGTTTGAGAGTCCCAGCTCTGGCTAGGACTGTGTGACCTTGGGCCCATGACTTCAATTATGTGAATCTCAGGTTTATTCATGTTCAGAATGTGAATAATAACACTTGCACTAAGGTTTGTAGTGAAGTGTAACAACAACAACAAAACTGATATTTACACAGGGCTTTAGGATTTACAAAGTGCTTTAGGAACATTATCCCATTTGATTTGCTTGGCAACCCTAAGCACAGGTAATGCAGGTATTACTCATGCTACTTTATGGGTGAGGGGGAAACTGAGGGCAAGAGAGGCCCTCACAGAGGGCTCAGGGCCACACAGCAAGTTAGTATCAGAGACAGGTCTTGAAGTCAGGACCCGTATTCTATCCACTCCACAACGGTGCCCCTCAAATGAGGTTATGTATGTCATTTACAACAGTGCTTAGCAAATGTTATATTTGAATGTAATCAGCCATTATTGTTATGGTACTGTTTTCTCACAGAATAGCATATCCTATTAAAAGATGTTAGCTTAAAAAGACCAAGGTCTCCCATTGCATCCGAGGCCATCTCTAGTCATCCTGATCTATATCTTGCTACTGGACTCACGTAGCTCCAGAGGAGAAAGTGAGGCTGATGGCTTTGCACAGCCCTCCCTCATTTAAATCCAATTCACTTGCATGTACCAGAATCAGCTTCCTAATGTCATGGTCTTCTTTGAGAATGAAGGACAAACAGCAGCATGGCTTAGAATCATGGATCTAGTGTTAGAAGATGAGGTTCCTTGTTGTAAATGAAGGGGCTGGATCAGAGGTTTTTGAGATCCGTCTCATCTCTAGAACCATCATCTTAGGAGGTGCTCTGGAGGCAGATAGAAGACTGACCAGGGAAATCTTACCTTATCTCTCTGAGGTGAGAAGGAAGAATGTACTCTTAAAGCCAAATGGATGGAAGAACTTTAGGCAGGACAGCTGGATAGGTATAGTAACTGAAACTTTGATTACATTGATAGCAGGAACCCTGAGATGAAGAAACTCCCACTTCCAATGTAGATTGGCACCTATTTTGCAACTTGTGGTCTTAGAGTGTTGCCTAGAGCACTGAGACATTAAGGGACTTGCCCACTGTCACACAGTCATTAAGTGTCAGAAGCAGAACCTAAACCCAGGTTTTCCTAGCACCAAGGCCAGCTCCTGATCCATCATACTACATTGCTTTCAGCCTCATAACCCAGAAAAGTCAGAGACCATTATGAGAGAACTTATGAGAAGTGGTTCCATTATAATAATAAAAGGCTCCTTATCACTGACAGACTAACTCCTTTTAGTTCTGTTTTCTATTAATTAGAGGTTCAGCCAAGACTTGGGTGCTAATTAAAAAAAATAAGAAAAGAGATGCACTAGAGAAGAATCCTATTACATTAGAGTTGGAAGAAACCTTGGTCAAGGTCATGTGGTCCCAGTCTCTCACTTCACAGATGAGGAAACTCTAGTCCAGAAATGGGCAGTAACTTGACTGTAGTCACTCAGTATCTTATTGGCTGATCTGGGACTAGAAGCTAGAATTAAAGCTTTGGATCCATACTGCAATGATCTCACAATAATCGTTTTAATAATAGATATTTCTTTAGCACTTTAAGGTTTTGTGAAGCACTTATGCTATCTTTTGTGATCATTGCAATAACTATGCCACTAGTTACCACAGCCATGATTATACTTATTTCACAGATGAGGGAAGTGAAATTCACAGTGGTTAAGTGATTTGGTCACAATCAAATTAAATAGTCAGTGTGTGAAGCAAGCTTTGAATGCCACATTTTACTAACTCCAAATTCTGTGATCTTTTCATTATACTATACTTCTGTTTACCCATGATGCTGGTCCTATTTCCCTTATGCTCCATTTCTAGTAACTAGCTTCTTGCTTGTCCATAATGACCAGACCTCTCGAATTATATCCCATTTGTAGTATTGGAACCTAATATTGTTCCATGCACTTATATTCCTGCCTGTTTCCATGGTCTAGTTTTCTAAAACTGGAGTCCTGCTTAATTCTTCAGTCTATCCAAAGATCAGACACCAGAATCCTACAGTTGAGAGCCAGTCTCAGGGCCCTCTGACCTCTGATGCAGGTATGCCTGAGAGAAAACAGAAAGGTTCTCAAAGTGTTGTCAGAGATGTAACTGTCAGTGTCTAAGTCTATGCCACTTAGACTTCAGGCAGCTTGCAACACAGCTCAGCACACAGAGCTTTCTCCAAATATATGATGCAGAGGAACACAAATAGATATGCCAGGAATACTAGGCAGGGAACCAGTTTCCTTAGGGTCACACTTAGGGAGCCAGGGGACCATGACCAGATGTCACCTGACTTTCTTGTCTTTTCCCCTACTATAATAATCAACTTTACATTCATTATATTAGGAACAACTTAGGAACTATTAACAGGCTAAGCATTCTGGGTCTGCTTGTATTTAAATGCTGCCTATAGATAGCCTCCAAATGTGGGAGAGCTCGTTGCCCCCTTCAGGACTGTGGGCAGCAACTGCTGCCCTCTAGCTCCCGACAACATATCTGCTGTTTCCCTGATTATGGGAACACAAGACCTTGAGACTAGGTCTCTATCACTTGCTGAAAGATCTTCCTGGCACCACTCAGCCACCATGCCTGAGTCATACACACTCTTGGGGCCTAGTCTGTGGTAGAGCCTTCCAAGTTCCTATTGGTCTGATCAGCCATAGTCAGACACATTGTAGGTCAGCCCCAGCATTGTATTGTTATTTTGGCCCTCTTCAAGAATGAAGGACAAAGAACTGCATCAAATCACTCACCTGTTCTCTGTCTGGCTACCAGAATATCTGCCTGTGTTTCACTGTTCCCACCCCTAATACCTGTTCTTAGCCACCAGACTATCCTGATGTGTTCTCAGGAGCAAAGAAATATTTCTCCTCATTACTGTTTGCTCTCCCCCTTCATTAGCACTAAGAGAAGTAAATGGTAATCTCAGAATATTAGGGATCATATTAGTAAGATCCACTCATTTTATAGATGGAAAGACTGAGACCCAGAGAGGAAAACTGATTTGTTCAAGATCACATAGCAAGCTAGAGGCAGATCGGGGACCAAAAGTCAGTTTCTTTCTCTGGGTCCAGTCCCCTATACACTATACCATTTCTTCAGTGGTGTATACTAATTCTATAGAGCAGATTGTCAGATTTTCAGTGTGCAGATTTATACTGTGGAAAACTGAAAATGGTACAAATCAGGGCTTGATTTATTATTGTGTTAATTGTCGACATAAAGCCATGGAGAAAATGTGATAATCCAGATTAAATTGAAAAGCATGCCATGCCCACATTTTCCCTAAGGCCATTTGTTAAACATTTACTAGAATACCCCTGCTCCTCTCCCACAAGAAGTAGGCCTAGAGAGTGAAATAGGGAGTTTAAAAACTATAAAAAAAACACTAAAATTAAGTTGATGTGGATTTTGAGATGACACATCTCAGCTTATTCCTGCTGTAACAATTTATGGAGTGCTTCTTATTTCTACATTCCTTCACCTCTGCTGTCTCATTTTGTCCTTGCATTGGATAACCTTCTTGAGAGAGGGAGGGAAAATAACTTCCTGATTAGTCTCCTTTCCTTGTTTGTCTCCTTTGCTATCTGCCCTTTATACAGCTGCCAAATTGGTTTTCCTAAGTGCAAATCTGACCACATTATTTTCCTACTCAATAAACCTCAATGGTTCTGTATTACCTGTTGGATCAAGGACAACTCCTCTGACATTTAAAGCCCTTCCCAACCTGTGTTCCCAGGCAGGTTGTACATTACCTCCCACTCCCAACCAAAGGGCTGTTTAAACTAAAGAGAATTTTCTTCATCCTGAGGTCAATCCTGGTCTTATTCTTAGGACTGGGGAATATGTTCTAGAAAGCTCTCTGGCCAGCAAACCCCCTTCTTACTCCCCCCCCCAAAGCTTCTCTTGTACATCTGACACCTGATGGTAGTGACCCAAAACATGATATTAAATTACAGGAATATAACAATGTCTGTGTAGTTGACATAACCTACAGAATGCATTGTTCTGGCCTCATTAAGACTTGAATAACATTTGCTGTTTTGCCATGTAAGCATTCATAGGGAAAACCAGCAGGGGGTTCAGGTGTGATCATTTTTACATGCATGGGCCTGTGTATCTATTTGTAAGTTTTGCAATTGTATAATGACAAGTATGATGATAGTGATAATATTAACAGCAATAAGAGATGGCATTTCTATGGCACCAATTTTGTGCCAGGCACTGTGCTAAGCGATTTACAGAAATTAACTTAGTTCATCCTCACAGAAACTCTGAGGTGTATGTGCTATTATTATCCCATTTTTAAAGTTGAGGAAACTGAGGCAAACAGAGGTTAAGTGACTATTTATTATATTTAACATATGTACTCTGGGCTCCTCCCATGTAAAGATACACTTAGCAGTAGCTGATGCAATCATGAATTTGTATTAGAGTTGAGAATAATACTCCTTAAAGCAAGATATCAGAAAACAATGAGAGGCAGGGTCAGGGATGGAAGTGGGGAAAAAGTTGAGAGTTTGGAATGTCATATTAGCTTATAGATGTAATTATGTTTTATTAATTGTAGTCCTATGTCTCTGCCAGTAGCCAGTGGGATCCTGAGGCTGCAGGATAGAAAATGACAAATGGGCATCATTTCTCAATTGATGGGGCTGTTCTTTCTGAATTAAAAAGGACCTCATTAAAGCCCCAAAGCCCAGTCATTTTCACAAGCTCTTCAAAGACAGCATCATAAAAGTCTGGGAAAATGAAATAGCCTCTGTGGTTTGAAGGTGAGCTCCAGCACTGGTCTCACAAAGTGGGTGAAGGAGCCAGCCATCAAGAGGCATACTAGGTATGGCCCTCTGTTTTTTGGGTCATTATTACATTGGCTAATTCTAGACCAGTTATTTAATTACTTTATACGCATTTGTATTTGTTAACTTTATATTTCTTTTGTTCATATTTTTATATGTGCTTCTTGTCTTCCTCATTTGAATATGAGCTCATTGCACTTAGAGATTGGTTCGTTCTGTGTACTTACATCTCCAGCTCCTATCACTGTGCTTGGCTTAAGTAGGTACTTAATAAATACTTGCTCGATTAATGGTGAATTACAACACACCCTAGGTTTAGTGAAAAGTCTTATAATATATTTTTGTCCCCAAGTCTTCCTCCAGATACCCTTCCCGTAAAAATATGTACATTTGCATATTGACTGTCATAATTCCTGAAATTTGAACATTACCTGAAATCTTTTTTTAAACTCTTTGTCATCCTCATAACCTTGGCTATAGGGAGATGTTCTTTCTTCCTATAGGTGAGAAATGAGCCTATATTTGAAGATAATAGTCAATTTGCTATGTTAGAATGAAAAATACTACAGATTCAAAGAAGTTATTGCACAATTTTTTCTGCTTTCGTACTGACTGAAATTTTTAGCCTTATTTTTTGAGCTACTTGAGAATATTTAAACAATACCGAAATACTTCTATCATTATTGCCAATCAACTTAAAAAAATTCTCATGTTTAGATTTTTCCCCTCCCAGTTACAAATATATATGTATATGTATGTGTATTTATGTGTATATACATACATATACATACAGACATATATATGTGTGTATACACACACAGAGAGTTAAACAAAACAATTTCCCACATTAGTCATGTTAAAAAATTATGTCTCAATATGCAGTCTGAGTCTATCACTTCTGTATAAGGAGAGAGGTAGCATGTTTCATTATGAGTCCTATGGAACTGTGTGTGGCCTTGTGCTGATCAGAGTTCCTAAGTCTTTCAAATTTGTCTCTATCATGTTGTTGTTGTATTAATGATTTTTCTGGTTCTGTTCCCTTCACTTTGTATCAATCCCTACAAGTCTTTCCAGGTTTCTCTAAAATCATCTCCTTCATCATTTCTTATAGCACAATCATTTCATCAAATTTATGTAGTTCAACTTGTTTAACCATTCTCCAACTGATGGGTACCTTCTTAGTTTCCAATTCTTTGTCACTGCAAAAAGAGCTGATATAATTTTTTCTGCATGTTCTTAAAACTTGTTTTGTTTCAGCATAATCCATTCTGTAATTTTCCCTCAATTTTATCCTCCTTCCTTCTTTCCCTACTGTTTCCCATTTGAATGAAATATGTGCCCAACATTGTGTGTAAATGAAAATAATCCCTCCTTTAACCAGTTCAGATGAGAGATTTGAGACCTGATTACTGCCACTCATGGGGAAGGGTTCTTTCTACTCCCTCCAATGGCTTCTCTTAATCTGTGCTTGCCACTAGTGCTGTCTCTAAACATTGATCTGCTTTCACTGCGTGCATTTTTCTAGTCTTCTTTGTAGGCATCTAATGTATTTTGCAAAAATGATATGTTGTTGTCACTGTGCAATCTATCTTCCAGTTTCATTGTTTCCCAGGTTGACTGTATTTTCCAGGTTGATCTGACTGTATTTTCTTTTCTCACATTCTGGCAACCACAGCACCCCTCTGTCCTGTACTTCTTCTACTCTCTTTTTCTCATTCATGTTAGATCACATGATCACAGATGGAGAGGTCAAAGGGACCTCAGAGGCCATAAAGTTTAACGCGTTCATTTTATAGATGAAGAAACAGAATTTATACAAAGTTATAAGGCACTATCAGAGATAGAATTTGAATGCAGGACCTCTGACACCAGAACTGATGCTTTTGAACTGGACAACAGTTGCCTGAATCCAAGTGATGTAACTTTCTCCTCCAAGTTTCTTTGGAGGTTTATTTGCTCTTCATAAAAGACCATGGTTGAGGACTTCTTACAATGAATCTTCCTCTGAGTAAGGCTTCTTAGCTCTCCTTACAGGAAAAACTGATTGAATCTGGGAAAGCAGTTATTAGAAACCCACTGGTCATAATGGAGCTACAGATTAATCTGAGTCCAATTTAATTGAAACTACTGCCAGCAGCTAAATGGCATGGAAGACAAAGAAGGAGTGGATGGATTTTTGTAAACTTCCCTTTTCTTTGGTTCAGTGGTAATTTCTGGGAGTTTATGGGTGTTTGGGGAACACTAGTACCTCTAGTGTGAGGGCTGCCAAGCCCTTTTCATAGGGTCCACCTGCCACCCAACTCTCACCTGTGGTTCCAAGAAGCTGTAGCATGCTCAGTCTCCACTCCCAGGTAAAACTGTCTCAGTAGATGGGCTAAACTAGACTGAAGATAACTTACGGGCCTAAAACCTGTCAGTGAGCTAGGGGGGTATCTACCCAAAGCATGTGAAGACTTGCCCTAGTGGAACAATTTGTTCCAAGGAGCCACGAAAGGAGTAGAATCAGGCACTGTGGAACATTTTGAATTTGGTAAGACATCAGAGATGCCAGTGTCACCCACTCCATCCCAAACCATTGCCAGGCACTTTTGTCTTGCCACTGGACTTCAATGACTCTGGAAGAAAGAGTGAGGACTACAACTGCATGCAACTTTGTCTCTCTTGTATCCAATTTATGTTAGAGTTAAAAGATATCACCCATATCATTTTACTATTTTTATCTGCCTCGAAGTCCTATGGTGATGGGCAAGTGATGAAAAGCAGGTGCAGATACAGTAGAAGCTGTAGTCACAGCCCTGCACACAGGTAGCCCAGGCTATAGAGTTGTCTTCTCACTGGACTGAAACATCAGTGGGATTCAGCAGCCCTCTGGGTGTCTGAGCAGCCTTTTTAAAAGACCACACTGCTCACTTCTTGGTGTGAGGAAGAGATTAGAAAAGGTGTCCTAAAAATTGTCAACTTCACCTAACCTAACCCTAGCCCACTTAAGATGGCAGGCAAGGATCCCACCCTGGAGTCAAAAACAAACATTTGTGAAGACGATTCCAATCACCATTAGCACATGGAATGTGCATGCATTTGTGAATAACAAGAAATCCAGTAAACCTCAAAGACAAACATTTCTTGTTGCAAGGGAACTCAGTGGGTATCATGTCCAAATAGCAGCTTTCAGAGAAATAAGACTGGGAAATGAAGGCTAGCTCACTGAGCTCAGAGCTGAATACACATTTTTTTTTTTCTGAAATTGCTGCAGTGATGGGGTAGCATAGTGAAGCTGGTGTAGGTTTTGTAATCAAAACTAACCTGGTTAACAAGCTTGTATGTCTCCCAAAAGGAGTGAATGACAAACTCATGACAGTGTGATTGTCACATGCCACCATCATCAGTTGTATGTTCCCACCATGATGAACCCTGATGAGGTCAAAGACAAAAAAAATTTGTTAAGATCTGGAAGCTCTTGTCAATATCTGAAAAAAAAAATCCAAGACTGTACAATAGCACCACAGCTAGGCACAGACTATCAGTTATAGCAGGGAGTCCTTAGGAGGAATGGGGTCAGAAACAGCAACAGCAATGGTCACTTACTATTGAAAACTAGTGTGTCTCATGACTTTCTCATCACCAACACTGTCTTCCATGAACCTAAATGCAATAAAACTTTATGGATGCACCATTGCTTCAAACATTGACATTTAATAGACTATGTCATTATAGGGAGCAGAGATACACAGGATGTCACAGTGGTGAAGGTGATATGTGATGCAGAGTGCTGAACTGATCATAGATTTATCCTCTCCAAGCCAAACATTCATATTCAACAAAATCAGTGGCCCTAAGGCATGATTACTACCAGAAGACTTAATATGAACAGAATAGAACCCTTCTTGTATAAACAGCTTGTTGCTAACTTGCAGAGAAAACTGAGGCAATTCAAAATTGGCAACATTGGAGCAGAAAAGGAGTGATCAGCTTTCAGAGGTTTGGTGTACAGCACTGCATTTACTCCTCTGGGCCAGAACACTCACAAACATCAAGACTGGTTTGAAGAAAATGATGGGGGATTTCAGAGGACACTAAAAAAAACCCAACAACAAAAAACCCAAGAACTCCAACAAGGTTTACTAGCAGGATAGTCTGTTCTTCTCCGAGAAAGTAGTGTTTAACTGCATCAAAAGTAAAGTGAAAGTGAAGCTTAGAGAGATGCATAATTCTTGATTAAGTAAGATGATAGATGAATTTCAGTTTTACACTAATTGTAACAATGCAAAGCACTTTTATGATGACCTGAAAGATATTTGTGGACCAAAGACCTATGGTGCATCTCAACTACTCAATGCTGATAGAATCACACTGATCAATGATGAGGTATGATCCCGGAGAGCTGGGCTGAATACTTCCATAATGTTCTCAACAGACCATCATCAACCAATGCTGAAACTATTGACTATATACCTCAAGTTGAAATCAATCCCTCCCTAGCTGAGTTCTAGCCGAAGAAGAGGTTTTGAATGCCATTAGGTTTCTCTTGTGTGGCAAAGCACTTGGTGCTGATTCTATTCCAGCTGAGATTTACAAGGTATGGGATCCACTTCATACAAAAACTGACAGAAGTTTTCTGGGTTGTATGGCAAGAGGAGGTTATCCCCAAGAATTTAAGGATGCCTCCACTGTCCATCTCTATAAAGGAAAAAAAAATAAGTTGTCCTGTGAAAATCACAAAAGGGGCTCTTTCTTAGTCAGTGCTGGCAAGATTCGTGTGAGAGTCCTCCTTAATTGACTGATGCTTCATCTGGAAGATGGTTTTCTACCCAAGAGCCAGCATGACTTCAGAAAGGTTGAGGAACAATTAATAATAGCAGAAGAGAGGCCTGTACACAACATTTGTCAATCTGACCAAGGCCTTTGATTCTGTCAGTTGTGGAAGAGCATGGCGAAATTTGGTTGCCCAGAGGGATTCATCAGTATTATATGCCAGTTTTGTGGTGGCAGGTGGCATGCTTGCAGGGGTTCTGGAAGAAGGATCATGCTCTTGTGCTTTCTCAGTCACCAATGGAGCAAAGCAGGACAGTGTCCTTGCTCCCATGTTTTTTAGCATGATGTTTTTGGCATTGTTGTCAGAGGACTTCACTGAGGTCAGTACTGATTGTAAATTATGTAACTTGAAAAGGCTATAAGCCAAGGTTAAAATGGAGGGAGAGCTGGTGTGTGATTTTTTGTTTGTAGATGATTGCACAACCTCTGAGGCTGAGATGCAACAGAGTATAGATCAATTCTCTGCCCCTTGTGTTAATTTTGGCCTGTCATTTTACACCAAGAAAATAGAGGTTCTCTACCAGTCAGCATCACATTATCTATCTATCTATCTATCTATCTATCTATCTATCTATCTATCTATCTATCTATCATCTATCTATCTATCTCTCTATGTATCTCTCTATCTCTCTATCTAATCTATATATCTATGTCTCTCTCTCTATATATATATGGATGGAACCACTGGTTACAGCAAATAGAGAAATTTGGAATTCTGTGGATAAGTCCACTTATCTTGGCAGTATACTTTCCAGGGATGTACACATAGATGATGAAGTTGGCAGATGCATAGCCAGAACTAGTCCAGTGTATGGGATGTTCCAAAAGAAGGTGTGGGAGAGAAGAGGTATTAGACTGACTACCAAACTGAAGGTCTAGACAGATGTTGTGCTGACCTCATTGATGTATGCCTGTGAAACCTGGACAGTCTACCAGTGCCATGCCAAGAAATTGAATACTTCCATTTAAATTGTCTTAGGAAGATTCTGAAGATCATGTGGCTTATAATGAGAATAAATACAAGATAGTGGTGGGGGGAGGGGCAAAATCAGAAATGTGGGATCATAGATTTAGAGTTACTTTCTTGTAGGGAGGAAGGAATTCAGACCCAGAGAGGATACTGAGCTCATCAAAAAAAAATGCTGGGAAATTCACAGGGGAAGATATTTTGTATCCCTTTGTTGCCATCGAAGTTTTATACCCCAAAGAAGGTCTGGCTGGAAAGAATCATCAGCACCTTTGAATTATCTCTTGGGAGAATTTTCCCCAAAGCAATTAGAGGGGAGGAGGCATGGGAGTGGAACAAATGATGGAGCTTTTCTCTAAGTGGGGATTGAGGAATCAAGAAAAGCTAATTCTTCATGAGCAAGCACTTTATTGCAAAAGCAGAAACTCAGAGCATTTCTATCATATGAGTTGTTTATGGCATTAGGCCAATAATACAAATGCTATCTGACATATAGAGAAATTGAGGGGAACAGGGTTATGTCTCTGGAGAGAGCTGGCCTGATATTCTTCAGTTTATGGAGATATTATCTGTGAGATTGGAGCCATGTGGATGGGTAGTACTACCCTAGTGGGGTTCTGCTGTGCATTTGGAACCTGCTGTTAACCCAATCAATTCCTGTCCCTCTCTCTCACCCAACCTGAACAATGGTAATGGGAATTACTGTTATGTAAATTCCCTGGGATGTGATTAGTGTCTGTATTGTATTCTAGTTGAGTTAAATTCAATTCAATAAATATTTATTAAATATCTACTATGTGCCAGATACTGTGCTAAGTGCTGAGGATACAAATAAGAAAACAATAGAGACCCTGCTCTCAAGGAGTTTGTGATCTCATGGGGAGGGGGCTGGGGAAGTTAACATACAAAAGGAAGCTGAAAAGTCAGAAGGTTGAGGGTGCAGTAGAAGGCATTTTGTTCCAAGAATTTCAGATCCAGCAGAGCCACAGATGGAAAAAAGAATGAGCTGCAAAGTCCAAATTCTATCCTCTACAAAGGAAAGCTTTGGGTGGAGTTTAGTATTCCATTCTCCAACCCTCCAATCAGAGAGGAAAGGAAACTGAGGGAGTAGGAAGGTGCTCAGTAACCAAGATCAAGTTAAACAGCATAATTTGACTTCCTGTGATCAGCTGGTCTTGGGAAAAGCATCTTGTTTTATTGAGTTCAGACCTAGCAGAACTAAAGATGGAAAGTGGAATAAATGTGGGGAGTTTTTCCACTTAAAAAAAAAATGCCCTGGACTCCTTTGGTAGTCTGGTGAAACCTATAGACTCTTTCTCAGAATGATGTTTTTAAATGCACAAAACAAAACTCATAGGATCACAAAAGAAATCAGTTACGTTGAAATGCAGTTATCAAAATATTAAGAAGATTCATGGACTTTAGATTAAGAACCTCTGATCTTATCAGTGAGATTAGGGAATCTCCTAAGCATATTCTCTCTGGGCCAGTCTTCTCTTTAATGTCTTGATATAGGCTCATGGATCTAAGGCTGGAAGAGATCTCAGATGCCATTTAGTGTGATCTCATTTTACTTACAAGAAATTAAAGCCCACAGGGTTTAAATGATGTGCCCCAAGTCACACAGATGGCCTATCTAAGTACAGGGGTTTGAATCCAGATTTTATGACTCCAACTCCAGTGTGTTTTTTCATTATAATCTACTCACCTGGTCCTTCAACAGGATATTGTTTTATTGCACAAACCTACTGTGAAGTCTATCCTTTTTTTTCCATTCTCATATTCTCTGCATCTAACTTTTTGCTTCTCTTCAGCAAATCCTTGTTTTAGTTAACAACAACAATAAATAATTACTATTTCTCAGATACCTGAAAAGAAGATAAAGCATACACTTGGATTCAGGAAGACCAGGGTTTAAGCTACACACATTAGCTGTATGACCCTAGGCTCACTTCACCTTTCAGGAAACTCTAAGAATATAAATTACAGATGAATTGCTGATATGCATTGGTGGAAGACATTTCCATGGCAGAGAGCCCCTACCTTGATAAAATCACAGGTCCAAAGAACCAAAAATCTCTTAATATATCATTGGGTCAGTGACTTAATCATATGAGATATTTCTTCTATCAGTGCAGATTATTATTAGTCCATGAATGATGATGGTGGTGGTGGTGGTGGTGGTGGTAATGGTGTGATGATGCAGAGTACTGAATTTGAAATTAGAAAACCTGGGTTGGAATTCCAGGTCTGCTGAATGACTATCTGACTTACTTTGGGTAAGTCACTTTCCCTCTCTGGTCTCAGTTTCTTTGTCTATAAAATGATGGGATTGGGGGCAGCCAGGTAGCACAGCAAGTAAGAGCACTTGCCCCAGTGTTGGGATGACCCGGGGATAGAATCCAGGCTCAGATACTTGGCACCACACCCAGAAATAACTGGCCATGTAACCTTGAGCAAGTTACTTAACCCCAATTGCTTTAAAAAAAAATGATGGGATTGCATTACATAGCCTTTGTCATTTTGGGGCTTGTCACCATGGGGCTTGATATCTAGTCTTTATCTTCATTCACCCCCCCCATCTCTCTGACAATCCTTGGCTCCACCCTGGATCCTCCAGCTTAGATAGATAAACATTTTTTTGTTTTCTTTTATTAGAGGCCATTTATACATGCTACCACCTGCCATACCCTCACAGCGCTGTCCTTATCCCTGCTTTTCCTTGTGTCTTGTCATTAGAATGTAATTATTAAAGGATAGCTCCTTGAGGATAGAACTGTTTTGTTTGTATTTGTATTGCCAGTACTTAGCACAGTGGCTAAGATGGGAAGCACTTACTTAATAAATGATCTCTTTCATTCTCTCTCTCTCTGTCTCTCTCTCTCATCCTAGGTTTATGATTAAATAATCTCAAAAGTCTCTTCCAGCCTTAAATCTTATGATCTTAATAGTATCTCAAATTTATAAAGATTTTAATTTTATAATGTATTTTTTACAACATCCTTGTAAGATATATAGTACAATGATCATTTATCCCCACTTTATAAATCAGGAAACTGAGGCTGAGTGAGGCAAAAAGACTTGCCCATGATCATTCATAACCTGTAAGTTTCAGAGCTGGTTCTTGAAGTAAGGACTTTGGTGTTGTCCTTTTACTACACAGTTACCTACTTTGAAAATCAGGTCTGAGGAACTCATTTACACTAAGGTGTTGATAGCTGAGTAGGAATTTTAACTGAGGATAGTGCACTAATGTAGAGGAAAGGAGTTCTAATGGAGTTGTATCAAATATGAGGAATAGGTTGTTTGGGGAAGTGTTTTTTAGGAGGGAGAGTATTTCCCGGCTCCACCAATCTCACCATATGCCCAGCCCTCAACTCTGTCTACAAGTTAGCTGGGTCCTGGAAATAGTTACATCAGCATTTGGGAAAAAAGACAGGAGGGTCACTGGTGGAGACATCAGAGAAGGGCCTGAAGGATGGTCAAGGAGGAGGTGGAGGAGGGAGAGAGACAAGAGTAATTGGGACAAGATAAAAGAAAGGCATATTCTAGGCAGGCGGCTAAAACCAAGAACAATTTGGAAAATTTGGATCACAATCATGTTGTCTGCAGTGAGGGTACTTGGAATATATCTGCCATAAACTTTAGTTTCCAAAGCAGTGGACTTGCCAGGGGGCCTCTTTATTATAGCAACTGGGTGAATTAATATGAATGATATTAGCATATTAGTAGTTCTGCTCAAAGAGAGTTTTCTCAAACCAATTTTTCTTTCCTCACTTTTTCCCTTTCTGCCAAAGTTCTGGCTCCAGAAAAGTTCATTAAGTTGGATCTTTTATTGCATTTGTTCTTTCTTTCTTCCTGTGGTTCTTTTGTAAACTCAAGATCCAATTTTCTACCTGCTAGGGAGATCATTTCAGAACCAGAGACAGCTCCTTGCACAGATCACCTTTAGGAAGTAGTGTTTCTTTATCCCCTTTTCTCACTATCTTATTCAGTCTCTTAATTATTCTTAAGCCCTTAGATAAGAGATGTAATATTTCATTTTGTGTCTTTGAAGAGGAATAAAACTTCCAGCTTCAGAGGGGTATATATCTCATTGTTTCTGTGCTATGCTGTATTTGTTAATGCTCTCTTGGTGGTGGTCAGAATTGAAAATAACAACATTTCCTTCAAGGTTTTAGAATGAATGCTGTTGATGTTGGCAGTCCTCATAGAGTAGTTTGGCATGTCTAGTAATGGATTTTAGTTTTATTTAAAATCAAAAAAGGTTCTTAGACTTATAACTCCATATCTGCAAGGACTCTCCTGAAGTAGGTGCCAACCCAAATTCTGACCTCTTATTCTAGTAACTTTGCTATTTATGCCAATTGTTGAAAAAAATGCAACACCTCATTTTTCTCTGGAAATTTAATAGAAAAATTCAATTCAATAAGCATTTGTTGAGTTCTTGCTATTGAATATTACTACATATAAGAAAAATCTTGCCTTGGTAAAGCTAGGTATAATAGAACATACTTTCTACAGTAAGAAGCAGGCATTTTTCTCCATTGATGATGGAATGTAACACCTGTTCCAAAGCCCATTGGCATGAGTCTCTTTCCTTATTGATGAGGATGAATGCCATGCCTTACCCTGCAGGAAGACCAGGGTGGAGTTAGTAATAGTGAAAGCACTTGAGTTTACAACCAGTTTTCTTAGGGACCCCTCAAACTTTGAGTCCATTTTAGGTGCTTCTGGTTTCCAGCTTCAAGGCAGAATATAGACAGGGTCAATCCCCTTTCAGCTTGCCTAAGAAAAGGACTCTGGGAGCACATGAAAGAACTGATAGTCTCCATCATTTCTCTATCCTTAGCTTGCTACTCAAGAGACTGTAGAGTTTGTCCTTGGGAGAAATCTAGACTCTCTTGGTTGAGTTGAATTATCTTGCTCTCAATGGGAGTGCTCCTTTACTTTGTATTGTCTGGCACGTATCCTATGTATTCCTTCTATGATTTCTGTTTTGCTATGATTTGGATAAATTTCTATTCACTCTATGTGTTCATTGTGGAACTGGTGTTTGCTGGGAAGGGGGCCCTAGTATACAGAGCTTGGGGTCTCCCTCCCCCCAGTAATAACAGAGCAATAAGAATTTAGATTACATATAATAATACTCCCTAGACTAACAGTATCTGAAGGAATATATATACACATATGTACACACATATGTATATGTATGTATGCATATATGTGTATATCTTTATATATATATATGTAATTTTATCTCTATCTATATAAAGCCATCTCTATCTATAATTCTAGTCCAGTACAATAACCCCTCCCCCCCTTTCTCAAGAGACCTGAGTGACTTCCAGTTCCAACTTCCTGCTCCCCTCCTGGCAGAAATTAAATTCTCTAATTTTTGGGGAAGAATAGACTAGAGATATCTATTCTGATGCTTTAGAGCTACCAAGGAGAGCCCCTGCTACAGGTGGGGGGAATAGCCCCTTGAAACACATAGGTCTTTCAACACACAAGGTCCAATCTCATTACATATGGAATCTTGGATCTGGAAGGAGAATTCAGAGGCCAACTACTCTAATTCACATCTCAACAAGAACCTCAATTCCCGACAGGTATTCATTTAGCCTTTGCTTGAGAACCTCATGTGAGCAGGTACTCAAAGCATCCCATTCCACATTTGGGCAAGTGATTGGGAAGTTTTCCTTAAAATAAGTCTCAATCTCCCTCTTGGCAGTTTACACCCAGTACTCTTGGTTCTGCCTTCCAGGATCTTGCAGGAAAAGTCTAATCCTCCTTACATTTGATAGCCATTCAAGTAATTGAAAAAAAGAAATGCTGCCCTTCCTCCCTCACCAATTCTTTCTTCCAGCAAAACATGCACTTCCTTCAACCCATTGACACATGACAAGATTTGGAAGTCTTTCACCATCTTGTTTGTTTACTGTTGGGTTTTTTTCCAGCTTATCAATGTCCTCCTTACATTGTTGTACTTGGAATTGGTAATGATCCAGAGGTGGTCTGACCAGACCTCGTTCAAGGTTTTATATCTATTATTGTAGCTTAAGATCACATTCCCTTTTATGGGATACATATCACATTACTGATTCATAATAATAACTAGCATTTACTGAGCACTCTGGAGTTTGCAAAGAATTTTACATATCTCATTTGATCCTCACAACAATGATGCTATTATTTTCTCCAATCTACTGATGAGAAAACTGACCCAGACAGAGGTTAAGTGACTCTCTCAGGGTCACACAAATGGTAAGTGTCTGAGGCTAGATTTCAACTTGGGTCTTTCTGACTCCAAGTTCATTGCTCTTAGACCACTGAGATACCATACTGAGCTTGCAATGCTTCAGAGATTTAGGTAAGAAGTAAAACACTTTTTAATTAAAAATTCTGGAAATGTCTAGTCATATTTCAAATTTAAATGATTATATATTTCTTTTCCAGAACAAAGTGAATTAGTAAATTAGTTACATTTTTGTCTCTTGGGGATTTGGAAAATGGAAATTAAATGAATTTCCCAAACTACATTGGCATACTGAGGAGCAGCATAGCATGATGGATGAGAGGGCCATCCCCAGAGTGGGAAAAAGTCCTGCCTCTGACAAATACTAGGAATGTGATAATGGATAAAGTCATTTAACCCTTTCACACCCCCTAGCAACTCTCTAAGAGTGCAACTTACATGATTAAATCAGAATTCCCAACTGAAGACAAGAAATACCACATTATCAGACCCCAGATAGTGGTTCATTTTTACAAATTAAAAAGTCAGATTGGGGGGGGGGGGGTGGATTGATTTTTGTCTTTCTTAAATATGTTTTCTTCCCTCTTTGTTCTCAAAGAGGTCAGATCAAGGCTGCTTTGAATACCTGGATTCATCTGATGGGTATGGATTTCAAGCTGGTATCTATGCAGAACTATCATTAGCATTTCAAGAATGTGTCAAAATGTGTGTTGAAATGTTGGTTGTCCCAGAGGGCTGTTTCAGTATTTCAGAGGCTGATTGGAAGCAAGTTTTCTGTGAGGACCAGGGGGGACTCTGTCTTAGTTCTCTAGAATGGAGTGTAACCCTGGGGAGCTGTCAAACCAATGACTGATTATATGTTTATGTGCTTATGTCTATAATTATGAAAATACAAATCTATGCCAAAAGGAAACTTCTACCCACATTTTTTTTCTAGTTTGTTTCTAATGAATATAAAAATAGACTGGGACTAAAGTTATATTTGGAATTACATAGTTAGGTGCATATAGGTTGCCCTCATGATCTTTTCTCAGTCTTTTTACATTTAATCTCTTCCATGTTCTCTATGATCTCATGCCACTGATTTTCTTCTGTTCCTCTCACTTGACACTCTGTCTTCCAGATCTGTCAGAGTTCAAATTCTGTCTCAGACACTCAGACACTGACCAGGGCAACTCACTTTGTATCTATCTGCTTCAGTTTGAAAAAAAATCTGTAAAATGGAGATAATAATAGCACATGTCTCCCAGAAGTTGTTGTAAGGACCAAAATGAGTTAACATCTATAAAATATATATGTGTGTGTATATATATATACACATATATAATATATGTACCCATATATATCTCAGTCATACACACACACATATGTGTGTGTATGTATATATAACACTTTAAAAACCTTAAGTACTATGTAAATCCAAGGTATCATCATTATCACCTTTTTACTGGCTGTCTTCCATGCCTGGAATGGTCTCTACCTTTATCACTATCTCCTGGGTTCTTTCAAGACTCAGCTCAAATCCTAGCTTCTACTGCCTTTCTGGGTCTCCTCCTGTTCCACCTCCCACTGCCTTCTGAACTTTCTTCCCATTTCCCCTGTATGAATGCATGTGCTTCTTTGCATGTTTGGCTCTCTCATTAGATTGTGAGCTTGTTGAGGGCCAGGACCCTGCCTTTCTTCGTATTCCCAGT
>NW_027185804.1:26448835-26497020 GCF_028583685.1 Petaurus breviceps papuanus
TGGCCGCCCCTGAGAATGTGAATTTTTAAAATGAATTTGTAAAAAAGATAGAAGTCTGTGATTAACAAAAAAATTTGTAATGGCAAAATTTCATAATGAAGTAGAGGGAGACCCCACCAGACAAGTAGCTACTCACTTTACCTATGGGTAAGGTGAACACTTAGAGGGGCGGCCAGGTGGCTCAGCGAGTAAGAGCACCGGCCCTAGTGTTGGGATGACCCGGGGATCAAATCCGGGCTCAGATACTTAGCACCACACCCAGAAATAACTGGCCATGTAACCTTGAGCAAGTTACTTAACCCCAATTGCTTAAAAAAAAAAAGGTGAACACTTAGGAGCAAATAATTTCTTCCCTCCTTTACAGATAGCATGACCAAAGTACAAAAAGATACAGAAGTTTGCTTCTGCAGAGGCAGGGGATTTGCTACATGAAGGGAGATTTAGATTTTCCAGTGACTGGCCCCTAGTTATCTCTTCTTTCTTAGCAAATGACACACTCTCTTTTTTATACCTGCTATGGAGTTTGGACATAGATGGAAATTTGTATAGTGGAAGAATTAGTTCAAATTCATGAATAACTTTGCCCTGAGGAGTCATTCTACTTCCTTTTCTTTTAGAATTAAAGCTCAATTAACCAGAATTCAGAATAACTTGGACCCTAGCTAAAGAGGATATTTTTTCTGCACTCTACTTTTCTGAGATAGATTAAAAGTATAAGAGAAGAAAGCATAGAGATTTGGTTTAAAAAGAAAAGAAGAAGTAAGATCCAGAATATGTCTCAGGTCAATTTTATTCTGTCTATATATATTTGTTGTTGTTTATTCATTTTTTGGTTGTGTTCCACTTTTCATGCCCTCATTTGGGGTTTTCTTTGCAAAGATCCTAGAGTGGTTTGCCATTTCCTTCTCTATCTTATTTTACAGATGAGGAAACTGAAGTAAAGAGGATTAAGTGGGGGCGGCCAGGTGGCACAGTGAGTAACAGCACCAGCCCCAGAGTCAGGAGACCTGGGATTGGTTACAGCCTCAGATACTCGGCACCCACACAAAAATAACTGGCCGCGTAACCTTGAGCAAGTTACTTAACCCCAATTGTTTAAAAAAAAAAAAGAGGATTAAGTGACTTGCTCAAGGTCACACAGCTAGCAAATGCCTGATGCTGGATTCAAACTCAGATTTTCCAGATTCCAGGGCCCTGTGTCCTATCTACTGCACCCAGAGGGGTGGGGAAACTGTGGTCTTGAGGTCACATGTGGCCCTCTAGGCCCTTGGGTGTGACCTTTTGACCAAGTCCAAGTTTCACAGAACAAATCCTTTTGTTAAGGGGATTTATTCTGTGAAGTTTGGATTCAGTCAAAGGGCTGCACCCAAGGACCTAGAGGGCCACAGGTTCCCCACCCCAATCGCACATGCAATAAGAATCAAACTACTGAATCAAGGATGTGCTGGTAAATGTTTAACACCTGGCTCTCTGGGGGAAAAATGTATGTTGGATACATCTTTAAGTTTCATTTGCATTATTAACATTTTCTCCATTGCTCATTAAAGTCTAAACAAAATCAAAATAATAAATCAAGCCCTTTGTAGCATTTGTCAATTTCTGAATTGTAAGTGGTATAATGTTAATGGGATTCAAGATCTTCCCTGCCCATTAATAGGCCTCACATAGAGTTCATTAAGGGAAGTTTCCTTAGGGGAGGCTTGCTTGTAGGAAGACTTTCACACCTTTTGCTAATTTCTAATTAGGCACTGAGTCAGGAAGGTTGTGATACCTTCTGGCTCTGAGAAGGATAAATATACTCTGAGTTGGTATCCTGCTTTGGGGGCTCACTTATGAGAAGGATCTTGTGATTCCCTGGTTGAGATTCCAAGTGGCCGTATGTTCAGAGCTTGCCGACTGCTCAGATGTAAAGGCTCTCTCCATCCAGGGATGTATGTAAAGTGTATAGTTGATTCAGGCAGTCAGAGCCCTGTCTGTTGGTCTTTATTTCTCTGTTTGTATTTTCTTTGAAGTTCAGGGTGCTGACCTTTCCTCTGAACTAGTGAATTTGATTAAAAAAGATTGGTGACCCCTTGAACAGCTTTCTTTCCTAGTAAAGCAGATCTAAGAACCTGTGCTAGCAGTCATCCTGGGTGTGCCTGTGGGGTTGTTTCTATAAGTGTTCACGCTAAAAACTTAGCAATTGTCTCTGAGTTGGGCAGAGCTGACTCTAGAACTTTGGGGAAATGGTTTAACTTCAATTTCCCTTTTTTTTCTCATCTCTACAATCAAATGCCGTAGTGTAATGGTAAGAACTAGGAGTCAGAAACCCTGGGTAGGAATCTACTGCTCATATCTTTATGATGGTAAGCAAATAATTTTTCCTGTCTGGGCTTCTGGTTCCTCATATAGAAAATAATGGGGTTGTGTCCTTAAGGTCTTTTCTGGCTCAAAGAATACAGTAATTAATGCATCTAACAAACATCAAGTCTATTTGTTGGCCCCTAAAGTCTCTTTTGGCTTTCTATTCTTGACTGTTATTCAGTGGGGCAGCTAGGTAATATAGTGAATAGAGCATTGGGTCTAGAGTCAGGAGGACTTGAGTTCAAATTAAACTATAGATACTTACTAGCTGTGTGACCCTGGGCAAGTCACTTAATTGTTTGCCTCAGTTTCCTCATCTGTAAAATGAGTAGGCGAAGGAAATGGCAAACCACTCCAGTATCTCTGCCAAGGAAACCCCAAATGGAGTTGAATGAGACTGAAAATGACTAAACAACAACAACAAAGTTATTCGATGATTTCATATTGGATCCTAGATTTAAAGCTAGAAATAGCCTTAGAGAAGGTACATGGGTGGGTGGGTAAATCGGTGATTGGGAAGCATGCTGAACAAATTGTGTTATATGAGAATAATGGCATATTATTGGGCTATTAGCAATGACAGATATGAAGGGTTCAGAGAAATTTTTGAAGACTTGTGTGAATTGATGCAGAATAAAATAAGCAGAACTAGGAGAGCAATTTACTTCTCCCCTGGACAAATTACTCAACCTCTGTCTGCCTTCGTTTCCTCATCTGTAAATTGAGGACAATAATGGCACATATTTTGTAGGGTTGTTCTGGGGGCCAAATGAAATATTTGTGATATGCTTAGCAGAGCCTGGCACATAAAGTGATGCTATAAAAATGTTCATTTTCTTTCTACTTCAGAGGACTGATTGTGAAGTTTGCTTCCTTTCTTTTGTCAAAGGATTGGGGAGGTGTATGTATAAAAGGGAGGCATACATTTTTCAAACGTAGCAATTGCATTGATTTGTTTTGTTTCATTGTAGTTATTTGCTAATATGAGTGACTTCTGTTGGTGGGGACATATAAAAGTAACATAGGCTCTGAGGTACTTATTTTCCACTCCATCTCACAAGTTAGCTCCTCAAAATGTAGCTATTACATCTAGGGATACCTCTCAGAAGTTGAGGATGCCCCTGTCTAATGCTGTTGGCTCAATCCCATTCTCCTGCACTCTCCCTGATATTAACTAGTGCCCTAGTTTCATTTAACCAATAAATATTAGTTAGCTTTTACAAAATCTTACCTTCTACAGGAAGTCTTTCCAAATCCCTTTCAATTCTAATGCCTTCCCTCTCTTAACTATTTCACATTTTCCTGCATATAGCTTGTTTGTACATATTTCTTTGTTTGTTGTCTCTCCCTTTAGCTTGTGAGTTCCTTGAGGGCAGGGCCTATTTTTTGCTTCTTTTTGTATCTCTAGCACTTAGCTGAGTTTTTGGCATGTAGTAGGTGCTTAATAAATGTTTATGGACTCACTGAGTGACAAAGGGATATTTATTGAGAAGATATAACAAAAACAGAAGTACAAACCATTCCATCTACCTGGGAACACACTCTTTTCATCAGTACAGAGTCCAGGGGAAATTGAACTCACTCTTAGGGAGTAGTAAAGAGATAACTCACAGCTCCTGTTTTTGGAAATCCTTTTCTCTTTGAAAGATGCTCAAGAATTTCCCCTTAGGCATGATGTCTTTCTGGAACCATGAAGCCACATCTAGCCTTTCCTTCACTTCCAATGCAGATAATTGCCGTCAGTTCATTTGGGTAGGACACCATAGTAAAGGTGGGAAGTAAAAAAACTCCTTTGGACCCTTTCAAGATTGCAAGGTCTTTCTCCTGACAAAGAGGGGGAGAGAAATCTAGGTCAAGGCAAAAGCCAAGGTCACTCCTTGGTGTTTCAGATGGCTTCTCATCATAGAGGCTCTACTGAAGTCCCTGCTTGCTCCAACCTCAGGACTAGTCCCAGTTTTAAATTAGTTTGATATTTTATAGATTTCTATAGGTACTGACCAAGTTTCCTCAGACAATCCAAACCTGAGTCAAATGCTTGCTCCAGTTCTAAGGATTGTTGGTACTTAGTCTAAAGTCTATGATTGATTAATTCAAATTAAAGTCTAGGATTCATATTGATTGAGCCTTATTCTCACCTCTTAAGGTATCAGGGCATCTTATTACCTTAGGCTGAATGTCTTGATTGATTAATTTAATCCCACTCATAAAAAGAATATCAATAAGCTAGGAAAAAAGAACCTTAGAGATCACCTCCTTCAACCCCTTAATTTTTCAGAGTATGAAACTGAGGCTCAGAGAGATTAATTTTCCCAAAGTCATATAAGTAGTGAAATTCCAGAACCTGCATTCAAACCCACATCTTCTCACAACAAATCCAGAACTCTTTCCCCAGTATCACGATGGTTAAATCTTGGTATTATTTGATCCAGATTTGTCTGGGCATCAGGGTACCTGAGTTACAGTCCTGGCTCTTTTGTGTTTTTTTTTGGGTAAAGTAATTCTATCTCTTCAAGTATCTATTTCTTCATCTGCAAAATTAGTCAGTAGTACTAAGTGATCACTAAAGTCCCTTTCAGATCTAAAGAGCTGTGCCAACCACTTCCTTTCTACAAATTCAGGGAGAATAGGTTAAAAAGTGGGTCCTCCTTTGTCCTAAGAATCAGGAAGATTTTGTTTCCTTAAAAAAAAAGCTAACACAACAAACAAACCATGAAAATGCTGAATAAATGCATGATGTCAGCTAAACAATTATAGAACCTCTCCAATGTTATTACCTTTCAAGAAATAACTCAGATTTGTGGAGAATAAATGAACCTCATATTCCTTCTGCCCACCGCACTCAACCAATAGGCTGAGCAAATTTTGACATACATTATTACAAACTTATGGCTTGGGTGGTTTTTCCCTCCCTAAATCTATCTCTCCTGTTATCAGCAAGTCTAATCAGACCCAGAGCACAAAGGGAGAACCTTTTTATTCCTGTTTCATTTTCATGACATTGCTTTTAGCAGGTAGTTTACAATTGTTTCAGAGTTCCTTATATCTATCTGCCACTTGGAGCCGACATCTTTTCCAGGCTCAGGAGCTTTTGTTAAACTGAGGCCTTTGGAATGTCACTGTGAGTTCCCCAGTGATTCATGCATGATCGAGAGTTTCACAAGAAGAGAAATTAAATTTGGCAAGAGTTAAGAGTTGCTAAGCCCTTAGCTAGGCCAGCCACTGACATTGTAAGGCAAGATGGAGAGAAGACAAAAGCAGATTCCCCTTCTCAGATCATGTCTCTCTCCCCTAGCTGCCTGTCTTCTTTGTGCTATCTAGAACTAAACAGAGAGATCTGAGAAAGATTCTGCTTTTGATTACTATGATGGTGAACATTTGGGGGTGGGCTGGACTCTTAGTTCTATTCTGAATCTTTCGTCATTAGATTCCTTCCCTCCATCTCAGTTGGGAAGCTGTAATGAAAATAGATATTCATCTAAGCCGGGGGATTTTAACCTGGAGTCCACAAGGGCCTGTGAAATTGGATGGGAAAAAATACCATCTTTATTTTCACTAACTTTTGGTTTCCTTTGTTCTATAGGTTTTATTTTATGCATTTTAAAAACATCCTTCTGAAAAGGTGTTCATAGACTTTACCAGTCTTCCTTTTAACTCAAAAAGGTTAAGAAGCCCTGCCCTAACCAGAATTTGATAATTACCCTCTGAATTCTGTGTCCTTAGGTGAGTCACTTCTTTCTGGGTCTTAACTGTCCTGTGAACGGGTTGGATAAAACGCTCTTTAAATCTCTTTTCAGCCCTAACATTTATATGTTTTAAGGACTTTTGCAGTCTCTTCAAACTCTATATTCTATGCTCATATACTCTGTGACTTACTATTTACATGATGATTTGAGACCTACAAAGTACTTTACATATATAATCTGAGTTTTTCCTCATAACAACTTTATGAGGTTGGAAGTACAAGAATTGTTAACCTCATTTTATAAATATGGAAATTGACTCTCAGGGAGAATAATAGACTCCTATAATCACACAGTTATTACATGTCAAAGGCCAGATTTGAAGTCAGGAAGAGGAGTCTTCCTGACTCCAGTCCTGTATTCTATCTACTGTGTCACCTAACTGTCCAATTGAAAAACATGCTCCAAAGGACCTGTGATGTCTTTTGAGTTTCCTATAATGAGGCAGATTGAAACCTTTCCTTGACTGCCCAGGGGGCACTACTCTCATCTATATCCTTCCTAAAGTGTGTCCCAGGGAGTCTAACTGAGTGACCTTCCTCACTTTTTCCCAACATTAGGAAGGTACCAATGGACCTTTCATCCCTTGGTCTTGTCACATGGTTAGCCAATCTTCTCTTTGTGTCATATGATTTTTTTTACTTTTTACTTTTTACTCTTGTCCTCCAAAATTCCTCATATATTGTAGCCTGCTTACAGCTGCATTAATCTTTCCATTGTTCTCTGAGGGGTACAGTCAGTCTTTCAGAGGCAGTGGTATTCCATGCCTCATAGAAAGTTAGGATTAAAAAGATATGGCTAGGGACGGCTAGGTGGTGCAGTGAGTAGAGCACCAGCCCTGGAGTCAGGAGGACCCGAGTTCAGTTCTGGCCTCAGACACTTAACACCCACACAAAAAAACTAGCCGTGTAACCTTAACCCCAACTGCCCTCCAAAAGGCAAAAAAGAAAACAAAAAGATATGGCTACTGCTCTCCTTCTCCTCCTCCCTTCTATGGAAGAAACAAATAAATGTATGCAGAATTAAAAAATATATATGCAGAAGATAAGCATGTGATCTTATAAATTATAGAGGATATATAGGGTGGCCCAAAAGTCTTAATTTAGTTTTAAGCTATTGAAATTTTTGGAACACTCTATATTTATACCTAGAAAGTTTGTTAGATGTCATCTAGTCGGATCCCCTCATTTTACATATGAGGAAACTGAGGCCCATAGAAGTTAAGTGACTTGGCCAAGGTCAAACAGTCAGTTTCAGAAGTATGATTGAACTCAGGTTTTTTGACCCCAAAGAAAGTATTTTTTCTGTTATACCACACTTCACTAATTAGTCAAGAAAAGGAAGGAAATTATAGGGTCTTTTGTATGTGTGTGGAATAAGTTCAGGATGGAGGAGGCACTAGCAGCTGGTGGAAGGAACAGGGCAAATCTTGTGTAGGAGATGGCACTTGAACTCTATCAGATGTGAGGTTCTACTGGTCACTTTTTCAGGACAGTTTTTCAGAAAACATTACTGATGAAAGCAAAGGTTGAGCATTTGTTACTGACTGATGATTCTGAAAAAAAGCTGAAGACTTTCATGGAGAAATAAGTTGTGAGAAGGGAAAGAATAAGACTGATTTCTTTTGAGACATGAAGCGTTCTGATGTGAATGAGTTTGGGGGCCATTGTAACTAAGCCAAGAGAACCTATGCCAATCTCTCTATGTGAAATCCTGGTAATTAATCTGTGGAGACACCCATGTAACCAATCAAATTCCAGATAAGGTATTTCTTGGCATCAGTCACATTTGATCACTGTTAAGAATGGGTATAAATTGGCATCCGAAAATGGTCTGTTTGAATGATGAGCAAAGCCTGGGGTATGACTGTGAACTCTTCCTGCCACATCGATCTGCCTCTGCCTTTCCTCATGTTGGGATGTAGAACAGGGTGAAGTTCCATGATGCAATGCTCACTGTTATCCTTAGAGAACTTTGTGGAATGAAACCTGGACTAGAATCCTTAGTATTTTATGTCTTAGGAAGGAGTGAAAGCCTTTGGGCTTTCATAGTAAGATCATTTTCCCAGTAGTCAAAAGATATTAATTCTCAGCTTGCTATCAACTAGTTGTATAACCTTGGGTTCACTATTTTCTTTGGTTGGGAGATGAAGAGAATCATAGTAGTTGCTTGAGGGCAGGGGAGGTTTCATTTTTGTCTTTGTAATCCTAGCACCTGAAACACAGTAGGTCTTGAATAAGTGCTCTGTTGAATAAATGAATCATAGACTACTAGTTGGGAAGGACCTGAAAGGCCCTTTGACTGAAGCCAAACTTCACAGAACAAATCTTAAGGACCTAGAGGGCCACATGTGGCCTCAAGGTCACAAGTTCCCTTCCTCTGGGAGACGATCTTAAGGATGCTTGCATATCAAAATTTCTTTAATCCTCAGTTTTACTTTGTAAGAGAGAGAAATGCAATCTGCCTTTACCTGTGTCTTTTGGGGAATGATATTCTCCTATTGATTGAATGGCATTTGGTTTTGCCATTTGGTATTTTATGGCATTTAAAAATGATATTTATTGATAGCTTTGGTTTTTATATCACCTAGGTTTCCCCATTTACTCTCTATCCTGATTTCCCTCTCCTAGAGGGACATCTCTTATAATTTTAAATTCTGTAAAACAAATGAGCACATAAAAAATCTGATTATATATTATATGTAATTTTTAATGCTGGAAGACCTTTACCACTGTAAAATGTCAGGTAAAGGGAATTTTTTCTCATTGCTTCCTCAGGATTAGTCTTATTCTTTGTAATCCTGCAACATTTTTGTTTATTTGTTTTGTGGTGTTTTTTTAATTTACATTTTTGGTCACTATGTATGTTACTTTCCTAGATATGCCTACCTCACTTTGCATCAGTTCATATGACTTTCCATGCTTTTTTGTATCCATCACATTTGTCATATCTTAAAACAGCAATATTCCATTATATTCATATATTCACAATTTATTTAGCTGTTACTTAATTGATGACCTGCTTTGTTTCCATTTATTGCTATCCAAAAAGAGCTGCTGTAAATAATTTGATGTACATACAACCTTTCTTTTGTCAATGGCCTCTTTAGGGCATATACTTAGCAATAAAATGTGGGAATTCAAAGGGTATGGACATTTTAATCTCATATTTACATGATTCCAAATTGATTCCCAGAATTGCTGTGCCACTTCACAGTTCCACCAGCAATGCCGTAGTGTGCTTGTCTTTCTATAACTCCTCCAACATTGACTATTCATCTTTTGTCATCTTTGCCAATTTGCAATTAATATGGAAGCCAGAGAGTGAGGCAATGGGTTTGGAGATGGGAAGAGAATAAACATAAGGATCTGGGCTGCTGAGGGCCAGAACCAAGCTGTGTGCAGCAGCTATGTATGTCATATATGAAAGGTCAGGATTGGGTTGGTTTACATTTCTCTTTTTAGTCATTTGGAACATTCTTTTACATGGTTGTTAATAACTTACACTCTTTTGAATACTGTTTGTTTATGTCCTTTGACCACTTTTCCATTGAGGAATGATTTTTGGTTATATATTTCCATTAGTTGTTATTAGTTGTCAAACCCTTATCAGATATTTGATACAATTGTTTTGTTTTCCAATTTGACTGCCTTCCATCTTATTCTAGATATGTTCATTGTATTTGGACAAGAGCTTTTCAATTTCATGTAATCAAAATTATTTATTTTCTCTACTATAATTACTTTTTTTTGCCTTGTTGGGTTCAGAATTCATGCCCCATCCACAGCCATGAAACATAGATGATCTCCTTATCTTTTTTATGATATCATCTTTAATCAGGTCACATTTCTGTTTTGAATTTATTGTGAAATATACTATAACATATAAGCCTAATTTCTGCCAGATTGCTTTCCATTAGTTTTTCTTTAAAAATAAAATAGAGATTTCTTTCCCAGTGAATTTGTGTTTGGGGGTTAATTGAACACTGGGTTATTGAGTTCCATTATTTATTATTCTTCCTTGTCTAGTCTCTTATTGTGTTATAATATAGTTTCAGGTCTGCATATATTTCCTTTCATTCTTATCTCCCTTATTTCCCTCTCTATTATATTCCAAGAGTTTTAAATTTTTTGTGGTTGTGGACCCCTTTGGCAATTTGGTGAAATTCATGGACCCCTTCTCAAAAAAATGTTTTTTAAATGTGTAAAATAAAATTATAAAGGAAACCAGCTATTTTGAAGTAGAGTTATCAAAATGTTAAGAATACAAATTCATGGAATCCAAAATAAGAACTCATGTCCTAGATCTTTTTTTCTTCCAAATGAATTTTGTCATGAGCATAAAAACTGTAAATTAACTTTAGTGGTATGGAATTTTATGCTTATGTGAGTGGATTATATTTAGTGTAGCTCTGTTGTGCCAAGGGGTCTTCAGAATCTTGGAAAATCTGTTAGTAATAATAACTGACCTTAACATTGTACTTTAAAGTTAGCCAAGCACAATGATTGAATATCTCCCTCGAGCTATAGTATAGCTAAGGGTGTGGTGGTAGGGTCCTTGCCTTGATAGTCTGGGTCTTAGATCCATGGAAATGGGCTTCTTTGTTCTCTCTCACCACTTTATTTTGTGAATATTGGTATAATCCTTCTCTTCTATACCTCAAGGTCCCTTCTGCCTATATTTCTAGAAGGGAAGTTCTGTGAAGACTTTTACTAGTATTTATCAAATGAGTGGACCCTGCATGAAAGGAATGATAAAAGCATCAAGGTGTAGTGCATCTAGATAGAAAAAAAAATAGCTCTCCTAAAATGGAATGTAAGCATAAGCCTTTTGCAAACTGCTTTATTTAATCTGCAGTGCTCTCCATGGTGCTGACCATGGACTACTGGGCTAACTGCATCTGGCCTCAGTCCTTTCTGTTTTTGGAGGAGATTCTTCTTATTTTAAGGGTCTTTAAATATAAAAGCACCTGGGCCTTGGGGCAGAGCTTTGGCTAGTCATTCTGTTGAATTGAGACCCATCTTTCCACATGTGTATCCAGGTTTTTGTTTCCCCTCAAAGAAGAGGCAGGAGAGGGGTGGACCTCTAGAGAGTCAAGCATGGAGCTGTAAAATGGGCACAAGAAGTGTTCCTGACTCATGGGGTTGTTCTGAGCATCAAATGAGATAACTTAATATAAAACTCTTTGTAAACCTTAACATTCTATATTAATGCAAGGTATGTGTGTTGTATATATCCATGAGAACTTTGTGTTTTGAAGTGGCCAATTTTACTCTTGGGTTAGTTCTGGGTCCTCCAGGGCCTGCTCACATTCATGCTGGCTGTATCCAACTGGGAGAAAAGTGACAGCATCCATTAAAAAAGAAAATAAAAAAAGAAACTACAGAGATGGCATAACTTCTTCACCCCAACCACCATTTTCTGTAGTGGCTTCATGCCAGGATTCATGCTGGAGCTTAAAGAAGTTGATGTCTAAGCTGAGTCCAGTCATACCTTCCAAATGAGGTAGTGCCCAAGAGCATAGATATGAATTCTCACATATCAGAGGGTCATTTCTCATCCACCTGCTGGGACCTGAGAGCTGAAAGGGCACAAGGTCTGTGTGATCCTGAGGTGTCTTAAAAGTATATATGACATACATGGCTTGCTGCACAGCTTGGTTCTGGCCTCAGCAGCCCAGATCCTTAAGTTTATTCTCTTCCCATCTCCAAACCCATTGTCTGGCTCTCTGGCTTCCATATTAATATCTCCAGACCTAGTCCATACTAGGTGAAGTCATGATTTCAGGTTGAAAAACAATTGTGTGTAGTTCTTGACAGAAGGTCTCTCTGCGGTCAAGGCATGGGTGCAAAGGTAATAGCCAGGACTCATGGTTTTCTGAAATGTACCTTTCTAGACTTAAAGAGAATAACCATGATAGCTTTCTGGGCTATCACAGGGCTTATGTGCCCCCAAATCTTATGCTTCTCAGCATGGTAAAGATCATGGAGATTAGACTCAGAACACCTGGGCTTGTGTCTTGCCTCCTATGCTTACTAGCTGAGTCACCTGGGACAACTCATTATGTTCTTTGAACTCATTTTGATGAGGGCAGCTCAATAAATTTAGAGCTTAACATGGTGCCTATCACATAATTGGTGCTGAATAAATAAATGCTTGATGACTGACTGGCCAAAGGATACCCATCCTCAGAGACTGAAAGAAAAGAATGAACAGACCAGCAGAGCTCCTGGGGCCTCTCTGTTTTCCCTTCCCTCCACAGCATAATGTTTGTATCCACTTTCTACTTAAGAAGTCTGTCTTCCTTGGGTAATAATCAGAACCTCAAAGATAAGGTCTGCTTTCACTTTATCTTTGCATCTCCAGAGCTTAGTACAAGGTCATTACTAAATACTTGGGGATTTGTAACATTACAAATTGATTGACTGATTTTAATAAACAAGGACAATTAATTCAAACTAATCAGCCCATTGGCTATGCATGAAAATGTGTACCCCTTTCTTTGGTTGTTGTCCTTCGTTCTCAAAGAGGATCAAAATGACATCACTATGTGGGGTCAAAGTGCAGTGGGGCCTACTGTGGCTGATCAGACCACAGGTTGGGCACGAATAGTTTGTCTTTGGAAATGGGAGGTTGCTTCAATGTTATATCAGTCCCATAGTTATTATTCTCTCCCTTCACCTTTCTTTTTAATCACATCCCATTAACTCTTTTTATGTAGCTATAGCTTTCCTCTTCTTCACCATCTTCTCTCAGATTTGTAATTTCAGTGAATTGCTTCCAAAGTCTTCCACTAGGTACCAGGCATTGTCCAAAAATGGTTACTTCAGAAATTGGCAAACCAGAATTTGATTTAATGTTGTGTTGACTGTCTAGACTTAAGAAAGTGAGGAAGAGAATGTTAATAATGCAGATTAAATGAAAATGTTTGTTCTGGACACATTTTTTTCTTCAGAGACTAGGTTCTTAAACATTTACCAGCACAGAACTTCCTTCTTAAGCTGTCTCTTAGCTATAAAGATAGCTGAAACAGGCAATGTGGAGCCCTTAGAATTTGGTCAGATGTAGAAACCATCACCTAATTTTGTTCTTGCCATTGGATTTTGATGACTCTGGAAGAGAGAGTGAGGTCAATGACTTTGAGCAGCTCTGCCTTACTTAAATCCAATTCAAGGGCAAGTAAAGAAAGACATCACCTTGTGATGCCACTGGTTTTCTTCAAGAACAAAGGGCAAACAACAAATCAGAATCATAGAATTAGACTTGGAAGAGATCTTACATATCATCTACTATAACCTGCTCATTTTATAAACTGAGGCCCAGAGTGACTTGCCAGAAGTGACACAGGTAGTAATTAGAGCTGGGATTTGACCTTAAATTGGACTCTGACTTCAAACCCAGCATGCTTTCCCCCTGAGCCAAGTTTCCTCTAGGATTATTCACTATTCCCTTGTCATGTGAGGTGCTGCACTGTCCTCAAGCTCTCCATATTGCCAGTTTCCCTGACTACATTTTACACTCCAATGATTGCCTGAACCACATCTCTGGCCCATCTTTGACTATCCCTCTGCTGGGATGATGAGCTCTGGGCAGGTGGCCAGCCCTCTCCTTCCCTGGATGCAGTCCTGTTTCACACATGTATTTCTAGCCCAAACTCCACACCTGTCTGCTTCTTTTACTGAAACTGTCAGTACATAATGATGGTTTTGAAACAAGGTCCTAGTGTCTCCTTTACACACTGTTCAGTTCCTGAGAAGGGACAGCATCAGTCTGTCTCTTAGAAGTGCTCCACAAATCCTGTTATCAGTATTAGTCTAGCATGGAATAGACAGAATGCTAGGTTTGGCATCAAGGGAAGAGGGTTCAAATCCTGCCTTAAACATTTACACGCTGTGTGATCAAGGGCAAATCACTTTACCCCTCTGAGTTCCAGTTTCCTTATCTGGAAAATGGACACAACAAGAATTGTATTATATAAATCACAGTGTGGTTGGGAGAAAATGCTTAAAACCTACAGAACTAGGAACTAATATAAATTTTTCTTTTGTATGGTTTCCCAAGTAATCATAGGATCATAGCTTTAGAGCTGGAAGGGAGGTCAGCTAGCCTAATCTTCTCATTTTACAGATGAAGAAATAAGTCCAGAGATAAGAAATGGACCAAAGGTTGTAGTAAGGGACAGAACTGGGAGTGCAATCAGGTTCTTTGAATCCCAATCCATCACAAGGTCTCTGCTGATTCAAAACTGCTTATAATTTACTAATTGCTTTCATTTATATGGCTCTTTAGGGCAGGTAGGTGGCACAGTAGAATAGAATGCTGGGCTTCAAATCAGGAATACATCTTTATGAGTTCAAATCTGACCTCAGACACTTACTAGCTGTGTGACCCTGAGCAAATCACTTTGCTGAGTTTCCTCAGCTATAAAATGAGCTGGAGAAGGGAGTAACCAACCACTACAGTATCTCTGCCAAGAAAACCCCAAATAGGGTCATGGAGAGTCAGACATGACTAAAACTACTGAATAAAAACAACAAATAAGGCTCTTATTACATGATCAGATTTGACCCTTTCTAGACACTGCAAATATTGTTATTCCCATTATATAGATCAGGTACCTGATGGGAAGGGAATAAGTATTTTGTAAATATTATCTCATTTGATCCTCATAAAAACCCTGGGAAGTAGATACTATTGTAATCCTTACTTTACAGTTAGGGAAAATTAGGCAGACAGAGGTTAAGTGATTTGCCCAGGGTCACACAGCTACTAAGTATCTGAGGTCACATTTGAACTCGGATCTTCCTGATTCTATGTCCAGTACACCTGCCTTAATCTTATTGCCTCCTAGGGTTTGAATTACTAGTGACATATCTATCAAATTATTTGTCTTTTGTATCCATGTATTTGCCATTCAGAAAACATTTATTAAGAGTTTTCTATCCGTAGAACCCTGTGCAAGGTGCATGTGGTGGGGGGGGGGGAAGCTATAAAGATAACAAAAAACCATAGGCCCTGACCTCAGGGAGCTTACAGTCAAGTAGGGGAGATAAGCTCCTTATAGGGATACTATGTACAAATGAGAATGTTTTAAGTCCCTAACTAGAAAGAATGCAAAGCGCTATTAATAATAATAATTTTGATTCAGTCATTAACCTACCAGATAATCTACTGATGGGCACTTTCTGGAACTTTATCACAACAAATATTTCTATAGATATCTTTCTTCTCTCCCTTTACTTTTATGGAACAACCTGGCTTCTCTTCTGTCTTCCCTATTTGTTCACCTTCCTTCCCCTCCATGTGATCCTAATGAAAATCACAGTTTCTCAATTATACTACCTTCCTACTTTTCCTTTCTGCCTCCCATTTACAATTCCCCTTGCCTTCTTCCACTCTATCTAAATTCTTCAGCTGTCCCTCATCTGTCATCTTCTTCAAACATTTATATTTAAATTATTATTTTTTTCATCCTACTCAATAACCACGGACAAAAACCAAATATTCAAATACACAAACAAGAACAGAAGAAAAACATGAAAAAAAATCATTGTACATGATGGCATATGGCTTCTTCAAAGTTTTCATTCCCTGCCACTGACAGCTGAGGCCAGGAAGGAAAAAAATAGGAGCCGAGTGCTTCCAAACAACGCAGGTTTGCTCAGCTGTTTTTATAGTTTTTCTTTCTCCACCAAATTCTTCCTGTTTTGTGGCCTGGGCCAAGATTTGTTTCCCTCTTCTTCTGCCTCCTCCTGAGCCTGTCAGTTTTAGCTGCTGCATAACCTCCTCTCCCTCGGTCTTCACATTTGGTGTCTTCCCAGCATGCTCCACTCACTCTCACAGGGCTAAGGCTTCTTTGATCCTCAGAAGATACTCAGAAGAACTGGATAAGATGCTCAGAGTGGGTCTTATTATCTCATTTTCTAGATGGGGAACCAAAGTACTTTGAGGAGAAGTGACCTGCTCAAGGTCACTTAATGAATCAGTGGCAGAATAAAAATTAGTTCTTAGAACTTGACTTATAGCATGATTCCATACTTCTGTCTATCATAGAGAGATAGACTATTTTATAATAGAGTATTTTATGCATGTGCCAGGCACTGTGCTAAATACTTTCCAAATGTTATCTCATTTGATCCTCAAAACAACCCCTCGAGGGACGTGCTATTTATTATCTCCATTTTATAGATGAAGAAACTTAGGTAAACAGAGGTTAAGTGACTTGCTAGGGTCATACCGATTTTAAGTATTTAAAGCTGGATTTAAACTCAGGTTTCCTGACTCTGGGTCCAGTTCTTTATCCAATTCACGACCTAGTTAATTTGAGCAGGCAACCTGCTCCTCCTCCTCCTTCACAGAAACAGCATTCATATAGAATTTTAAGTTTTCCAAAGCGCTTAACAAATGTTATCTAATTGTATCCTCACAATAGCCCTGGAAGATAGATGCTACTATTGTTAAGTGCCTACTGTGTGCAAGGTAGTGTGTAATATGACAAAATACAAAGCAGTATTTGCTCTCAAGAAGCTTATATTCTGCTCTATGTCTTTCCACAGTCTATCTCCTATGCCTAGAATTCAATTCCTCTTTAATTTCATCTCTTAGAATTCCTAGGTTCTTTCAAAGAATACCTTGAGTTACTTCATGAAACCTTCCTCATTCCTCAATTCTTAGTGTCTCTGCCTCAAAAACTTATCCTCTTTACAGAATACTATTGTGTTGTAAGAAATGATGAGCAAGGAAACTTCAGAAAAACCTGGAAAGTCCTATATGAACTGATGCTCAGTGAAATAAGCAGAACCAGGAGAACATTGTACCACATTGCTAGATGGCTGACTTTGGTAGACTTAGCTCTTCTCAGCAATGCAAGGATCTAAGACAACTTCAAAAGCTCATGAGGGAAAATGCTATCAACATCCAGGGAAAGAACTTTGGAGTGTGAATGTGGATGGAATCATACTATTTGCTCTCCTTTTCTTTTGTTGTTGTGTTTCATTTCTTCTGTCTCCTAGTTCCTCCCATTTGTTCCTAATTCTTCTTTACATCATGGCTAATGTGAAAATATGTTGAATATAAATACATAAGTAGAGCCTATATCAGATTGCATGCCAATGGCAGGGGGAGGAGAGGGAGGAGGAGAAAATTTGAAACGCAAAATCTTGTGGAAATGAATGTTGAAAATGAAAAATAAATTAGTTTTTTTAAAAAAGAAAAAATCTCTTAAAAATTTATCCTGTTTATCCTTTTTTTGGGGGCAGGGTAGGGGACTTATACACATCTTAGGTAGCTACTTGGCACAGTGGGCAGAGCACTGGCCCTCGAGTCAGAAGGGCCTGAATTCAAATCTGGCCTCAGATACTTACTAGCTGTGTGACCCTGAGCAAGTCACTTAATTCTGTTTGCCTCAGTTTCTCATATCTCAAATGAACCAGAGAAGGAAGTGGCAAACCCCTCTAGTATCTATGACAGGTAAACCCCTAAATGGGCTCGCAAAAGTCAGATATGACTGAAATGACCCAACAGCAACAAGAATATACACACATTGTCTTTCCTGTAGAATGTAAGTTCTTTGAAAGCAGGATCTGTTTTCTGTTTCTTATTTATCTTTGTACCCCCAAAGCCAGGCATGGGGCCTGGCACACAGGTGGCATTTATATGTCAACTGATTGATTACTTAAGTAGTTTCTTCCTTTAACCCAGTGATGGGCTGATCTATGGGACAAACAAAGACTAGCTCTGCCAGAGATAGGAAAGAACAGAGGCAGCTCGCCCTCCAGAAGAGAGTCCTAAGGCAAGAAATGAACAATAAGAATGGAATTTCTTTCATTGAATATTTTATCTCCCTCTAATATCTCTACACATGGGTATTAGATGCCATAAAAGGACCTGGCAATGAACTGAAAGCCAGGGTACCACAAAAGATAATCAGAAACACGGGGAATTGTAGTGAGTGGTTCATCTGTGCCTCAATCACACACTATAAACAATCTTTACAGTCAGTAAAATCCGCCTTTTTCCCCCCTGAAAGCAGATGGAATGTCAAGTAGGAGTTGTAATTGAGTGATGTGATTTACATATAGATTAATCCATATTAGTCCAAGGGAGAATCTTGACTCAGCAAGAGGATATTTGTCATCCAGTTGCTTTGCTCACTTAATCCAAAAGAATTTGTAATCTTAATTGTATTGTATGTTCTAGAAACATTCCCCATGATTACTCCATGTTTGAGATAATGAGGCTGTAATGAGTCCTACCAGTTTTTAAAAAAATATTATTATTGGAGGAATTAATAAATGAATTATTTTGGCACTGGGGCTTGACTTTTCCTGGCATAAGCAGCTTTCTCTACAGTAGGGGCAGCCCTGTTCAAAGAGATTTTGAGAGAGCCTAGGCTACAGATGTGGTTCCCTGAGTGATATGTTCTTCCTCTGAGGGCAGTGGAAATTTCTATTCATAGACCAACAAGAACTTATTCAATGAATGAGTAAGTAAAAAATATTATTAAGCAATTACTATATGCTTAGTTTACTGGGGATACTAGTATTGGGATACAAATCAAACATTATAAACTCCTTCCCTCAACTTATGTTATTATTGTTTTTTTTCATTCTCAAAGAGGACCATGGCATCAGGGAGGTGATGCCATAACATGCATGTAAATTGGATTTAAGTGAGGGAGGGCTGTGCAAAGTTACCAGCCTCACTTTCTCCTCTGGAGTCATTTGGGTCCAGTGGCCAGATCTAGATTAGAACTACTGAAGATGGCTCAGGATGAAATGGTAGACCTTGGCCTTTTTAAGCTAAGGTCTTTAACAAGTCTCAGTTTGACTGAGGCAACACCCATTCAGTGATTAATACTTTAATGGGGAAGACAACACACAAAGTGGGGAGGGGGTGGGATGAGGGAGAAATATGCTTTGGTACTGAAATTCATAGGGATGGTGAGTGGGATTGTATGGCTAGTAGATTGATACACTCAATGAATTCATAATGATATGGTTGGTTTAATCATGGTTCCAGAACTAAGAGGAAGGGGAGGAGGAAAGAATATCCTTTTGTGTGTGTGGAAGTAGGGTGGGGGGTGGGGTATCGACAAAGCAACTGGTGAGGAGTCAGTAGGGAAGTGAATAAAGCATGGACTGGACTTTTCCTGAAATAGCTTGCCTATTGTGCTTTAGGCATGGTGCTAGGGGTTGAAATTTCCTTTCCTTTCCACATGCTTTCATATTATGGAATTTGAGAGCTGACTAGGACCTCAGTAGCTATTTGGTCCAACCACCATTGAAAGGAGCTTTCCTTTTGAAAGGAGTCCCTACTATAACATATCCAACAAGGTGTTGGTTATCCAGCCTCTGTTCAAAGGCCTCCAACGAGTAGGAACAACTCTCTCTTCACTGGATGTCTGAGCTCCTTGGATAATTAAGAATTAAAACAAAGAAGAAGATTTAGAACCTCTTTGTCTCATATTTCTAAACTAAGTCAGAGGTCGCTCAGTGGATAGAGCATTGGCCCTAGAGTCAGGAGGACCCGAATTTAAATCCAGCCTGAGATACTTAGTAGTTGTGTGACCCTGGGCAAGTCACTTAACCATGATTGTCTCCAAAACAAAAATAAATTGTTAGTCTGTCAACAAACATTTGTTAAGTGCCTACTGTATGCCAGGCTCTATGATAAGTGCTGGAGAACATTCACTGAGGAAAGCACTGAATTCTTGCATTAAAAAAACCCACAAATCATAGGTTTTAGAGCTGGAATCATTTACAGATGAGGAGATTGAGATCCCCAGGAAGTTAAATGCCAAGGTATAACCAGTAGTTAATGCTAGAGCCTGAATTTGAAGTCAGGTCAGCTGACTTAAAGATTCATAGAACAAGAACTAGAAGGCCAGCAGAGGTGTTATTTGGACTCTGCCTTTTCTTCTATCCCTCAGCTAGTTCCATTTTCACTGTATCACATCATGTCGCATAATTTTAAATTGGGACAAACCAAAAAGCAGCCTCTCTGAAGGCTTCTGAGAGGATGGTATCTCTTTGGGAAGCCAAAAAAGAGCTCTATAGAAAATGGAATAATTAATTTTCTGTGGCACAACATTTCCCCAAGTTTAAGTTCTGCAAAGTAATAAAGCTTACCATCTTGTCAATTCTGAATTCTGGGGATGCATTTATTTTTTAAAATTTATGACTTATCTTCAGAAAGGCAACAGCCAGAGTGTACAAATTCATATCCAACTTGGATCAATTTATTGTTTACACAAAATACAATAGAAAATAGAATCCATCTACAGCAGACAATCCAGAAACTCTGCCAGTTTGAATAGCTATCATGAGATTATTCCTCGATTCCTATTCTCTGGCAGACAGGTATTGGGTTTGTGCCTTCAGCCCATTTCATAGTCAAAGCCAAAAAAAATGGCATGTATAATATAGACACAACTACCCTTCACTGTGTTTCTATGATTAATGGTTATATTATAAGGTCAACTGCAGGCAATGGCCAATTCAATGTAGCTTAATTCAATAAACATTTATTACATGGCATCTGTGTTCAAGAAAAGAAAAAAATGAAATAATCCCCATCCTCAGGGAATTTCCTTCTACTGGGGGAGACAAGATATAAAAGGAAAATATATAAAGAAAAAATATAAAGTAATATGTGGGGTGTGGTAGAGTGCTAACAACTGGAAGGGACTCAAGTAAGTGTGTCTCGTGACATTTGAGTTGAACCTTGAAAAGAGCTAGCAATTTTAAGAGGTAGAGGTGAGGAGGGAATTCATTCTAGATATGAGGGACACAGAATCTAGAAAGGTCCAGAAAAACAGCAAGTCAATCATTTGACCGTCAGTCATTGTTCATGAGGACAAAGGTGAAATCAGCCTGTAACAATAAGTTGGATCTGCTTAGAAGCAATAGAGAATCTCTGTAGCTTCCTGAGCAGAAGTGCTCATGGTTAGATGTCTTCTTTAGGGATACTGCTTTGGCAGCTGTGGGGAGCATAGATAGTAGAAGGCAGAGACTGGAGACAGCAATCCATTTCCTGGAGGTTATTATGATATTCCCAGCGAGAAGTGATAGGAACCTGACGTAGTAGTGGCTGTGAGAGTGAAGAAAGAGGCAATAGATGACAGGTAACTCAGAGACAGAAAACACAAGGTTCAGCAACTGTTTGCCTATGGGGATAGAAGGGAAATAAAGAATCAAGGATAATTCCAATGTTGTGATTGAAAGTTTTGAAAGTAAGGAATCATGGATGATTCCAATATTGTGATTGGAAGGATTTCAAATGCCCTTGAAAAAGGTTCCCATTTCAATGTCATAGTAGAAAAACAGGATCAGGGCCTTGACCTGTGATTTCACTTGTTATAGGGACTCCTGAATGAGGGAATTCCAGTTTACCTAGGCAAGTTGCAACTTTCTCTGCAACTTGGAGTCTTAGTGAGCTATGAAGAACACTGAGTGTGTAAGTGATTGGCCCAGAATCATACAGCCAGTTTGTGTCATTGGTAAGACTTGATCTCGGGTCTTCTCATCTCCAGTGCCAGTTTACTATGCCAACCTTCCTCTCCATTATAATGGAAGCTAAACAAAAATATCCCATGTCCCATGGGCATAGTGAAAAAAGACCGCTTCTCTCTAATCCCAATTTTGAAGACAAAGCACTCCCCCAGAGGAAAAACGCTATTAATTAACTCTCTCTCAAACCTAACCTGAATTTAAAGTATCTCCAAATTTTTTTGATTCATTTTAAAATGGTCATTTCAGAGAGATCTCAGTCCAAAGAGTTGTTATAGAACTGGAGGAACAATTAACTTACCGATATTGAAATTGTTGCTACAGAAAACATCCAAAGTTGTAAGCAAATGTAAGGATGGATGGTTTAAAGATTCTTCCAAGGAGGGGAAAATAAAGCTGTTGGCCAAGCTGGTTTAACTGTATTCAACCCAAAGAAGCTCTTGGTCACCCTACCTTGCAAAGTCCATGGGGGCAGTGTGGACCAGTGGGAAGAACATGGGATCCAGAGTCAGGTAAACAGGATTCAGACCTTGAGGCTGCTATTTGCTCCCTCTCTGACTCTGTACAAACTAGTTCACTTGGAACGATCCTCTGTTTCCTCATGGGTAAGATGAAGCAGTTAGACTGACTAATCTCTGTTTCCTTTCAGTACCTCCAATGATCATAAGCAACAAAGTCACTCTAATCATTGCATGTCTTGCACTAATATCGATTGCCTGGAATGAAGAAGTACAGAATTTCTTTAGAAAGGGCCTCTAGGCCAAGGCAACATAGAATGGGAGACTTGGTGAGTTGGCTGCCAACATGGGTACAGAGGAGGAGGATACAAATAGGTTAGAAAGGACATTTTGAGATTAAGAAATAGAAAGTATAAGAATCTTGTCAAATAGGAACCTCCTTTGTGTGTGATGTTGGTCCTGAAGCTGACTCTCCCACCCTCACTCTTACTAGCATGTTGAATGTCTAGAGGGTGGTTACTGTTTATCACCCTTGATATTCTAGGGATAAACCTGTGGGGTTGGAGGTGCCTAATACTATTGATCATCGACCTCTTTCTGCTTTGTTCCTCCAAAATCATTGGACCAGTTAATACCTCCCCAACATTGGGGCAGCTAAGTGACTCAGTGAATAGAGCACCGGCCCTGGAGTCAGGAGGACCTGAGTTCAAATCTGACCTCAGATGCTTAACATAAAAACTAGCCATGTTAGATTGGGCAAGTCACTCAACCCCAATTGCCCTACCTTCCCCCCTCCAAAAGCAAAACACAAAACAAAAATACCTCCCCATCATCAATGAACAAATTAAGTTAATTAATTAGCTTTCACAAAGGGATATTTATTTAGAAGATACAGAAAGGACCAAAGTAAAACAACACCCCAAATAAGGAACACATACTCCCCTCTACACCACTTCTTTCCTGGAAAGAGTGAGGTTAAACTCTGAAACATTCCTTCCTTCAAGGTCACTTTGGGATGTGGCTTTGCCAGAGGATGAATAGAGTTTCCTTTTGTACAGTACACAGTTTCTTGGCTGCTGGGTGGACTCATTGCTGGGCTGGGTCAAATGGGTTACTACCTAGGGCTGGCTTATCCCTGGACTTAGCTGCTGCTGCTACTGGCTCCACTTGTTTGAGGGGAACTTTGATGGGTATTCCAAGCTTGGGAAGCTCATAAGGTTGTACCCTGGTGCATACACATTTTTGATACACATTCACCTAACAATTAACATATAGAGACAAAAGAAATAGTAGTGCCATGCATTTACAACCATATGGCAATTGGGTGGAAGAGAGAGAGCCTAAGTCTCCTTTTCCCATGGGAGGCCCATGGCAACTCTTGCCTCACTCACCATCAAGGAAGAGAGAGAGTTTGCCTGTTTGAGTCTTTTATGTGCATACTCAGCTCTATCCAGCAGCCAATCAACAGATGTTTCAACACTACTCAGTAAGCTAACAGGAAATCATCAGAAGTCACTTGCCACTGTTCAGAAGTGGGGAGAGAAAGGGACTCTCCTTCATATGTTTTTGGAAACAAACTCACCAACTCTCTACATGAATCATCAGAAGTCAAAAATATTGTGTCTGTTCTAAGGACTAGACCCTCATCTGCCAGTCCCCACATGAGGACAGAGACCATGCCTTATTTCCTATGTGGGCTTGAACAATCACTTCACCTTTCTAGGTCTCAGTTTTCATATCTGTAAAATGAGAGGGTTGAGCCATGTTGGTGTTGGAGGACCCTTCCTGCTTTGGGCCTATAATGTGCTCAGCCTGGTACTTTGAACAAAGTAAGTACTTGACAAATGGTTGTTGGGTAAATGAAAAAATGAACATTATAGGAATAATGTTTCTAGGAATGGTGTCAATCTTTATAAAACAGCATGGGGAGTGGAAAACATTGATGTCTTAATCAGGTACAGGTGCTAAAAGGTGCCCCCAAACTGGCTTGAATCCACATCATTTTCCTTTGCTATCACTTTCATTATGAAACTATCTTGTCCTTTTCTATCTCAGTGGTTCCTTTAGCCCTGAAACACCAGCCTGTTTATGAGAAACAGGCCAGTTAATGTGATATAAGACCTCTGCATTCTAGAGTCAAAAGCAAGCCCGATCCATCTTCCATAATTTGCTTCAGCAGGATGCAATATGAGAAATGCATCCTATTACAACAGGATATTTCCCTCCTTTTTATTCACAGTCTCTAGAGTCGAATTACCATGGAATACAGTCATTAAAAGGTTATCTAGTGAACAACCTCACCCTTGAAGGCAGAGCAGAAGGCTCTATTCCTCTGTGAGTTGTTTCAGGAAGTATCTCATGGCTGACAATCAGTGAGCTAAATCCTTCGACAAGGAGAGATTTACAAGGACTTGTCTGTGGAGACATAGTGTTTCTATAGACTTCAGGCAGTTCTGGGACCAGGGATTAGCAGCACAGCACATAAATACTGCTTACAGCTCCTGAATGCCACAACTGGGAACATTCAATAGGCAACTATGTGTAAATATGCCTATGAAACCAGGAACTTAATAACAATCATGTTCCGTATAGATTTTTTCCGTGCTTTTCAAGGACCATAGATTGGGTTTTAAGAGGCATTCTCCCAACTACTGCCTCACCTCTAGAGCATGTGAATGACTGATCTCCCAGCCCTTTCACCTCACTGTAAAGAGACTTCCATGGCTTGATTATTATCTCTGGAGTTAGCAGACTGGAGGTTCCTTTAAAGCTTTCAGTTTGGATTATTTTGGTTTTGTTTTTGTCTTCCCAGAGTCTCATATCATGCCTTATTCTTGTTAAAGGCATTTTTATTCAATCTCCTCTTTTCTTGGGGCATGGTTATATCATCCTTTGTCCCCATGGATTTTGGTGACAATGTAAGACCCTGATTGTCAAAGATTTGTCTTTAAATTTTGGGTGACCGGCCAAGTGCCTGCATTTGTAAAATAATGGAGTGACATTTGAAGGCCTTCAAACACTAAAGCTTCATCTCTGAAATTCGTTGACTCTAAAACTTATTTCCTATTTCTTATCGCATTCTTTAGGAAGGAAGGATGGAGAGGCAGGAAGAGCAGAGGGCCAGTGATTTAGACAAGATATGAGGGAATATAAGCTACTTGAGGACAGTATTAACCACTGTGGACAGAGTTTGCTAAAAATGACAATTTGGGTCTGATGAAGAAATTCTCAATACTCGGAGCTTTCCAAAATTGAACTGGAATGTCTTGGATGGGAGTGAAGTCCCCTTTGATGGGGGGTTATCAAGCAAAAATTGAGGACCACTGGTCAGGTGCATTGTAGAAGGGATGGATCCTGCTCAGCTATGTCCTGCTCTTGGACAAGAAGGCTTCAGCGGTCCCTACCAGTCGTGATGTTTGGTGATTGAGATCCTCAGATCATTCCAGGGACTCATCATACAGCCTTGAATATGGCATTTGTATAATAAATGTTTCATGAATAAATGAATGTACCAATTTGCTGAGTTTTGAATAGAACTCTATATCTATCTCATCTTTTAATTTTAATATCAGTTTTCTCTCTCCTTCTCTATATACTTACTTTATACAGGGTGTCTCAAGATTTTTATTAGGACACCCTGTATATTTATATAGGAAGGGAGAGAAACTGTCGAGAATTTTGAAGCTGGAAATTCTCAATATCTGTGTGATTTTAAGCAAGTGAGCTAAGCTTTCTGAGTCTTGGTTTCCTCATCTGTAAAACAGAGATACATATCTATTTTCTGTCTATGTTGCAAGGTTATTATTTGGATTAAATGAGTGAATGGATGGGATACTACTTTGTTAAACAGTAACTTCTAAATGATGTTGATAATAATACTAATGACAATTATTGAAACTATAGAGTCAGTATCAAACTATTCCTTTCTATTGTGCCCAAACCAAGGTAAGATTCCATTTAGGTTAAGCTTCTTATCTGTCTGGATCAATGATTCTCTGCTAACCTGGGCAGCTTAGCATATACTGACATGCTTTAGAGAAGACCAGGTCTGGGACATGCTGTCTCCATGAAGTTACTTCTTACAATTGGGCCTGTTCAGGAAAACAAGTAGTCAATTTAGTAAAACCAGTGGATGCAATAGCCCAAGGAGACACCATGGAAACAGATAAAGGAGTCCTGGTTGTGATGGATGATCAGTGCCTTGTAGAACAGAATCTTCAGAAAATGTGGCACCAGGCAGAAAGAATGATAAGGAGTGAAAGCTCTAAAGCAGCCTAGCAAGAAAGAATAAATTCCAGGAGATAAAGATGGTTCACAAGTGAAGTAGAAATGAAATCTGGGCACTGAGTCATGAGATCCAAGATTTAGCACTGGAAGGGACATCATTGGCTATTTAGCCAAACTCCCCCATTTTACAGAGGAAGAAACTGAGGGGGTTGTGCCAATTCCCTAATTTTCTGAATGACTTTGGGCAAATCATTCCATTCTCTGTGCTTCAGTTCCTTCTTCTGTAAGGTGAGAGCGTAACACTGGTTGCTTTCTAAGGTTCCTTCCAAGTCTGAAATTCTATTATCTACTTATAGTTGTCTTTAAGTAGCAGGAAGATTTTCATGTGGGAGGAGGGATTCGGTTCATTCCACTTGACCCCAGCAAGTAAAATAAAGAACAACTGGTAGAAATTACAGAAAAGCAGATTTCAGCTTAGTATATGGAAAAAAATCTAAAATGGATAGTGGAAGGAAATGGCGAGCCACTCCAGAATCTTTGCCAACCACACCCCCAGTGGGATCATGAAGAGTCAAACACAACTAAAACAACTGAACAACAATAAAAATAAGTTCAGGGCTGTAATAGTGTCCTTGATCTAGAGGTAGAAGGCAGCTCAAAGGCCATTTAGTGCAACCCCATCCTTGTATAGATGAAGGGCACTCCCAGAGAAGTAAAGTGACTTAGCTACTCAAGGTTACACAGGTAGCAAGCATCAAATGGCGGACTGGAACCCAGGTTCTCTCATTCCAGATCTAGTGCTCTTTCAGTTAGGACATAGTAGATAAAGCACTTGGCTCGGAATCAGGAACATCTGAGTTCAAATGCAGCATCAGTCATTTACCATGGACTTAAGCAAGTCACTGAGCTTCTGTTTGCCTCAGTTTCCTTATCTGCAAAATGGGGATAATAATAATACCTTTATCCCAGGATTGTTGTGAGGATTTAATAAAGATAATACTTGTAAAGTGCCTGAACACAGTGCTTGGCACGTAATCAAAGCTATGTAAATGTTTACTACTACTACTACTACACTACTACTACTACCACTACTACACTACTACTACTACTGCTACTACTACTTCTACTACTACTACTACTAATACTAATACCACTACCACTACCACTATGCCATTACCACCACCATCACTGCAGCTACTACTACTACACGACTACTACTACTAGTACTACTACTACCACTACTACTACTACACTACTACTACTACTACTACTAATACCACTACCACTACCACTATGCCATCACCACCACCTACAAAAGAAGACAAAATAGTCTCTGCTCTCAAGGCAATTTCATTTTCATGTGAAGAACAACATACGTGAGTAGGTATAGGTGAGATGTCGGGTTTCTAGTTCCTCTGTGCTCTCTGTAATCACCTTTCCTCTCTCCCCCTGACCAGATTCTGGCTATCCTCATATGAATAAGGCTTGTTAAGGGCCAGCATACTTTATTTATATGATTTCATTGGAAACATTTTCATAGAAAATAATTTTGAAGAAAGTTGATGTCTATGAGCAGTGCATAGAAAAAAACAGGACCTCAGAGAGAGGATTGGGCAGGTAACACTGTTGTTTAAGAGTTGAAGAATATTTGTTTTATTTGTTCCTATCTGTCTTCTGCAGCCTTCTCACTTTCTCCGCTGTTCCAGTCTGGTCAAAGCACTGCTCATTTGGATTTGGTGCATGGGGTAAGGCTAGGAGGTAGTTTAATTGTTTTTTTGCAATAAAGTTGTGTTGAAAAAAATTAAAGTCTATGCAAATTCCTAACCCCTTTGGTCCTGCATAAGCCCAAAGTAGAAAAAAAAAAGGCAAAATATTTTTAGGGCACATTTTTTAAAAGCATGAAAAAGCCCAGCCAATCCTTTTTTCTCTTACCATTCCCCCACTTCCATCTCTGCTCTTTGTTTCTGTCCTGAGCTAAGAAGAAAGTGTTTGTCCTTGAGCTGGGATGGTTTAGACATGCTGGGGACCAGGAGAAGCACACACAGCTCACACTATGAGAAGGGCATGAATATAGTCTTGGCAGTCACTCAGGCAGCCAGAGGGCTTTGAAGTATGTCAGTGGGCTTCCTTTTCCCCTACCTCTGACATTGTTGGTTTTATAGGTCAGTGTTTATTGGAGAATAATGATAAAAAATTGTATCACAAAAGTAAGAGGTAGGCTTGTAACAGAAAGATATATGTGTATATGTGTGTGTGTATAGTCTATGTATATTCAATGCATGTTCTATGTATATTCTAAGTGTGAATTCTACATGAGTATTCTATGTGTATTTTATATGTGTGTTCTTATACTCTGTTTGAATTCTACTTGTATATTCTATATGTGAAAATTTTATGTGTGAGAATTCTGTGTGAATTATACACATGAATTCTGTGTATTTTATGTGTGTATTCTCTGTATGTTCTATGTGTAGATCCTATTGTATTATACACACATATTATATGTGTATCCTGCGTGTGAATTTTACATGTGAGAATTCTATGTGAATCCTATATGCATGCTCTATATGTATCTTATGTGTGTATTCTACATCTATTCTCTATGTACATACTATGTGTGTATTCTATGTATATACACATATGTATATAGTCTATATTTTATGTCTGTGTTTTATCAATATCTATGTATCTTCTATGTGTATTCTATGGGCATGTGTGTATTTTCTATGTATATATTCTATGTGTATCCTGTGCATATTCTAGGTCTATTTTGCATATTTTACATGTGTGACACATGTATACATATGCACATGTGTATCTATCTCCCTAATCCTCCCCTCTGCGTTGTTATGGCATTCTGAAACACACTACTGGGTTGAACCCAAATCTTTTAGTCTAATTAATGACTAAGTAATTAAGTTGTCCTTGCTTCTACAAATAGCATGATGAAGTACAAAAAGCTAAGACTCTGTTATCAGTGGAATAAGGTTCAAATCCAATCTTTGCTACTTAGGATCTTTTCCACCAGGGGCAAGTCACTTAAGGTCTCTGGGCCTCAGTTTCTCCATATGTAAAGTGAAATGGTTAGATTGGATGACCTCTTAGACTTCAGTTCTCATTATCTGATCCATCTTTTGTAAACGTCTTCTGAACATGAAAAATGGAGGATTTCAGATTGTTCTCAGAAAAGCCAGAATCCCTTTTCCTTTTTATGGGCATGGCCTCTCTTTGGTTCCTCAGGGTTTCATTCTTGATAGCTTCCTATCCCTCATGGACTAAAATCCCTTGCAGAATTTTATGTGATAGGATCCTACTATGGGGATTTCTTTGTGAGAACTCCCTCTCCCCTGAATTGTTGCTGCTGTCTTTCCATTTTATTTGGTGTATTTCTTGCAGTTTTGAAGTGCTGAGGTAATTGAGGCTCTCATTCAGCCATCACATTAGAAGTACCTTGCTCTGCTTTGGGCAGAGAGAGAGAACTCTCTAGCATACATCAGTATAATTGAAGGCCCCCATCATACTATATCATACCTTATGCCAAGCTTATGATCCCAAGTGCCTCATTCTTTTTCTTCTTCTTATCTAGAAAGACTGAAGTGCTCTGATGACAATATTGTTGCTGCTTTTGCCTATTTCTTAAATGTTCTCTATCACACTTCCCCATTCCCTCAGGGTCCTGGATTTCCTCATGTGAACATTTAAAAAATATATAAAATGCTACTTTGTGCCTATTATACCTCTTTTGTTTTTCTTGAATAATGTATACCCTTCTAGTGCTACATTCTAGCCATAGGTCCTACCCAGGGCTGTAACTAGGGTAGAGTTTATCAGGGCTCTAGCCTAAAATGTAGATAATTAGAGGTACCTTTTCCATTGATATTTTCCTGGCTGGTAAAAATGTGAAATTAGCACTCAATTATCATGGCTAATTAGAGAAAATAGGGATCTATCAGGTGGACTACATTTTTACTTCTTACCTCTCAGCTATGACATGCCAGGTGAGCATCTCCCAAGCCAATCCAACCTCCTTCCTCCCCTGGTAGAGCCAGCAGTCACTGTTACTGTTAGGGGAGTGGATCCTGATGTTGGAAGTGCCCCCTCTCCCAAACATTCTGTCCAAATGAATTCTTCCTAAAAACTTAATTTCAGGGTGCGTTTGGAGCAGCTCACCCCAGATTCACCCCTTGATGCAGGTACTTGAGACACTACTTTTGGCTCTTGTCATGTTACATCAACTCTCAGGGATTCTTGTGAAGTCCAATTTGTCTCCTTGTTTTAGAATCTTTATACCTACTTTGTCCACTTGTATGTAGACACAGGTTTTATTGACTAGTTTCTTGGTTTTTGTTTTCTTGAATTTCTAGATACTTCTCTTTTTGTTATTTATCCTTCTACCTTGTGGCCCCTCTATATAGAATCTATCACGGTAGATCCTCTTAGACAGTTTTCTTCTTCATCCTTCCTTTTCAGTCCAAAGCCATTTTGATTAAGTTTACAAAGTTTTGGGCAAAAGCATTTTTTACCATCCCTTTTTAGGCACACTCCATTCCTGATCAAGTGTTTTCATTATTATATTGCAAATTATCCTGAAATCCAAATTCAGATATCTTTTAAACAATCTTTTCATTTTCCAAAAGTTCTTTCTCTTTTGAAGGCTTTACATTCTTTAATTGACTGCAGCCATGAAAAGACCCCCTGTGCCCCTATGGACTTACTGTTCAAGGCTTCATCATCCTTAGTAATGCTTTCTAGGATGTTTTGGCTGTGCCACTTATGACTAGGTGAATCACCAGAAGCAAGTAATAGTCTTGGGAGGATCTCTGTCTCTATGCCCTAAGAATGCAGTAGAAAACTCTTTAGTTCATGTCTGGTAAACATGTGATCTAGTGTTTGGCAGAATTAAAAAGAATGTTTGTCTTAAAACTTTTGAAATAATCAGAAATTATTCTGGGGATAAATATTAATTCTGGGGATAAATTATTAATGGGGAAAGTTCAATTATTCTTGAAAGATATGGCTCTTTTGAGCTACCACTTTTTTCAAAATGTAGTTCAAGACTTGGTTTTGTGGGCAATAGTATTTGTTACAGAGAGTGGCCTAGATGGTGAATGATAGTCACAGTGTCTTGAGCAAACAATTCTAAGATAGACAAAATTAAGAAGGAAACAGGTAATTAGCAAAAAAAGAATTACCTAAAGTTTTTCCTGATAAAGTCTAATTTCCAACATATCTAAAGAATGGACTCAAATTTGTAAAAACAAAAGCCATTTTCCAATTTGTAAATGATCAAAAGATATAAACAGGTAGTTCTCAAGGGAAGAATTCCAGGCCATCAACAACAAGACAAAAATCCAAATCACTAATTATAGAGATGAAAACTAAAGCTACTCTGGGGTTCTGCTTCATACCTCGGAGATTGGCAAATCTGACAAAAAAGGAAAGTGTAAACATTGGAAGTCTTGCAGGAAGCAGGCACATTGATGAACTGTTGGTGGAGTTTCCACTATTTCCAGCCATTTTGGAAATACAATTTGGAAGTATGAGACCCTAATGTTCCTGTCTTTTGATCCAGTTCTATCACCACTAAGCCTATACCCCCAAAGAAAGCAAAGAAAAATGAAAAAGACCCATATCAATAAAAATACTTGGAATATCTCTTTTTGGGTGGTGTCAACCATTTTCCAAGCTCAGTGTCAATTGAGCCACTGGCCATCTTATACCATATCCATCTTCAATCAACATGAATTTAAGTGTTCACTATGTGTCAGGTATTAGGCTAAGTCCTGGGTGACAAAAGACAAAAGAAAAAAAATCTGTCCTCAAGGAATTTATGTTATGCAGGGGGAGACAACATGTATACATACAAGGTTCTTTATATATTTGAGATCTTTATCTGAGAAACTGTCTATAAAATCCCGCATTCCCCAATTTTCTGTTTTCCTTCTGATCTTGGCTATCTTTGTTTTATTTACACTAGCTGTAGCAGCAAGCACCCCAAGCGCGTTCTCAGGGTTTGCAGCTACCACAGGTTCTTGGATCTGCTTTGTTAAAGGAAAGCAACTCAAAATGGGTTAACAAGCTTACTTTAATCAGTCAGACATATATCATTTACCTTGTTCAGGAGAAAAGGTCAGCACCCTGAACCTCAAAGTATACAGGCATAATTATCAAGACAGAAACATCAAGTAGACAGATTTCCAAACTGTCCAACCATTACATCCATACCCAGTCAACATCTGGGTTTCCACATTCTGGGTTTTTCAAAGCCGGGGGACTCTCAACAACGGCTTCCCAGAATTCAGATCAAATCACAGAACACTTCTCAAAGTGAGTCCCAAAACAAAGCTACACATCAGGGCTTATATAGCCTTCTCCTGGCTCAGAGAATGTAACAACCCCATTGACCCACTGGCCAATCAAAAAGTATCTACTGAAAAACAAGCCTCCCACACCAGGCTCCAGGTGCACGTTAGCCTAGGGGCAGGGAAGATCTTTAAATCTGCATTTCCATTACACTAGCCCATTTTAATTTAATGTAATTAAAACTATCTATTTTGTACCTAATTTTTCTATCTCTTATTTATTCATAATTTTTCACCTATTCATAAGTCTGATAAGTAATATATTCCATGTTCTCTCAGTTTTCTTGTAATATTTCTCTTTATATCTATGTCATGGATACATTTATACTATGTTATGGATATGCTTGTTTTATCTCATAAATTAAAAATAATTTAAATGAAAGAGAAAAAAATAAATGTATGAAAAGCAATTTTAGCACCGGCTCCAGTGTCGGGATGACCTGGGGAATCAAATCCGGGCTCAGATACTTAGCACCACACCCAGAAATAACTGGCCGTGTAACCTTGAGCAAGTTACTTAACCCCAATTGCTTAAAAAAAAAAAGTAATTTTGAGGGGGGTGATACTAGCTGCTGGGGGGTTGTCAGGAAATACCTGTCATTGTTCTTACAAATGAGATACTGATTTATTCTGCATTGGCTTCACTCATTGTCCCCATAACATTTCAAGCAAAACTATTCCTCTCTGGCTGCTACTTCCCTGTAGGTGTTGAATCTCCTATTAGAACATGAGCTTGTTAAGGGTATATACACATATTTGCAAAATCCCACATTCTACACTAATCCCTCTTGCAGAGCTTTTCCTTTGTTAATATTTCCCATTTCTCCTATATGTAGCTTGTTTTGTATATGTTTGCTTGCATCTTCTCTCCTCCATCAGACTGTAAGATCCTTGAGGGCAGACACTATCCTGTGCCTCTTTTTGTAGCTCCTGCACTTAACAGTACCTTGCAAGTGGTAGGAATCTAGGTGGTGTAGTTGATAGAGGATAGGTCTGGAGTCATGAAGACCTGAGTTCAAATTTGACCTCAGGCACTTAGATGTGTGACCCTGGGCAAGTCACTTAATCTTGTTTGCCTCTGTTTTGTTATCTGTAAAATGAGCTGGAAAAAGAAATGGCAAACTCTCCAGTATCTTTGCCCAAGAAAATTCCAAATGGGGTAATGAGTCCAATGGGACTAAAACAATTGAATAATAATAGCAAAGTCATTTAATAAGTGTTTATTGAATTGGATACAGACATATGTATTAACTATATTTTTGTAAATTATTTTTTATTATGTATTATTTTATGTTATATTTTATATCTTTTTCTCTTCCATTAGACTGTAAGCCTCATGTGAGGATTATTATTATTATTATTAAATAGGAAATTTCCTCCTTTGTACTTATCTCTCTGTCCTCTAGGACAGTACATGACACATAGTTGGAAAGAAGGAAGGAAATAAGCCTTTATTATAAGTGCTCACTATGTGCCAGGCTCTGTGCTAAGTGCTTTTGCTTTTGAGTATCACAAACAACTCAGGGAGGTAGGTGTCATTATGACCCTCAAATAGAAGGTAAGTGACTTACTTAGGGTCACATAAGTATGTACTTGAGGCTAGATTTGAATTTAGATCTTTGTGATTCTGGGCTCAATCCAGTGCCCACTTGGCTGCCTCAGTAGGTGCTTAAGAAATACATCCTGGGGTGGCTAGGTGGCACAGTGAATAGAGCACTGGCCCTGGAGTCAGGAGGGCCTGAGTTCAAAACTGGCCTCAGATGCTTAACATTTACTAGTCATGTGACCTTGGGCAAGTCATTTAACCACAATTGCCTTACCTTCCCCTCTCCAAAAGTCAAAGAGAAAAAAAAAAAGGAATGCATCCTGATTGATCCCCTGGCCTGGGCAAAGGGTTTTGCACATAGCAAGGGCTTAAATGCATTTTTATTAATTGATTCATTGGTTTAAATGATCTCTAAACTCCCTCCCACTTCTTAAGAGTCCTTAATTCTGTGATTAAGGGTCAGGGACCATCTAATTTTCTTAATTATGGAGGCCCCTTTGATTTCTTTCCTTTCATTATGACCATTTGTGGTTGTAGATTTAGAGCCCAAAGGGACCTTATTGGCAAGCAAGTATAACTTGCTCATTTTACAGATGAGAAAACCGAGACCAGAAGCCCAAGGTCATTTAGGTAGGAAGTACAAGAGCTGTGTTTCAAACTCAGGTCCTCCTACCCCAAAGCCAGTGCTCTTTCTACTATACGAAGATGTGAAAAGCATTGTTCCACATTCATAGACCAGCTGAAACATAGATACCAGTTGTTGGTCAATAAGCAATAATTGAACACCTACTATATACAGACTTTGTGCTAAGCACTGGAAATGCTTTTTAACGAAAAGTTCAGATGTTTACAAACTTAAAATCCCCACCAGTGACAAAATAATTTTATTTTATTTTTAAAATATATTTATTATTATTATACTTTTAATTTAACATTTTTTATTTAATAATTATTATATATTTTATTATAAAATTTATTTTACATTTAATATGATGCTTTAAGATTTGTAAAACATTTTACATTCATTGCTCATTTGAGTTTTATAACCTTAAGAAAGGTCACAGATTAGGAATATATGGTTACCTCAGAGAAGCTGTGTGACTTGCCCACCACCACCACCATCATCACAGGTCAGCAAGAGATCCCAAACTGTCCCTAAGTTATTATTTGTCTCTAAGTTCTTATTTTCTTGTAAAGATTTAATTGGACAGCCAAGTGGCTCAGTGAATAGAGTGCCATTCCTGGAATCAGGAAGACCTGAGTTCAAATCTGGCCTATTGCTTACTAACTGTGTGAGCCTGGGCAAGTCACTTAACCATGTTTGCCTCAGTTTCCTTATCTGTAAAATGAGTCAGAGAAGGAAATGGCAAACCACTGCAGTATCTTTACCAAGAAAACCCCAAATGAAGTCATAAAGACTCAAAGTCACAACTGAACTATTGATTTAATGAAAAAAACATCATGTGCTTCAGTGCTAATCCCCTTGTTCTTTTATTTTTCCTAGAAGGAGATAAAGTTTGTAGCTTTACAACCTACCTAGAGATCTTCAAAGACTTACTATCTAGTTGAATCTTTGGAATAAATCTGCTCAGAACATAGTGGAGAAGACTAGAGATATTCCTATGGAAGCTTAGAGTTTAATTTTTCATGTCTACTCCTGATTTAATCTCCACATTTAGAAGGAACCTTTTAAGAGAATAAATTTCTTTCTTGTAATCAAGGCTATAATTAAGTAGATGTTGTAGACAGTTAGCTCTTCTTGTTTTATCAATCTGATACCCCAAATACGTTTGATTCCTTTTGCTATGACCAGACACTCTTACTGAATTGAATGCATTGATTTCTTTCATGTTGTGTAGACACAGCACAAGGTCCTGATGGGTGAAGAGTCTGTGTAGTCCAGAAGAAGGTGTCATAGGATGTCAGGGTTTAAACCTTGACAGGACCTTAGAGATTGCCTAATCCAGGGATTTTTAATTTGGGCTCTGTGGACTCTTTATATTTAGGGGGACCATGAACTTGGATAAGAAAAAAAATCACACATTTATTTTCACTAGCTTCTATCTGAAACTTAGTATTTCCTTTAATTATGAATGAAAATAAAAACATTATTATGAGAAGGGGGTTAATAGACTTTCCTGGCCTACCAAAGGTGTTTGTGATACAGTAAAGGTTAAGAACCCCTGCTCTAGTCCATTTTTCATATGGCAAAACTGAGGCCCAGAGAAGTTTAGTGATTTGCCTGAGGTTGCAGACAATTATGCACTAAGCACTGATTTAAATCCAGGTCAATAGGTTCACTGATCTAAAGCTAGAGACCTTCTGGCTGAACCCTCCCATTAGGCAGATGGAAGAACAGAGGTCCAGAGAGTTTTAGGTGATCTGCCTAAGGTCACTATAGAAAGTAGAGAGCATCACTAGTTTCCAGACCCAGGTGCTTTGGACACAAGTAATACCCTCTTTCATCATCTGATTATACTGACTCCCCTGCCTGGAATGCTATTCGCTACAATTTCTGTTTATTTATTTTTTCACATAAGTAAATTCTCCCAATCCTTCCAATATTTAAATGAGACTCTTTGCCTTCTTTAAAGCCTTCCTCCATAATTCAAACTATCCTGATTTCTTCCTACCTTGACTGCCTGGAGTAGTCGCACGCTTTGCTACTCAATCAAATTCTGTCATATATAAAAGATATCATAAAGTACATGTATGATTGAAAAAGGAGGTAGGCTGGGAAGGGGGGAGGTATACAAGCTCTTCCCAGTAGAATGTAAATTCTTGAGGCCTGGGATTGATTCTTTGTCATTTCCCCTAGCGAAATGTTTTATATGTATTAGGGGCTTAAAAATTCTTGGGGATTTGGTTTAAGTATAATGAGAGTCAGGGATAATAGACAAACAATTCAAATTCTGCACTGGTTGGTATCCAATTACAGTATCTTAGGCCTAGTTGAAAGTCCTAAGGTTGTCCTTGATATGTTACAAAACTCAAAATGTTGATTACCAGTGAGTGACCTGTTTCATTGCATTCATTTCTATGGAGCAGAGATTACTGATGACTCCTTAGCCTCTGTATGTCAGATTTTTAAAAAATGGATACATGACCTAATCATCATCAATCATAAACATTCATTATACAACTCTGAGAGAAATTAATAGAAAATAAATTATTAAATAACTAGTTGTTAATATTGGGGAGAAACAGGATTTATCCGTTTCTGAAACCTTATTTTCTGCTTGGCCACACCCGAATCTAAAAGACATCCGATGATAATGAGACTGGATCAGTTTTCTCCTCAATCTTGTTCAGACCCCACCCAGGTGGGGAAGCCCATTGTGTTCTAGTCAGGTTTGGGTGAGGGATGGTGGTGATGGTGGTAGATCCTTTGTCTAGATTGCCTGAGGTTGGGAATAGTCTGGGAGTACTTCCTTCAGCCTCTCAGAGATGACTCTGGAGGAGAAAGTGAGGCCGGTGACCTTGTGCAGCCCTCCTTCACTCAAATCAAACTACAAGTCATGTCATCATTTCCCTGATGTCATGGTCCTCTTGGAGAATGTGAGTGAGTAGTAGCTCCTCTCTCTCTCTCTTTCCCTCTCCCTCCACAGAGTGAATGTAAATACTAAATACTAACTTTCTCTTTTGACCAGGAACCCTGATAATCCAGTCTGATTTTTTTTATTAAAGGGGACATCCCTTGAGTAATTACTTAAAGAGGTCTATTCATTGAATGGACATTATCTCACTCAAAGTGATAACCTGAAAAGGTCTTAGCCTAAAAGGGTCAGGATCTCCCATTGCATCCTATAACATCTCCAGTTCTGATGAATATCAGGCTACTGGACCCAGATGGTTCTGGAGGAGAAAGTGAGGCTGGTGACCTTGCACAGCCCTCCTTCACTCAAATCAAAGTCAACTGCAAGGCACGCCATCATCTCCCTGATGTCATGGTCCTCTTTGAGAATGAAGGACAAACAGAACAACGACAGAATAGGCCCACCTCTCATAATATTCATTCTCTCTCATTACTTGTTAATCAACCAGAGTGATTGCCACCCTCAGGAATACACCCCTTTTCAAGGGCATAAAAGCCTTGAGTGGGTCCCATGAAAGTTCTACGGCATTTGAGAGTGTCACTGACCCCTTTAATTTTATGCTAGCATTATTAACAAAATGATTAATTACCCAGAAACTATGTCTCTCAAACTTTTTATACATAACACCTCCTAAATGCTAGACATTATACTAAGTGCTGGGATAACAAAAATAAAAAGGAAATAGTTCATGCCCTCAGAGAATATACATTCTAGTGAGGGAGACATTTTGTATATGTGTGGGTATGCGTGTAAGGGGGAGTGACCCTTGGCAATTCACTTGTCTGGGGCAGGAATATGCTTCTCAGAAGAATCAATTATTAAGTTGTCTGCCTTTATAATTCACTTGTTTGAGGCTGCATCATAGTTCTTAAATCTAATTTAATTTTTTGGGGGTTACATTTTAAGTTCTAAGCTATCTCCCTCTCTCCCTCCCCACCCTGTACCAGAGAAGGCCGCTATTTGACACAGATTTATAGGTGCTTCTTTTTATCAGTTCTTTCTCTTTAAGAGATGTAGTTACTGAGTTAAATTGGACCCAGAGTTCTATTCTGAGACAGTAATTGTTCATTTGCATATGATAAGCTATAAAATATTGGAACCCATGGAAAACTCAGTCTGCCTCAGTAATTTGCATATGGACAGTTGAAGAATTAAAACACTTTTTTTGATTAATAAGTAGGGAAATATAGTTACCAGAATTGCTCTATGATTATGAGACAAATGTAACCTAATTCTAGGTAAAAAAAATGAGAATTTGTTTACTAATTACAAGCTAAGGTATTGTACATAGAGAGAAGCCTACTGTGTAACCAAGGAAGGTAAGAAAAGGAGGAGAGAGAAGTGAAAAATTAATTTCAGAATTAATGCAGCTCTTTGCATTGTCAGTTGTTGCTGGGAAAATTGGTTGGTCAATGAGATGTAGGGCTCTCTACTGCTCAGGAAAAAAAAAGGAGCAGAGAATATATATTCACTCTATGATGATTTGCTGGTGAGAACAATTGAAGAGAAGAAAGATGAAACAAGATACTTCCTTGCATTACCACCTTCCCTCCCCCGTCCCTGAGAGTTGGAAATGAAGAAGAATCTTGCAAAGGATCAGATTTGGAGAGACTTAAAAAAAAACCAAACAACTTTAGGATAAATGTCACTACATTTTTTTCTACAAGAGCCTAACTCTATTTCACCTGAAGGCATCAGTTAGCGCTGAAGCTTGGAAGTGAGACACAATAGCTTCTGCTGAGGGGTAAGTATGGCTAAACAGAAGGTCACTTTGGAAGTTGAGAATCAGAATTAAGCATCAGACTGAAACATCATGCCTTGTGAGCTATTAGTCAAAGAGCTGATCCATGCTATGTTCTAAGAGTGCTTGCAGGGGAATATAGGAAGTATATGAGGGAGCATATAGGAGTATAGGAAGACTAAAAAGTAAGAAGGGGCCAGGTTAAAATCGCGCTCTCTACTGAAGCTCACAGAGTGTTGTCAGCTCAAATAAAATAATTTCTTCAAAAGTACTTAGTGAATTGTGAAGAACTAAGGCCAAGTGTGTGATAGCAGTCTCAATCATCTACACTATCTGGCATGTGTTGCTAAAGAAACCATTATATTATGTCTCAGAGATCAAGGAAGAAATTTCTGAATATGAGGTTGACTATAATTAATAATGCTTGCATAAGGAATAAGTATTGCAATCTATAAAATCCCCATTTTTCTTAAAGATGAAAGCTCCATCTACTCATTCAAGGAACTGGTGAAAATATTTCTTCTCAAATCTGTTCTTTTTAAGAAAAATCACCCCCACCACCCTGCCTCTCTTCTTAGATACTACTGACTAATCCACATGTGTGCATGTGTGCATACACACACAGAATTATCTTATTTACTTTGCTGATGGAAACATATGCTTTTTCAATATAGGAGTTTAGCAAAGGAAATCAGAACCCCACATGTGTTTTGAGATACAAGGTGATATGAGTCATTTGCTGCAGAAATCTGTGGCTGCATCTTCACTTTGGTAATTGAGCAGGAAGTGATTAGGGAGCCTTTAGAAAAGGATAAAGTTATCATTTCATGGGCCTCTGCTAACCAGACAGGCAAAGAGAATATATGTTTTTTGAGTTGCTGCTTCAGAAATATGCTTAAACAAAAGAACCTTAACTTGATGCTAGGCACATCATGAGAAAATTTGGTTTTGCCTGCCTCAACTTTTGTTCAAAAGGAGAAATATGAAGCAATCAACATTTATTAAGCACCATAATGTTTCAAGCACCGTGCCAAGTTCTGGGATACAAAAAGGCAAAAGACAGGTCTTGCCCTCAAGAAGCTTACAATCTAATGGGGAAGACAATGTGCAAACAGACATATATAAAAAGCTATAGACAGGATTATTGTTTGTCCTTTGTTCTTGAAGAGGACCAATGACATCAGAAGGGAGATGTCTTGACTTGCAAGTGCATTGAATTTAACTGTGCAGAGTCGCTAGCCTCACTCTCCTCCAGAGCCATCTGACTCCAGTGGCAAGACATAGGTCAGGATGACTGACCATGATGGCCCTGGATGTAGGATAAATAGGAAAAGAACAGAGGGGAAGGCATTAGTATTAAAAGTGACTGGGGAAGCTTTCCAGTAAAAGATAAGGTTTTAGTCAGAATTTAGAGGAAGCTAGGGAAGTCAGCAGAGCTGAGGAGGGAGCGCATGCCAAATATTAATAGTGGGTACAGATCAATCATTTGTCCTCATTTTTATAGCCGTTTATATGTATAAATCCTCAAGCTTTGATCACTACTTGTGTTAATAGTTCCTTATGTTCCCATCAAATGGGGAAACCCCAACTTTCCCTCTCATTTAAAGGACAGAGGGAAACAAAATCACAACTTGAGATACTGTTATATAACCCAGAGCACATAGGATCGGAGATCTGGGGTGGGTGGGTGGGTCCCTGGAGGGCTTCTCTGCTCAGTTAGTAAAAAAGCTGCAACAGTTCTGGCCACTCTTGGACTGGCTGCCTTGCAAAGGATATGCATTGCTAAAGACCCTGAGAGCTATATTTTTGCCCCAGATTTTGAAGAGAGGAATCTAATGACAAGAAGGCCTGGGAGGTGGAGTTTTTAAAGCCTGATGAGAAGAAGAAAACCACCTGGAAAAGAGGGATGTGTTGGGATGTCCCTCCAGAGCCACTTAGAACAGCAGTGCTGGTGGCAGAAGGAAGGAGTAATGTCAACATTTGCTGTTCTCTCTGTCTCTGTCTCCATCTCTCTGTCTCTGAAATTGCTGGGGCAGAGTGGAGTAACAGGTGATCCTTTTCCCTTTCTCCTAGATGTGTGATCCTGGGCAAGTCACTTAACTTCTGCCTTAGTTTCCCCAGCTACAATATGGGGATAGTAACACAGTAACACTCCTACGTCCCAGGGGTGTTGTGAGAAATGAATGAGAAAATATTTGTACGAGTGCTTACTATAGTGCCTAGCACATAACTTACATTTAATAAATTCTAGTTTCCATAATTAGGAACCAATCTTATAGTCTATAATTCTACTTCCAAGGGTAGAATTTCTATAGACCTAGGAATTTAAATCTGTCCCATCAGACCCTGAGCATAAGCCTGCTGTGACCTTCTAGTGGTAATACAGGAGTTAATGGTAGCCATCACTAAGGTGGGGGAGGGTGGCAGAGAGGGAAGAAAAAAGGGGAAAAGAAATTTACATGATAACTTTGTTGAATATTTGGAGGAAATAGCAAGTTATACATGACAGATTTGCAGTTTCATGTGCAATCATCTTTCTTTTTATACTACGTTATGGAAGTGCTTGTTTTGTTCTGTGAATTGAAAATAAAATAAACTTTAAAGAACTCAAGTATCCAGAACAGGTCCATTAGAGTAGATCCAGGAATAGGATAAACCCCTGAAAAGAATCTTCTGCCCTCTCTTCTTCTCACTCATTTTTGGATAGATAGAGATCCCAGTTTATTATTATTATTATTTTTCCAATAGTTCTCAACTCTAAAGGATCTGTGATTTCACAGGCAGGGGCACTTCCTTCCCAATGAAGGCTGCCATCTTCTTCACTCTTTTATAGTTTGTATGGCCAAACAACATTTGTTTCTTGGTGGCCAACCTTTTGGTGGTGAGTTTTGTTGATTTTAATTATGCTGGTCCCTGGACAACAGTCCTGCTGCTGGAAGCTTTTCTAAGTTGGCAGGACCTGGTAGAGCCTGTGTCCAACTGGCATAGCCCTTGGGACCCAAGAACTAAAGGCCACTTTCATCCCACAAAGCAGCACCTGGGGGAGACTTTACTGATTATTCCAGTTTATCAGGGATGAGAATTGGATGACAATTTTATGAGGATAAGGCACTCCTGTTCGAGGAAATCCAGTCTACCAATGCAGGTTAGCACCATATCTGCAGTTTAAACTCTGGGATAGTTACCTAAATCACAGAGAGGTTAAGTGATTTGCCTGGTAAGTATCTGAGGCCAGATTTGAACTCAGGAAGTTGACTCCAGGCCTGGCTTTCTATCCACTGTGCCACCTAGCTGCCCATGCAGATCTAGGACCTGAACCCAATTATTTTGACTCCAAATGCTCTCCTGCGAGGGAATGCTCCCAACATTATAATGAAAAATCAGCATTGTTATTATACTTTATTGGCCATTTTCAGAGCAGTAGGTACTAGGGCTACCTGTATTCAGAAGAACACTCTAGTGTTGTAATTCTTGCCCTCATAACCTGGTTGGTGTCCAGGCATTGTCTTTACACGGGACAATTTCACACCTAATGGTTCTGTTGATGATTCATTCTGGAGAGCTGAACCTCTCAATGAGCATTTCATTTGTTGTTTGAAAAACCTATTTGGATTATACTGGCTTTCTGTTATTCATAAAGCCTTCTATTTGTCTCTTCTCAAAATGCCACTGCATCAACCCATCTCATTAGCTGTAATAGACCTTTTAGCTCTTAGTGGTTTATATAGTCCTAATGTATTACCAAGTGATTCATATCTCATTTAAGCATGATGTTGTGCATTATGGCTGCATTTATTTTACAAACTCCCCCCACCCCCACCCAATTCTTCCCTCCTGTCACCTTAGCAAGGGTTATGAGATATAGAAGCCAGTGTTCCAAGTGTCTTCAGAGTGGAGGACTCTGGGTAATTATATTTGATGAAACTCAGAGCTGCCACTGTAGAAGGTCTATGTGAACCTTGAAGTTGTTTATTGTTTGTTTTCATGGGTTGATGTCTTTCCTCGAGCATGAATTGGATTTAAGTGAGGCAGTTACACAAAGTCATAAGACTCTCTCTCTTCCAGAATCACCCGAAGTCCAGTGGCAAGACAAAAGTCAGGACAGCTGGTGATGGCCCAGGATACAGGGGGTGACCTTGGTGTCTCTGATGTTTGACTAAGCTGCCTTTGTGGCCATGGGAACAAATCGTTCTCATCCTCCCATTCTGCCAGGGGACATCTTCACGTGCTCGTTTCCCAATGTGGGCTATAATAGAAATGATAAAGGAGTAACGAGGAACACAGGATGTTAGACGCATGCTAGGTCCTTGAAAAGACTCCAGATAATCACAGGCAGGTACAAACCACTCAGATTTCTTGGCACTGCATGGCTGTATCTTTCAGTGCTGTCAGCCCTTTGTGTTCTCAGAGTGGCTAAAGAAATAATTCAGTCCCACATGGAGATTCTAGAAGGTCCTCACAAAGAAATGGGCTTGACCTTAGTCTTCTCCACCATAAAGAGTAGTAGCTAACAAGTAGTAGTATAGTGAGTGAAGGTATGCAACTTTACATGTATGATCTCATTTCTTCTTCACAACTACTTGAAATTAGGTATTATTATCTCCATTTTACAGATGAGGAAACCGAGATTGAGAGAGGTTAAGTGATTTGGCCAGGGTTTCACATCTAGGAAGTAACTTCCTCCACTGATGTTTTTTCACTGATAGAGAGACCAGTCAGTGGTTTCCATGTAAACCTTCCAGAGTAGAAGCTTTGAGTTTCATCAAGCATGATTACATGCCAAATATAATTACAATGATAGAATTTTGTGTTGGAATGAATCTTAGTAGTTGTCTCATACGGCCTCGTTTTACAGATAAGGAACTTAAAGTTGAGGAAGGGGAACTGATTTACACAGGGTCATCTGAGAGGTAAGTACTGGAGTTGAGATTTGAACTAAGTTCATAGACTCTAGAATGAGAAGAAGCCTTAGAGATCCCTTTGTCCAAGAGAGAAACCAAGGCCCCAAAGGGCTTACATAATTTCACAAAGTAAATGGCAGAGCTAGAATCAAAACTGAGGTCAGGTGTTGTCATGTTAAGGGGATTTAAGATCTTCTCAAGTCATTAATAGACCTCAGGTGGAGCCCATTAAGGGAAGTTATCTTAGGGAGGCTTGTTTGTAGGAAGGCTTTCACACCTTTTGCTAATTTCTAAGTAGGCCCTGAGTCACAAGGGTTGTGTTGACTTTTGTCTCTGAGAAGTGTATGTATACTCTGAGTTTGGGGTCTCACGAGAAGGATCTTGTGATTCCCTGGTCGAAATTTTGAGTGCCCATATGTACAGAGATCCCTGACTGCTCGGATGTAAAGGATCTCTCCATCCAGGGATGTATGTAAAGTGTATAGTTGATTCAGGCAGTCAGAACCCTGTCTGTTGGTCTTTATTTCTCTGCTTGTATTTTTCTGTTCATATTTTCTTTGAAGTTCAGGGTGCTGATTTTTCTCCTGAACTAGTGAATGTAATTAAAAAAGATTGTTGACTCCTTGAACAGCTATCCTTCCTAATAAAGCAGATCTAAGAACCTATGCTAGCAGCCATCCTGGGGATGCCAGTGTGGTTGCCGATACAGGGTTTCATTGAATTAGAACTGGAAGAGATGGTAGGGATGTGTCATCCATCCAACCATCCACCCACTTCCCTCATTTATTTTAATGAAACCTAGGCTCATTCAGTCAATAGACATTTCTCAAGCATGTAAATGTACCAGCCACTGGGCCAGGTGCCAAGGAGCTTACATTGTATCAGAGGAAACAATATGGGAAAAGATCAGTTTTTCCAAAATAAATACAAGATAATTTTAGAGGGATGCTACTAGTGGTGAGGAGATGAGGGAAGACCTTGTTGGAGTTAACCTCTGAATGTAACTAAGAGATAGGGGTGGGGAGGAAAATTCCAATGTAACAGAGGATTTTCTGGTTGCAAATTCACCATTTTCCCATTGTACCATTGCTGCTTTTTTGATTGCTTATTGACCAAGTCCACTTTTTGCAGATAAGACTTTGGATTCTCACAATGTCTGTCTTTCTAGGTGTTGATAACTACCACTCTTCTTCCATCTTCTTCCATACTTGGCCTTTTTTTTTTTTTACTAAGTTAAAGAATGCTGGTGCCTCATTGCCCTTGGAATGAGAAGAGGGGTGGGAGGAGGAGGAGGATCCTGATTAGTTTTGTATTCACAGGTGTATTTCTTAATCTCATCAGAATCCTGGGGGATATAGCAAGAATTCATGACTGAGCCTCCCCTGTAGGGATTAGAGCTATAGAATTAGTGGTGTAGTGAGAAAAGCACTAGGCTGGGAGCCAGGAAACCTGGGATCAAGCCCTGAATGAAAATCATATAAGCTGTGTGACGTTAGGTTAATCACGTAGCCTCTCTGAGATTGAATTTCCTTATCTTCAAATGGGGATTATGTAATTTCCACTAAATATCTCAATGCTTTTGTGAGACTCAGATGGGATAATGGAAGACATTTGGCAACCATAAAGTACTCAACAAATAAATCTAGATTATGATTAGGAAATAATAGTAGGACCAAATACTCCTCTTGATGCCTCATAGAGGTGGCATAGAGGTGACCCTATATTCTCAAAGGCTAAACCAACAGAATATATGACTTTGCAGGTCTTACCAAACTGGAAAAACTAAATGAAAGCCTGGCTGCAATCTGAGTATCTTGTCATTCAAGGACCAACCTGCCTAAATTTGGAAAGACTGATAACCAGATCAGTTGCAAAAGGATGGATTTTTTTCAGCTGCACCCAATTTGTGAAGACCATGTAGAAGACAGAGGGGAGTTGTGAGCTTTGTTGCTTATGGGAGGAGTCAAATGAGTCCTTGAGGATTGTAATGTAATGCCAAGGAAAGGCAACTTCCCAAGGTTCAGAATACCAGCAAGGTATACAAGGATGCAATACTATCTAGGAAAAAAACCATGTAGGGGATGTAATCCCATATGGCACCTCCTCTATACGGTATGCCCGATGTCTACTGTTGAGTAGCACCTGGTCTCTAAATTCTCAAATTCAAATGATTCGCTATTTGGGACAATGTTTTTCTACCTTTTGCCTATTAAAATATATTAATGTCATTCATTTTTACATCATAGTTATTTCCAGATGTTCCTCCAGCCTAATGAGTCCTACCTTGTAACTACCAATTAATGAAGCATTTGTTAAGCACATATGCTAGAGCCTAGGCTAGGTGCAAGGGGAGGGGAAGGGAACAAGCATTTGTTAAGTCTGTACTGTGTAGCAGACTCAGTGGGAAGTACTTTATGGATGCTATCTCACTTGATCAAGTGCTTAGAGAGACAATAACAAAAATAGAAACATTTTCTGTTGTCAAGAAGTTTCGTTTTTGTCGGGGGACAACATAAATATAAAGAAGCATATGGAAAATAAATAGTTACTTTTGGGGAGAAGAGGACTAGCAACTGGGGGGAACAGGAAAAATATCATATTGAGGGTAGCATAAGCTGATATTTGGAGGAACTTCAGGATTCTAAGACACAGAGGTAAAAGAAAGTAAATGACAGGCTTTGGGGGGATGATCAATCAGGCAAAGCCCTGCAGACAGGAGAGGGGGTGTCACTGTGGAAGGAGCAGCAAGAAGGCCAGCGTGGCTGACCCATAAAGCTCATGCCCAGTCAGCATTGTGGCCACATCTAACAGCGTATGTAACATTCTGTGTCCGTGGTGGCCTGCAGTCTTTGTGTCCTTCTGGTGCATTTTTAAAGGCACTAACAAGACTCCGACTGGGAATTTGGTTTCAGCCATGCATATTTGGGTGCTCTAAGGGTCTCTATCAGGGAACATCAAAAATCTCTTAGGGGTTAGTACTCTTGGAATCTTTTAGGCAGTGGATATCGAATAATGGCAAAGCTGGATAATGCAACATTCACTCTTTTGATGGAAAAAGAAATTTAATGGGAATGATAAGAAAATAGTCTCTTAGAGGGATTTTAATTTAGAACATGCAAATGTATAGAAAACAACTCTTCTAGAATGGAAATAGAATGACAATAATCTTTAAAAAATAAAATATAATTTTTCCTGAAAAGAGGATGACAATGGATTATCAATGATATGCTTCATTTGGAATTGATTCAGTAAAGTGAGAAGGGCCAGGATGTTGAACCACTGCTTTCTTGTGACCAAGTAGAAGGGAAGAGAGACTGAGTAGGGCTGAGTGGATATTTATTGCTTTCCTAGGTCACCTAAAGAGAAGAGGGGAAAAACTGAAACAGCACCAGCAGGTTGCTCTCTTGTTGCTAGCTACAAAGGAAAGAGGAAGAGAGGGAAAGAGTGAAGGATGGAAGGAGGGAGAGAGATAGAGAGATAGAGAGGGAGAGAGAGGGGGAGAGAGAGAGAGAGAGAGGAGAGAGAAGAGAGACAGACAGGGAGAGAGAGGAGAGGAGAGAAAAGGAGAGGGAGAGAGAAGAGAGGAGAGGAGAGACAGAGACAGAGAGACAGAAAGAGAGGCAGAGGGAGAAAGAGGAGAGGAGAGAGAGAGACAGAGGGAGAAAGAGGAGAAGAGACAGACAGACAGAGGGAGAGAGAGGAGAGGAGAGAAAAGGAGAGAGAGAGAGAGAGAGAGAGAGAGAGAGAGAGAGAGAGAGAGAG
>NW_027185804.1:26497030-26498947 GCF_028583685.1 Petaurus breviceps papuanus
GAGAGAGAGAGAGAGAGAGAGAGAGAGAGAGAGAGAGAGAGAGAGAGAGAGAGAGAGAGAGCGTATGGTTGTAGACATTTCCATGAGGCTCCAATAATAAGTTTGATCCTGAAGAGTGAGGCAATACCCATCTACATAGTAAATTCTGCCTATGAAAGAAGTCAGGTTGTGTTTCTGTTATGTGTGTTTCTGTAGTATTAGATGAACAGAAAGCTGCATCTCCCCATCTAGTCCACATGCTCTTTGGGGACCAGAGAATGGAACCAACAGTGTCTTATACTGTTTTCCATATAAGGACCCCTTCTCAAAGCCATGACCTTTAGAGAAGCAGTGTGATGTGGTAAATATAGAGCAAGCTTCAAAGTCAGAACACCTGAGCTCAAGGCCCCTCTCTGACACATCCCAGGTCTCTTACACTGGGCAAGTCAGCATCCTCTCAGCGCAACTGTCTGATCTGCAGAGAAATGTTGACCTGCATTGATGAGAGCATGGTAGGGTCCTCCTCTCAGAGTCCTCTCTCCCAATGAAATCACAGGAGTCCTCCTCTCTATTCTGTGTGGTCTGATGCTGGGTAATAATAACAATTTATTTATCACTTTAAATTTTGCAAAGCCCTTTACAAGCAGTCATTTTATCCTTACAACAAACCTGGGAGGTAGGTGGTATTATTATCCTCATTTTACAGGAGAGGAAACTGAGGTAGATAGAGATTAAGTATATTGCCTAGGGTCACACAATTGAGAAATGGCTGAGGCAAGATCAAAATATAGGTGCTCCAACTCCAGGACTTGCACTCTATCTACTACACTACGGAGGTTCCTTAAGGTAGACAAGGGATTATTCTACCATTTTGAAGGTGGTGGTTGATCGGTACCATATTGCCAAAGAGACTGGCAGTGAGGAAGCCTTGCTATGACCCCCAGGAGCCTGCATTGTCATTATCCTCCTGGATACAAAGAGATCTGGGCAGATTCACTGGGGTGACATCTTTATTTTTGTACCACATTAAAGCCTGATCTTCTTGGCTTACTCTTTGCTTTCATTTTCTTTGCAGTAGGATTAAAAAAAATTCCCATCTGGAAAACAAAGAAGTTGAATTTATAGCAATGATTTTTTACAGGATAGTTGGAAACTAAGTAACTGTTTCTTATCTTGTTTCTAATCATAGAATTTTATAATTGCTTTATTACTCAATGGCTGTGTTTATGTGATGGTGAAATCACTAGTCGATTCAATTACTCCAGGGAGGAAAAATCAATCAAAATGATTGTTCCGCCTTAGGAATAGAATTTGCTTTGCAACTACATGGAAACAACCTGGGTATATTTCAGGTATGCTATATCTGGGGTCCCAAAGCAGTTTTTAAAATGGCATTAAGACTTTTGGAACACCCTGTAAATAGAGAAGAGGCAGAATGCTAGAAGTGGCCAGCAATGAAAAGCAGGGATCAATCAGTCAAGCAACGTTTATTAAGCTCCTTCCATGTGCTAGGCACTGTGCTAAAAGCTGAGGATACAAAAAGAGGCAAAAGACAGTGCCAGCTCTCAAGGAGCATAAAATGTGATGGAACAGGACTATTCTGATGCTGCTTTGCATTGATTTTCCCTCTTGCTTCCTTTGATGATGTACACATTCCCTAGGGGGCAGCTAGATGTCCCTGTGGATTGAGTGCTGGGCCTGGAGTTAGGAAATGTGAGTTCAAATCACACCTCAGACAATTACTAGCTGTGTAACCTTGGGTAAATCACTTAACTCTTTTTGTCTAGGAGGCAGCTAGATAACTCAGTGGATAGAGCACTAATCCTGGAGGCAGAGTCATTTTTCAGTCATGTATGACCCTTGGTTTCCTTTCCTTTCCTTTCCTTTCCTTTCCTTTCCTTTCCTTTCCTTTCCTTTCCTTTCCTTTCCTTTCCTTTC
>NW_027185804.1:26498957-26505415 GCF_028583685.1 Petaurus breviceps papuanus
TCCTTTCCTTTCCTTTCCTTTCCTTTCCTTTCCTTTCCTTTCCTTTCTTTTTTTCTTTCCCTTCCTTTCCTTTTCCTTTCTTATCTTTTATTTTCTTTTCTTTGGAGGGGAAAGGAAGGGCAATTGGGGTTAAATGACTTGCCCAAGATTGCACAGATAGTAAGTGTTAAGTGTCTGAGGCCGGATTTGAAGTCTGGTCCTCCTGACTCCAAGGCCAGTGCTCTACTCACTGCACCACCTAGCTGCCCCAACCCTTATTTTTTTGGCAAAGATACTGGGAGTGGCTTGTCATTTATTTCTTCTACTTATTTTATAGATGATAAAATTAGGTAAATGGGGTTAAGTGACTTGGTCAGGGTCACATGGCTAGTAATGTGTCTGAGGCTGGATTTGAACTCAGGAAGATGAGTCTTTTTGTCTCTGGGCCCAGCGCTGTATCCACTGTGCCACCTGGCTGCCCTGGCATCAGGAAGACCTGAGTTAAAATTCATCCTCATATACTTCCTAGCTGTGTGACCCTGGACAAGTCACTTCACCTCTGTTTACCATAATCCACTGGAGAAGGAAATGGCAAAAAACTACAGTATCCTTGGCGAGAATACTCTAAATGGAGTCACAAATAGTCGGACAGCAATGAACAGCAGCAGCAGCAGCAGCAGCAACAACAACAACAACAAAAAGTGGAGAACTAGATGGAGTGTCAATTCTTTCTGCCACTTGACTCCAGTCCCCCTGTTGTGGCAGCAGACCACGGCTGCTATTTCTGTAAATTCTATTATTTTAAACGTTCTCAGTATGTGTCTATATATTATCATCCAGATGGCCATTTGAATATGAACCAGTTCTGCTTACTTGAATCCTAGCTGTAAAACAGGAAATGGAGCCATGCCAAAACCCCAAGGGGGCAGCAGATTGGAAGTATTGCAGATTGTCTCAATGCAACCCAAGTTAAAGATGTCACATCAAGATTTCTGCTTGAGTGTTCAAGGACTGGAACATGAACAGAGACAATAGTTTGAGGGAGAAAAGAACTCAGTGCCTCTGGCATGTATAATCTTGGTAGCCATTTAGGGGTTGATGGTGGAATTAGTCTCAAGGGTACTACCATCTGTTCCCTTTGCCTGGGAGTCTGCACTGGGTTTGAAAATGGTATGAAGGGGATGGAGAGTGAGTTACAAGAGCAGGCTCCAAATGGGTTATTCAGTGGGTGACTGACAGCTGTCAGCCTTGATCACTAGTGTCACCTGGGAATTATATAAAGCAGTTTGAAATCCTTAAAGCCTTGTATTAATATTCATTAAAATAGTCTATAATATGGATACAATATGGTACAGTTTTCATAGAATCTCAAGATATCAAGTTTGGAAGGGACCTGAGAAACCATCTCGTCCAACCCGCACCTGTGCAAGAGTGCCCTCTGGAACGTATCTACCAAGTAGTCATCCATCATGTTCCAAGGGGGGAACAGCCATTGGTCAGTCCATTGGGCAGCCTATTCCACTTTTGTTTAGCATGAATTTTATGGTTTGTGTTTATGTGAATGCTAAATCTGCTTCTCTACGACTTTCATGCCTCTCTTTTAGAGGTGGGTCCTTGGAGACTAAGCAAAAGGAATCTAATCCCTTTTTCATTACAACAACGCTTCAAATATGGCAATAGATTTAATACTAGGGTTTTAGAGTTGCCATTAGGAAAGTGCTTTATAAAGCTCTAAGAACCATGTAAAGGCAAGATATCATTTATTCCACAAGTGTTCATTGAATACCTGTTATACACCCAGTGCTCTGAAAATCTACGTGATATAAACCATCTATCCAATAACAACTTCAGATGCCCAGGGAGACCTTTGTAGTGGAGGCCTGGGCTACTTAACTGAGAAAAGTTGTTTTCTCTAATTTACGCATTGGAATTCATTCATTTAAATTTAAATGACTGCAAAGCAAATTTTAAGGTTGTATTTCTTTAAAGTGAAGTTTGTAAAGAAAGAAGGCTAAATATAAGTCCTGTTCCCCAGTCACTCACCCTATGAGCTAATTCTGCCTACCTCATGTTCAGACTGAACAAATGAATGAAGGTTCCACAAGTTTTGTTTTCAAATGTGAAATGCAGCAAGCCATAAGAAAAATCTGCTAATATATACTAAGGAGGATGAATGAACTTTCTAATTGCAAAATAGTCCTTTCCCAAATTTTGTTTTTGCCTAAAGGGAGCTAAAAAAATACCTAAAACAACAAAACCCAAGCCTCCTTTCCCAACCTCCCACCCCTACCAGTTAACACTGGCTTCCAGATTATTTGGTTTCAGCAATAGGTGAGAATTTTTCTCTCTAAGGGTATGGAACGGTTACTTATCTATCTGTCTATCTATCTAATAATTTGTTTATCTATTCATTCATTCATTTACTTATCTACTTCTTTCTTTTTCTTTCCTTACTTATCTATTCATTCATTACTTTATTAATAAGGGGAATGAAAGAAGACTGTAAAGGGAAATGGGAGCCAGGTTTTGGAGGGTCTTAACAACCTGAAGATTTTGTATTTTTACACTAATAAAAAGAGGGAGTCCTTAAGAATTTTGAGTAAGGGTATGACATGGCCACATATATACTCTTGAAATATCACTTTACCCACTCTCTACCAAGTCACAGACTTGGTATTTCAACAATAGGGGAAAAGACATCATTTATTTGAAAAAAAATCATTAATGGGGGAATTTCAGAACAGTATAAATGGAATGATTTCTATCTAGAAGCTAAATAGGATTTATATTATATTAAACATAATATGGAACAAAATTTCTGCTCACTTAAAGTCCAGTATATATATATTGATTCTTTTCTTGGTGGGTTAGATTACACAGTTGCTGAAGTCCATTCCAACTTTCAAATTCTGTTACTGTGACATACTCAAGGAAGAAATTCTTTTTTTAAAAAAAGAAATACATTTTATTGATATCTTTATATTTCTAAATTTCCTCTATATCTTTCCCTTTCACTTTTCTCAGAGATCCATCCCTTATAACAAAGAATATTTTTAAAGAAAAAGAAAAAGAGGAAGAAAACAAAAATATCAGTAAAATAGATTAATACATTAAAAAAATTAGAAAAATATTCTACTTTTGCAGACCTCTCACCTCTGCAAAAGAGTTGGAGTGAGAGATGAGGTACATTCTTCTTTTTGATCCCACCCACAATATTTCCATCTATTTGTGGTGGGCTCAACATGTCCAATACACTCATGCATTAATGGTGGAGTTGACACCACAATGATTTTGGAAAGCAATTTGGAATTATGTAAACAAAATTACCAAACTCTCCATATATTTTGACCTAGAGATTCTACTATTGGGCATAGAACTCAAGGACATTGAGTTCCAATATATGGAGAGTTTAGTGATTTTGTCTACATAATTACAAATTGCTTTCCAAAGTTATTTTTCTAAGTGTAAGCTCAACCAACAATGCATGAGTATATAGGACATAAAACTCACTACAGATATATTGACATAATTTGGTTGGATCAATTTGTAGTTGTCTGTGGGTTGACAAACAAGGACTGCAAATTGTTAGTGTTTTCTGTCTTTGTTAGATTTGTAACTAACATTCCACAAATTGCCTGCCTGTTCTACATTCTGCTTTACTCCCTGGAAAATGGAGACAAAAGTCCTTTTATGTTCATTGGAATTATAGGAATGAAAATAGAAGGCTGCCATGTCATGTCTTAGTGATGGCCAGGAACATTTGGTTAACTAGCTGGCCTCAGTAGAGCATGTTGAACTTGGAGTCAGGAAGACTCAATTTGAAACCCAGCCTCTGATGTTGATTAATTCTATGATCCTGGAAAAGTGACATGACCACTTTTCAGCCTCAGTTTCCTCATCAATAAAATAAGGATAATAATATATGCCTCACAGGGTTGTTGTGAGGATCAAATGAAATAATGGATTTGAAATGCTTTGCAAATCTTAAAGCACTTTATAAATGTTTGTTATTACTATTTTATTATTGTAAATCTGGTTACCTCAGCTAAAATTTTTTAAAAAGTTAATTTCATTAGTTCCATATAGCCACAGCATCAGTATTATAAACAGACATAAACTGGTCCTAGATACAATCTAGGTTCTTTTACATTTTCCCTTAGTCCTTGTGATGTCTACGGACTAATTTATTTTGCATCTATTTTCATTATTCTTGCAAGTTGTGAATCACTGTGCTCCATCAGCAGTAGATTCTCTTTTTAAATCAGATCAATATATTTAACAGACTTTCATAACGGGTGCTCATGATCAATGTGCATTATTTATCACAGAATTGCCTGTATGCATATTTTCCTTTTCCTTGAAACAGTTTTAAAAGGCAACACACTAGGTATATATGCCTTGTGTGGCTAATATGCATATTAATCAGAAAGTGAATAATTTATAAGTTAAATATTAAATTGAGCTGTGGAAGTTTTTTACTTTCCATCTAGTTCTTACTATTTTTTCCCCCAGCTTTTAGGATATTCTCCTGGTTCCTCAAAAAGTTTGCCAGTCATGACTAATATGAATGGGATAGTCTTATTGAGTCCATTATTCAAATTGTTCTTTATGTTACACTCCTTGAGGGCGGGGATCATATCCTTGGTGCCCTGTACACAGTGCTCAGTGTAGTTACATGCACGTAGTATGTCTTCAGTAAATGTTTGTTGAATGAATGCGTGTGTTCCTTTTAGCCTTTCTAGATGTGTCAGGGGGTTCTCCTTAGAGACTGAAGACACATAGAGATGGAGGGAGATTAGGCCAATTTATTTACTGAGGCTTAATGTTACTTGCCAGCTAATGAGTCCTAGGGATGCCCCCCTTTTTGCCAATGTATAAACAGAGAAACACTGATGCATGAACTAGAAGGGTCTTCAGAGGTCATCTAATCAAGCCAATATCTGAACAAAAGTTCTCTCTAGAGAATTGTGCTATAGTACACCCAGTGAGTGACCATCCAACCTATGTTTGAAGACCACCAGAAGAGAGAACATGTGGAGTTTGCCTATTCCCTTTGATCATGGCTTGGTTATAGGAGTAGATTGCATATGAAATTGTGGATCTCTTATGTACAGTTTGATTCAATAAAGTTAATTCAACATGTAACTTTCAAAGCTTACTTACTTTGATTTTTTCTGGCTATCCTTCTCTCTTCTGTGTATTTAAAAAAGATACTTAAATGACTCCCTTACTTCCTCCCTCCCTTCTCTCTTTCTCCCATTCTTCCTTCCCTCTCCCTCTCCTTTCCTTTATTCCAGTTCCTATTTTTTTTACTTTCCTTCCTTCCTTCCTTCCTTCCTTCTTTCCTTCCTTCCTTCCTTCCTTCCTTCCTTCCTTCCTTCCTTCCTTCCTTTCTTTCTTTCTTTCTTTCTTTCTTTCTTTCTTTCTTTCTTTCTTTCTTTCTTTCTTTCTTTCTTTCTTTCTTTCTTTCTTTCTTTCTTTCTTTCTTTCGTTAGTGTTCATTCCAGTGTCCTCTGAAACCATGCCTATCATATTTTTTAGGATGCTGCAATAATATTAAATTAGATTCCTAATAGTATTTGTTTAACCATCCACCCAATTATTGGGTAACTCCTCTGTTTCCACTTTTTTGCTCTGAACAAAAGAGCTATAGCATGATCTCAAGGACTATTCTGACAATTAGAAAATTTTATCAGTGAATTTGGCCAAAATCATTTCTTGTTCTGGCTATGGGGACAAAGATGAACTCTAATAGTTATTTTATGTGACAGACCCTCCTTCAAAGAATCTTAGATAGCTACCTTGTTCCCACTGTCTTCTTTTCTCTAGGCTAAATACCCCTAGTTCTTTCAACTTCCTCTCCTATGACATGATCTTGAGGATAGATCTGTTATGATGTTTTCCCTTATATCGATGGGACAGTGAAGGCTTTGAAGTAAGAAAGCAACAAAGTCCCCTCAGATTACCTCCTGCTTGGTGGGGCAGCTCATGTGTCCTTTTGGCAAAAGCAACCCAAGAGCTATTCATTGAACGTGTATTAAGTGCAAGGTGTGAACGAAAGAGACAAAATAAGAATGACTGGATCTGTCTTCAAGTGACTTATAGTCTAGCTAGGGAGACTAGAAATATATAAAGTGTTTTAGTTGTTGTGTTTGTCTTTCATTTTCGAAGAAGACCATGGCATCAGGGAAATAATGACCTGACTTCCAGTTGACTTTGATTTGAGAGAGGCAGGGCTATACAAGGTCACCAGCCTCACTTTCTCCTCCAGAGCCATATGGATCCAGTGAACTGATATTCATCAGAATGACTGGAGATGGACCAGGATGCAATGGGAGACCCTGATTGTTTTAGGTTAAGGCCTTTTCAGGTTTTCACTTTGAGTGAGGTAACACTCATTCAGTGAATAGACCTCTTCAAGAAGTGAGTCAAGGGATGGCCCCTTTAATTAAAAAACAAATCAAACTGGGAGGGGAAGA
>NW_027185804.1:26505515-26551880 GCF_028583685.1 Petaurus breviceps papuanus
GGGAGGGAGGGAGGGAAGGAAGGAAGGAGGAGAGGGAGGGAGGAGAGAAGGAAGGAGGGAAGGAAGGAAGGGTTAAACAACAACGCAAAATTGGAATAATTCAAGACAACAATAGAGAGGTGCTACAGAGAATGTCTGCTTTTCTCATTCATCATCCATATTATTTTCCTTAACTGTGGATATACCATAAGGTTCTGTCTGGGGTCTTCTAATTTTTGGTGACTTCATTGACTATCTTGTGTTTATGTGGGTGACTCTTAGGTCTATATATTTGGCTTCAAGATCCCTTCTGAGCTCTAATCCCACTTCACTAACTGCCTATTGCACATTTCCAAATGGATGTCCCATAGACGTTTAAAAGAGAACTCGACATATTTTTCTCTCAAACACATCCCTGTCATACTTTTCCTATTTTTGTTAAGGACCCTTCTACCATCCTTCCACTTACCCAAATTCATAGCATTGATTCCTCATCTTCTTTGTGGACTTCTATTTTTCTTACTGCTCATCATTTTTCACTCCTTATATACATTTACTCACCAAATCTTGACATTTCTCTCATCCTAACACCCTGAACTCAGTCTCTGTTGGTGTTATGGGTATATGGCCACCACTCCAGTTTGGGCTCTCATCACCTCTTGCCCAGAGTACTTCAATAGTTCCTTAATTTTAAGTTTCTCTCTACCTCAATCTACCCTGGACACAATTATTTGCCTAGCATAGTCCTAACCATGTCACTCCCTACATAAGAAATACCAGTTGTTCCTGTAATGGGAATGTAAATTTGTAAGATCTTCCCTGCCCCTAGGCTAAAGTGCACCTGGAGCCTGGGGTGGGAGACTTGTTTTTCAGTAGATACTTTTTGATTGGCCAGTGGGTCCAAAAGGTTGTTACATTCTCTGAGCCAGGAGAAGGCTATATAAGCCCTGATGTGTAGCTTTGTTTTGGGGGGCTCACTTTGAGAAGTGTTCTGTGATTTGATATGGATTCTGGGAAGCCGTTGTCCAGAGGCGCCCCCCCCCCCCCCCCCTTTGAAAAACCCAGATGTTGAAATGCAGATGTTGACTGGGTATGGATGTAATGGTTGGACAGTTTGGAAATCTATCTACCTGATCTGTTTCTGTCTTGATAATTCTGCCTGTATACTTTGAAGTTCGGGATGCTGACCTCTTTCCCCTGAACTAGGTAAACGATATATGTCTGACTGATTAAAGTAAGCTTGTTAACCCATTTTGAGTTGCTTTCCTTTATCAAAGCAGATCCAAGAACCTGCTACAGCAGCAAACCCTGAGGACGCTTGGGGTGCTTGCTGCTACAGTTCCTCATTGTCTTTTTGATAAAATACTGTATAAATTCCTCTCAATGGAAACCCTTTTAAAAAAGGAGCCCCTAACCACTCTTTCCATTCTTATTATATATAACTCCCTTTCATCCTTCTATGGTCCAGCTAACCTGACTTTCTTCCTGTTCCTTGTACATGACATTCAGCCTCCTCTTTGCACTTAGTTCTCCATGCATGTAACATGCTTGCTTTTCACTCATTTTCACTTGCTTTTGCACTCATTTTCACTTTTAGAGTCCTTTATTTATCCTTCTAATATGAAGCTCAAGTACAATTTTTTACATGAAACATTTCCCTGTCCTTAATCTTCTACTCTTTCCCCAAATTACCATGAAATCATTGTGTACATGTGTATTTAGGTATATTATCTCCCCCAATATAATATAAGCTACCTAAGAGCAGGAACTGGTTTTCCTTTATAAGCCCAGAGCCTAGCATAGAAGCTGGCACATAGTAGTTACTTTAATAAAAGCTTGCTAATTGTTGTGCTCTGTGTATAGCATTAAATAGAAGATACCAAGTGCATGAGAGGTGACAGAACAAAATATGTATGGTCCCAAGAAAGGAAGATCATAAGGCAATGGAAATTCAACACAAGGAAAACCCCAGCTAGGTCCTGATTAATTAGAAAGAAGATAGAAAACATTGTTTTGGAAATTTTAAAAAAAAATATGCAATGTGGAGGCAGATGAAAAGCTTACTGTTTTCTTTTGCTTCTTTTCGTGAAATGGCAGGAGCTCCTAAAACAGTGAATTTAGAGCTCAGAATAATTAATTGGACAAGTTTGCCAGATTTACCTACCTCACACTCCTTTTCTTTAAACACTTTTGAATGAGATGAAAATATTTGCAAAATCTGAGCCATTGCAGATGTGTCAAAAATTCTTAGCATCACACTGGGGACTTCATGATGCAAAAGGACAAACCCAACAGATGTCTGAAGATGAAGGGTTTGTGGAAGATCCAACCACAGGAGCTCAGAACCCTGGGCATTTTGCCAACTCTGATTCACCAGGACTTCTAATGCTGGATATGAATTGAAGAACTCCAGTGACATATGTTTATTATTTCATGATAGACTTACAGAGATAGAGTAGAGAAGAAATGGTTTATTGTAAGCTGGATGACTGAATGATTGCAGAAGTGATGAAGATTCTATTCTGAGCTGAGTTTTCAGATCTTAGTACTGCTGCTTACTGCCTATTGGATGTTTAACAAGGCACTTAACTTCCATGGACCTCAGTTTCCTCCTTTGTAAAATGAAGGGGTTAGACTAATTGATCTTCGAGTTCCCCCATGATTCCAAGTCTTATGATCTTATAGTATAAACTTATGATGAATCTTTTCAGAGATTAGGAGAAAAGAAATATAACCACTTTAAAACAAATATTGGAACATATTTGAAAGAAAGAACAGCATAACAAAAATAATCTAATAGTAGGCAGCTAGGTGTCACAGTGGATAGAGTGCTGGGCTCGGAATCAGGAAGACTCATCTTTGGGAGTTCAATCTGGCCCCAGACACTTACTAGGTATATGACCCTGAGCAAGTCACTTAGCCCTGTTTGCCCTAGCTTCCTCATCTGTAAAATGAGTTGGAGAATGAAATGGCAAACCATTTCAGTATATTTGTCAAGAAAATCTCAGATAGGGTCAAAAAGAGTCAGGCACAACTGAAAAAACTAAACAACAATAGTGACAGTGCTAACCACCATTTAGGCCCCCATTCCTCATTATAGTAATTTCTTTCAGAGGAGTCTGAAGTAGACATGAGTCATGTCCCGGAACAAATGTTATAGATACACTCATCCAAGGCATAGCTCCAAATGTTGAAAAGCACAGATGCAAGGAAAGATATCGTTACACTCCCCTAGAGACCTCTCTCCAAGTTAATTTCATCAATGCCTACTTTTTGTGTTTGGTCAGGTCCTACTAAGCCATAGATTGAAGGGCCAACAAGAGATGATGTTTGTCATTCAAGTAACAGCCTAACTGAGAGAGAGTGAGAGAGACAGACAGACAGAGACAGAGAGACAGAGACACAGAGACAGACAGAGACAGAGACACACAGAGAGAGAGAGAGACAGACAGAGAGAAAGAAAGAAACAGAATCAGAAAGGGAGAGAGAGAGACAGAGACAGAGAGAGAGAGACAGAGAGAGAGACAGAGACAGAGAGAGAGAGAGACAGAGAGAGACAGAGAGAGAGAGAGAGGTAGCTGGCCCAGAGATGATGAAGTATGTGGACCAAAATAACTCATTAAACTTCTTACTAAGGTATGGTATTGTTGTGTCCTACAGTACTAGAGGAAGAACAAATACTGATGATACAAAGTCAACAACTTGAGGGCAATTATCAGATGGTAGGATTTAGAAGCTTGAGAAGACCTTGAGTCATTTCATTCAAGCTCCTCATTTTACAGACTCAAAAATTGAGACTCAAAACAGCATGAATGATGTGACTAAAGTCACAGAGTTAATAAATAATAGAGCCAGGATCTGAACTCAGGTCTTTGGATATCCACATTCAGCACTCTTTCCATTACTTCACCCTGACTCCCTCATCCTTTCTTTTTCTAGGATGATCTATAGAATTTATTTTTAAATTTCCTTAGCAGCTGTGCGATCAATAAACTTTAAGTTCCTTTTAGAACCAGGCACAGTACTGGGTGCTGGAGATAAAATAAAACAGCCCATTCCCTCAAGGAGCTTGTAGTCTTTTGGGGAAAGACAACATGTATATTTATATACACATGCAGAAGTACATCCAAAATAAATACAAGGAAATCCTGAGGGAAGGTACTAGCATATGGGAGATGAAGAAAAGCTTCCTGTAGAAGGTGGTGTTTGAGCTGAATTTTAAAGGCAACAGTGGATTCCAAGGAGCAGAATTGAAGAGGAAGTATATTTCAGACAGACCCTGTAAAAGTTCAGAAATAGGGGATGGAGTATTGTGTGAAAAGAACAGTGAGAAGACCAGTTGGGATGGCATGGTGGGGATGATTGTAGGTCCAGATATTTTTTCATCATATTCTTTAATGGGGAAGTGGAAAGTCAAAAGTCATCTTGGGCAAGTTCCTTCTTCTTTCTGGATTTAATTTTCTTCTTAAGACAAGGAAATTGGAAGAGATGATGGAGAGAAGCAGTAGCACAGTGAATATGTAAAAGAAGAGAAAGGAAAGGGTGAGAATCTATGTAGCTACTATTTATGTTAGGTTTTTAGCAAACTCTTTCTAATTACAGAATACTGGTATGAACATCTCACAATTACAGAGAAAAAGTGGGAAAGAGTGTAATTAAAAGGGACTCACTCAGGAATTCTTGGCACAGACCCCACCCCACCCCACCCCACACTGTGAACAGATGCGGCAAATAGACTTTTTGCAATGGCACTTAGCAGTATGAGTTAGCAGCAAGAAACACAGCGACCTGAACTGAGGAACTTGTTTTCAGTCAGTATGAAGGGTGAGAAGAATGTGCCAGTGACCTGCAGAGAGTGTGTTATGTTTGTGTTTCTTCCAGAGCCAATTAATAACTACGTGCTACATGTTTGCCTCCCCTTCAAGAAGTGATTGTGGAAAGGGCAGATGAATACTTCTTTACTTATTAGATTGTCACAAAGAATGAACTACTGCTTGAAAGAACTGGAACAAGTATTTAAGAGGAAAATAAAGAAGACAAAGAGTCTGAGTGGTAAGAGTGGAATCTCAATATGTGATGGGAAACTGGCAGGTAAAAAAATGAATGAATGAATGATTGGAAAAGCAATTATTAAGAACATTTTATGTGCCAATATCTGTGCTATACAAATGCAATCAAGCTGGACAGTTCCTGTCCTCCAAAGTCTCACGTTCTAATTGGGGATGCTAACACATGAAGAAATATGAAGGATAATTAATAGTGTCAAGGTTCAAAAATGGCCAGCTAATGATGCAAAAGAAAGATAAATGAACTTTTGGAGTTTTATAGGTTGAAAAATTTCTACAGAGTGTAGAAATGGTTCCTCTGAGGAGGAAGTTTGGAATAGTGATAATGATCCATAAATATTAGCAAAAAAGGTGATCATCTAGTACTACTCATAGGAAGAATAAACACATTCTAATGATTAGTAAACCCCTGCAGAGTACAATGGAGGTGACTATACAATATTCAAAAGATTTTCTTCCTTTCCAGGGCAAGTGAATGGGAAATATTGGTGACCCCTACCCCTTTCTGGTAGGATCATTTGTGAGCTTATAAAAAGGAAGCAGAAATCACTATGAAGCAGTGTGGGATTGTTGTTATTATCACTAATAATAATAAGATTTTTCATGGATCAACAGGTAACAAATGCCCACACCACAAATAGAGTAGTATATTTGTCAATGTCAAAATAATCCCAGACTTCAAATGTAGTAGTATTTTTGTAAATGTTCGCCTATCCTAGAGAAATCAGCCAATAGGAACTGTAGCATTAGTACACAATTAGAACCACTGTTGTCCATAATTGCTTGGATATAATTTTTGTTGTTGTTCAGTTGTTTTCTGGTAGGATCTGACTCTTTGCGACCCCATTCGGGGTTTTCTTGGCAAAGATACTGGAGTGGTTTGCCATTTCCTTCTCCAGCTCTTTTTACAGATAAGGAAATGGAGGCAAACAAAGTCAAGTGACTTGCCCAGGGTCACGCAAGTAGTAAGTGTTTAAGGCTGGATTTGACTGAGGTCCTCCCAGCTCCAGGGCTAGAGCTCTATTCACTGTGCCACCTAGCTGTCCTTGGATATAATACTGATTCATAAAATTTGAGAATATTTTCCTTATCATCTCATCCCATATCCTTGAACAGATTGTCCCTCTTTCATATAAACTCCTTCAATCTCTCCCTGCCTATGGGCTCCTTCCCTGCTGGCTACAAACATGCCCAAATCTCTTCCTTTCTTGAAAATCCTCACTAGATCCTGACATCATCCCATATCTCTTATTCCCATTATGATTAAAGTCTTGTGTAGGCCATTTATAATAGATGCCGCCACTTTCTTTCCTCTCACCCTCTTCTTAACCCCCTAGAATCTGACTTCCAAACTCATTATTCTGCCAAAACTTTGCTCTCTAAAGGAAGCAATGACTTTTTAGTTGCTGAATCAATCCAATGGCCCTTTCTCAGTCTTTATTCTTCTTAACCTCTCTGTAGCCTCTGATACTGTGGATCACCCTCTTCTCCTTGATACTCTTTTGTTTTTAAGTTTTAAGGACACTACTACTTCCCAGTTCTCCTCCTGATTACCAGACCATTCCTTCTCATTCTCTTTTGCTGGATCCGCATCCTGGTCATTTGCTTTAACTGTTTATTTTAACTGTAAATATTCCACAGGGTTCTGTCCTCTTCTTTTTTCTGCCACACTACTTCACTTGGTTATCTAATCAGCTTCCATGAAATAATAATCATTTTTATGGTAATGATTCTTAAATCTACCTCTCCTGCCCTAATGTCTCTGCTGGCTTTCAGTCTCACATTTCCAACTGCCTTTCAGATGTTTCAGACTGGATTCCAGAGGACATCTCAAACTCAACACGTCCAAAACTGGACTCATTATCTTTCCATCTAAACTCTCCTTCCATCAAACTTGCATAGTACCGTGGAGGTCACCACCAGCCAGCCTCCCAGTTCCTCAGGCTCACAGCATAGGTCTCATCTTTGATTTCTCACTATCTCCAACCCCCATATTCAATTTGTTATCAAGGCCTGTTGATTTCACCTTTGCAACATCTCTCAATTAAATCCCCCTTTTGCCTCTTACTCTATCAGCACCCTGGTGCAGGCCATTATCACTTGAACTGTTGTCATGCCCAATGATGGGACTGCCTGCCTCAAGTCTCTCCCTGATCCATTGCATCTCCCATTCAGTCACTCAGATGATTTCCCTAAAGTGTAGGGCTGACCATGTCATTCCCCTATTCAATAAACTCCAGCGATTCCTTATCACCTCTGGATCAAATACAATATCCTCTTTTTGGTGTTCAAAACCCTCCACCCCAATCACTTTTCCAGTCTTTTTACATGTTATCCTCTGCTATGTACTCTTTAGTACAATGATCCTGTCTTTTGATGTTCCACAAACATAACACTTTGTATCTGACTCCAGGCATTTTCTCTGGCTGTTCCCCATGCAGGCAGGGTCTGAGTGATAGATAATTTAGTTGGGTAGGTTGTTGTTGTTATTGCCTGTACTTCATTCTTGAAGAGGACCATGATATCAGAGAGGTGATGCCATGACTTGCAAGTGAATTGGATTTAAGTGAGGCAGCGCTGTGCAAAGTCACCAGCCTCACTCTCTCCTCCAGAGCCATCTGGGTCCAGTGGCAAGATATAGATCAGGATGACTGGAGAGGGCCTTGGATGCACTGGGGAAATTTGATCTTCTTAAGCTAAGGTCTTTAATAGGTCTCAGTTTGACTGAGGCAACACCCATTCAGTGATTAAGACTAGGTAAAAATGAGGCCAGTTGAGAACTCATTGGAGTATTAACAAATTGGCATCATCTTACAAGAACTTGGAAAGACCTGCTCTATATTCCTCCTTGAGTAACTCCTTCTGTACTAATCTTATTATTAAAAGCAAAATCGGTCTAAATGAGGTTGTAAAAGCTGCATCAAATCTCATCTTATACATGGTGACTAGGGACCTTTCTCTTCTGGGTTAAGGGAATACTATGATGCCAGAGAAATACCAGAGATAGCAGGCTCTTTGAAGCCTGCTGAGGTACTCATTGAAGGAGCTGATGAGAAGTTGCCTTTCAAACTTGGATCTAATGGTTTCTTAGGGAAGAAAAATAGAAACTCTCAGGTCACAGAAACATTTCTTTCTCTCTGATGCTTTTTCACATTTTCTTTCTTGAGTCCTTTAAGACAAAACAATTGAGTTTTCTTTTAAACTGAGCTTCAACAAAAGAATATACCTGAAATCAGAATGTTGGAAGCTATTTTACAGATCATCTTCTCTAATCCCATTCTTTTACCAAATGAAGAAATTGAGGGCTAGAGAAATTAAGTGACTTATCCAAGATCACATACCTAATGATTATTGGGACTAGAACTAAGTTTTTCTTGACTGTTAATTTAAATATCAAGATTTTAATACTTGTACCCGCTATATCTTAGCTTATAGAGTTATCATAAGGAAATGATATAAATCTTTAAATGTTATATAAGTATGAATTATTATTAACATAAATCAGTGCTAAAAGTTTGCCAATGCTTTTATTTCTAAGGGTGTAATAATAATTTATACTTAAACCTCCAGTAAAATCCTTCTTTGATGTCTTCTCATAGTGTGGAAGTGAGTGGAAGCTGCAAAGAGGTAGATTTTGACTGAAAATGAGGAAAATCAATCAATCAAACATATATTAAAGACCTACTAAGTGCCAGACAATTTGCTAGGCACTGGGTACAGAAGTATGAAGAATGAAATAATTTCCAAAATGCTGCCTCAGGAAAATGTCCCATGTACAGGAAAATATTCACAGGTTCACTTTTTGTGATAACAAAGCTGAAAATGAAATAGGCAGCCTTGAGTTGGAGAAATGGCTGAATGAGTTGTGGCATGTGAATTTAATAGACTATTATTGCTTTTTAAGGTGCAAAGATTGGGAAGAGATTCAGAGAATCTTGGGAAGACTTATTTGAAACCAAGACAGAGTGAAGTAAGCAGAACTAAGAGGAAAAAATATACAGAAAAACAACAATTTGTTAAGAGGAGCAATGCTGAAATATGTTGGTTTTTGGAGTAATCTTGGCTCCAGCATACTGACAGTGAAATATTTTCCTTTTGTTAGAAAGGTAGTGGACTGTGTGTAGGATGAGACATGTGTTAGACGTGGTGCAGAAAATTGTTTTCCTTAAGTAAACCTCTTTGTTTCCCGGGAGGATTCTGGGAGGTTTGGGAAAAGAACAGTCATTTGAAAAGCCACAGAAAAATATCAAGAAAATGTGAATAAAAAACAGTCTCCGGAGATCATGGATTCCCTTCACTCTTCAAGTCAAGGCTACATGCAATTTATTAGATATATTATAGAGTGATTTTTTTGCAGATATGGTTTGCACCAAATGGTTTCTGAAGTTCTTTCCAACTCAGAGATTTGTGAACCTATGACTCTAAAAGCTATTCTAGTGAGGTATAGCTCTGGCAGATTCAACATCCCTAGCTTGCTGGAAAGGTTTTAATCTAGATCCAATAATGGACTGTATGTCTGCCATCTAGTAGCCAGCCTAGATAAATTGGCATAAGCTTACATTAGAAGATGATTTTTTTCAGCTGCATCAACTCACAAAGACTTTTCAAAAAGCTATGGAAGGATTGTGATTTGCATTGCTTGAGGATATACCATCTCCAATGAAATCACATATCTTTAAAGTATTGATGTAAGTAAATTTATATAGTGTTTTTATGTTACAAAGTGCTAGTCTCTGCATTCTCATTTGTCCCACAGGCATTGTGAGGGGATCTGTCCTCCCCAGTTCATTAAGAGTGCATAGGAAGAGAAAGTAATGGGACCAGGGCAGAAATTTGGGAGGAAGGAATCCCTGCATTTAGGGGACAGGACTTGGAAGATATCAGCAAAGGAGAATGAAAAGTTAGTGTCATGAAAACACAGAATTAAGGGGAAGAGTCCAGGAAGGGATGATCAACAGTGTAAAATGCTGCAGAGAAATCAGTAAGGATGAGAAAAGGTCATCTGATTCAGATGAACAATTAAGGGGCCATTGGGCAACCTTGGAGAGAGAGCAATGTCAGTTGAGTGGTGAGGCTGAAAGTCAGATTACAGACATTAGCAAGTGTCCTATTATAGGCATCGTCTGATTTTCTGTGTTTAGTTGTAATGTTAATGCTGATTAAAGGGATAGTCAGGAAACTTAGTTCTTATTTCTAGTTCTACTGACTCATTTTATGACCTTGGGTATGTTTCTTCTAGCCATTCCCTGAGTTTCTGTGACCTAATCTATAAAATGTTTGAAATAATGCTTCTACTCCTTGCTTAGAAGGATGACATCTTTGTTAAAATCTGAGTATCACATAAATGAAATTCCTGGAATCGAGATAATACTTAAGAAAGGCCCATAATTTGATTTATATAGGGGAAGGATAAAACTCAGGGCTGTATGTAAGAGCTTGCTTCAGACCAAAGAGCTTTCTATTTGGATGAAGAAAACAGAATTGATATGTTTTTGATAGCCATGCCTTTGAGAGGTTGGGCAGTGAGTGCTTGAATGACCCCAAATTTGTTTTTCATTTCTGAAACAAAATCCTATTTAAGAAAATCCAAAATTTTACCACCGATGCCACAAGTTCATGGATACAAATCTTGCGCTGCTACCTATTGTGAAGAATGAAAGCTGAGAGTCATCCAAAGACCACAGAAAGGTGCATGGTGCTTGTGAAAAGGTGGCAGTGTTTCACTGAGAAAGAATTGCATGGAGAAATAATGCAAAGGGAACGATCCGAATCAATGGATAAGTTGACAAGAACTTGTTAAGTGCCTACTATGTGCCATATACCGCATTTTGTGCCAGAGTTACAAATACAAGAATGAAGCAATTTTTATTGCCAAAGATGTAGTCTTTTTTTCCTTTTGGAGGGAGTAAGAAAGGGCAATTTGGGTTAAGTGACTTGCCCAAGGTCACACCGTTTTATGGCACGTGTCTGAGGCTGGATTTGAACTCAGATCCTCCTGACTACAGGGCCAGTGCTCTAATCACTGTGCCACATAGCAACCCTGGAACACATATTTATTAAGCACCTACTATGTACCAGACATCACGATGGGTGCTTTATCTCATTTGATCCTCACACTCCTTGGAGGTAGATATTATTATTATCCCCATTTTACAGTTGAAGAATCTGAGACAGATGGAGGTTAAATGACTTACCCAGGGTCACATAGCTAATAAGAGTCTGAATTATATTTGAACCCAAGTCTTTCTGACTCTAGTCCCAGGACTCTAACTATTATACCACTTAGCTTTTAGGAGCACAGTGTGGGCAGGAATGGGTGATATAATCTGAATCATTGAAGGGAATAATCATATTAGTGAGATCAAAGATACATTGAATTATCTAACCAATTTAATCACTATAATATGATTTGAAATATGTGTCTTTTGATAGCAAAATGATACCATGAAAAGTCCTGGTTATTGTCTGAAAAGGATTCTTGTGGCAAGAATAGTTGAAGAAATGTCTAAATTTGTGTATGCGTGCATGTGTATGCATTTAAATATATACATTTATATAGACACACATACATACATACACACATTTATATATACATTTTCCCCTTGACTCTGCATGTACTAGTGGGAGAGTGTCATAGTTTTTTCGAGGGTAGTGGGAGATACTTTATGCTAAGTACTTTTACTATACTTACTAAGTATTTTACTATGAGTGCTGGAAGCTAATTCTGGCTGACCAATCACTAGTGAGCTAGAGCATTAGAAAAAAGAACCAGAACCTCTCAGGATTCCCCCTAGTACCCTAAGGGCACATAGCCTTTCTCTGAGACCCTAGTGTAACAGTGCAAAGGAGAGGTGGAAGCGTAGCTCCAGATGATGCACTACAGAAACATTGAATTCTAATTCACTTTCCTTTAATGTTTCAACATTTACAAAGTCTTTTGTTCATAGCAAACCTACGAGATCAATTATCCCCACTTTAAGGGTGAATAAACCAAGGCAGAACTAGTACTTGAACCCAAGATTTCTGTCTGAGTTCAGCATTTTTTTCTTTTATTCTGTGCTGCCTTTCATATCTACAAGGGTTTTTATGTGGGGAGAGAATAGTTCAGTTAAACTTGCCCTCAGCAACAACACCACTACCCCAAGAAGCAATTGGTGAAAGACAGTTCTCTCCCTTTAATGACTTTGTTGACTATCACTGATGAAGCTGTTCTGGAAGAACTGACTGAATGATATTCAGCCATGGTACAGACAGTGCTTTTTTCTCTCCCAGATAACAATTGCAGGATCACCAAAACAATCCCATGTGATTTAGATCTTTTTTAAGAAGGCATATGAGCTGAAGGGCCTTGGGGGCATTCAGGCTTCCATGTTATTGAAATAGAAACATTAAAAAATCTCCCCTCCATGGCAGTCATTTGACACTGGTGAAGGGCTAATTTAATCTAGCAAAGTTCGGGTGACTCAGAAGACGGAGTCTCCTACCATGGGTCATGCAGCTCGAGTTAATATCCAAGCCTAATTGAATGCATGAATCAGAGAAAATAATAATTTGTCACAAGTGTGTGCAAGCTTTAGGAAAGCCCAGGAATAATGAAAAGCCAACACAAGACAAATTGTGCTGTGAAACTTTTGTAAATGGTTATTTCTGCCCAGAAAAAAAAGAAGAAGAAATAGATTTGAGCAGCCTTGAAGATCCCTAGCTGAGCCTCTAATATTTTTTCCTGGCATTTTTTTTCAGGTGCTGTTAGATATAATAAATAAAATTACTCCTGCTGGAAAAACTCAAAAACTCCAGGAAGAAAGTGAAGGCTGTGCTTGTCAGGAATGGAAAAGTGGTAGTTTCTATAAAAGAATTATTTTTGTGAGATAGGTCTGTGTATACAGCATCTTTGTCACAGAGGCTACCTTCTTACACAGTGAATATGAGGGTCAACTTACTGTTTGGAATTTCTATACCTGGGTTGAGTCCCCCACCTGGAGTTTCTATGCTTTAATGCCATTGGATTTCTAAGGGAGAATCTTATTTTTCTACCCCAGGGAGGTGAGAAAAAAGTCTGAACAGAAGAAATAGGGCCCAAAGATGTGGGATCTGTCCTATTTCTGTCACTGCCTATGTGACCTTGAGCAGGTCACTTAGCATCTATTTCAATTTCCTCACCTATAAAATTGGGATAACAATATCTATCTCCAAGGATTGTTTTGAGGATATAATGAGATACTATTTGTTGTGTTTTGCAAGCATTAGATTATTAAAAACTTCAAAAAAATAACATAAAGGCTGCTGCTGATATTGATGCCACCACTACTGCTACTACTACTACCACCACTACCACTGCCACCACCACCATCACCACTACTATTACCACTGCTACTACTATCACTATCACCACCACCACTGCTATTACTGCTATACTGCTACTGCTGCTGCTGCTACTACTATTACTACTACTACTGCTACTACTACTACTATTACTACTACAACAACTACTACTACTACTGCTGCTGCTGCTACAATAACAACAACAGCTACTACTACTACTCCTACTACTGTGACCAAATTGCTTAATTTCTCTGGGTTCCTATTTTTTCATTTAAAAAAATGAGTAGATTGGGCTAGGTGATATCTGAAGTTTCTTTCAGCACTAAATCAATAGTCCTTTCATCATTGAAGTTGCATCTTTTCCCAGATATTAGATGACAAGGTCTCATTTAGTAGTACAATTCAATAAACACTCATGGAGTGCCTATCACATGCAATGTGCAGTGCGAGGTGGTGGGGATATGGAAATGGAAAAACAACATAGAGGGTTGCTTCCTCTTCTCTGTCAAAGCCATTTCGTGAAGGCTGAACTATTGGCGTAGAGCATGATCTTATTAGGTTCCTAGGGTCAAAGGTGTTTGAGATGCCAGGAGCCTCAGAGATAGTCGAATACAAATGCCATCCCCCATGCTCAGCTTTAATGAGTTGCTTCATGTCTCAGGGCCCTTGTTCCCTTCTAGCATGGAGCTCGGCAGCATTAGACATGATAACCTGACATACAAAGACCTAGTATTTACAAAGTGCATCATTATTATTTGTACAAATAATGATCTACAACATGGTGACTGGCTTTCCATGTTGGGCTATTTATATAAGGAAGTCAGGGTGGATGCAGAAGAGAGGAAATGGTATTTCACATCTGTCTGTGCCTTAAATTGAGGCTCAATGTGGTAAAAGACTTTTAGGGACTTTCAGGATCCAAAACTAAATATTTTTGTTGTATATGTGGCATGAAACTGGAATTAGACTTGTTGGGAAGCAGGGTGGGGGTGGGTAGAAAAAAATGGAGCTTTGAGAATATGGGGAAAGAGAGTCCCTTTTCTTAAGAAATACCTTAAACCTTCCAAAGGTTTCACCCAGAACTTTCTTATCAAATTTTCCCTTAAATAAGCTCTGTCTTGGAACTTTCTTATTTCTGTTGATGGCAACACAGGTCACTCAGGCTTGAACGCTTTGATTTATCTTTGACCCTTCTCTCTCTTTCATCCCTTTATCCAAGCTTTTACCAATACCTATCACTTCTTCCTTTATATCATCTCTTATGCTGCTTTCTCTCCAATCACAGCATCACTACCATAATTCATGTCCTCACCACTCCTTACTATTACTGTTCTAACAATGTCCTAATTTGTCTCTCTGCTTTCAGAAACTTTTTCCCCTTCTGAAATTTCCTTTACATAGTTGCCCAGATAATGTTCATTAGATACAGATATAACTATATCACCTCACTGCTCAAAAATCTTCAACAGCTCTTTATTGATTCTAGAACATTTGCATTTAAGGCCCCCCCAACAAAATGATTCAGATACCCTTTTCATCTTATTTTGTATTGTTCTCTTTTACTTGTATTATAAAAATACATTAAAAGTAGATTGCTGCTAAGTCCTGGAACTTGGCATAAAATCTCTCAATTCCATCTTTTTATAGCTAGAACACCCTCCCTCTTTATCTATATCTTTTGGAATTCTTTTCTTCCTTCAGGTCTCAGCTTAGGTGCCATATCCTTCATGACCTCATCTCTGATTAATTTCTCCCTTAATACTGACACCCCCTCCAATAAATCTTATTTCTCCCCACTCAAGTTTTCCAACATTATCTTGTCCAGATTTCTTCTTCAACACTATCATCTTCTGTCTTCTGTTATAAATGTTCATTTTATATCCCATGCCTCACCTCTGGTGGAACATAAGTTCTCTGAGGGTGATGACTTGTGATTTTCTTTTATCTTTGCATTCCAGTGTCAGAGGGGTCACTTTGGTTATAGAAGCAATTTAATAAGTATTTGTTAAATTTAGTTCAGTGTCTGTAGAAGCCCAATAAAAGTTTTCAAAGCAGTGTGGCATAATGTAGTGATCTGGGAGTCAAGAGACATGCTGTCTAGTCCCCATGATGCCATGAATTTACCAAGTAACCTTGACCAAAACTGCTCTACCTCTCTAAGAATCAGTTTCATTATCCACAAACTCATGGGATTGAACTATTTTGCCTCTAAAGTTCTTTTGAATTTTGGGTGTAGAATAAAATTTAGAGTTGGAAGGAATCTCAGAAGCCTCATTAACAGATGAGGAAATGGTTTTGGAGTTGTGAAATGACTTGTCCGAGATCTCACTGCTGGTAAATTTCTGAGGTGAAATTTGAACCCGCACCTTCCTGATTCCACTCTATCCAATTATAGTATACTGCCTCTTATTAATGTGGATGAACCTCATCAAGACCAAAATTCTAAGAGGAGACCTTTTCCAGAATAGCCCAATTCAGTATTTCATAAGCAATGACTAGTAGAACATATGTTCTCCAGGCAACGTGAACAGGAGGCTCTATGTAAAAGTTTTGATGCCAATAATATCCTGCTTTTCCCTTATGCTAATCTACTTTGATCTATGGTCGTATGAATGAATGGAGGAAGAAACAGTTTTTTTAATCAAAGTGCCAAGCAGGGATCCTATTTAGAACACCTTCCTGATAGCTCTTTCCATGGTGCTATTTGTTGCTCCATTTGAAGATCTCTTCAAATCTGTGTTGAAAAGCAGAAAGTACACATCCCAGGAGCAGGAGATAATTAATTATGACAGGATGTAAGACTATACGTCTACCTGGCTGTGGATTGATTTATATTTTCCACTCAGATAATATTAAGAAGTATGTAGGAGTCCACATACCTTGATTCCATTAAAGCTGTAAATTCCAGTTAGGGAAACAGAATGCTGGTGCAGAAATAGCCAGGGAGCTGCAGAGAAGATGGAAATCAGCCACTTCCTATGGGAATTGGCCACATTCATGGTCTGGGAAAACTGATTCTCAGCTTGTCCACTGCCATTTTCTGCTCTAATCTAAATATATGAGTTTTTTTTTAGGAGGAGCTTTGGATATCATGGAATAACTGAAGAATCTTTGTCATAGAGTCCCAGGATCACTGATTAAGAGTTGGAAGAGATTAGGGAGATCATCTAGCCTAACCCCCTCGTTTTTACAGATGAGGAATTTGAGGCTCAGAGTAGCCAAAGGGCATTCCCATGACCACACAACTAGTTATTGTTGGGGAGATCTGAACCCATATCCCCTTGACTCCACAAAGGCAGCACTGTATCCAATATATACCATGCTGCCTTCCTTTGATGAGGTCACACTCATGTCCAAACTAAAATACCAAGAGGGAACCTTTCCCAACATACCTAATTTAGTGTATCCCAGGGGGTGCTTTATAGAACTTGCATCCCGTGTGAAATATAAATGGGAGTATCAATGGGAAAAACATTTATACCATAAATACCCTGCCTCCTCATATACATTTGTATTTGTTACCTTTTTCTTAATAATAGCTGACAATATTTTATTATCAGTTTTAAGAATTCCAAAGCACTTAACATATATAGTCTTATTTGGTCCTCGCTTCAACCTAGAGAGATTTTTCATGGGAATTATTAGATCCATTTAACAGAGAGGGAAATGGAGGCACACATAACTTAAGTGACTGCTTATGGTCACATAGCTAGTACCTGCGGAAGGAAGGATTTAACTCCTGTCTTCTTGACCCTAGCACTCTCTGACTTCTGCCAGGCTACTTTCCTTGCCATGGCTCTTCCTTCTACTGATGCAGCCTGAATCTTGTCCAAGCCTTCTCACCTTTTTATGCTTTTTAGCTCTGTCCTTCCGTACAGCCTCTGTAGAAGATCCAACCAACTCACTGATAGTTTTCCTTTGGTTCTTTTTATTTTTCAAGGGGGGCAATCCGGCATTTACCTATATACTGGCATGTTTCATTTTGCAGTCATCCTTGGTGATGTCATTTACATCACTTCTTGGATATAGGCCATTGATTAGGGTAATGCTACAGTCTACTTACACTCACTCAATCAACAAACATTTATTTGTTTTTTTTTTCTTTTTTTGCATTTTGGAGGGGGGAAGGCTGGGCAATTGGGGTTAAGTGACTTGCACAAGGTCACATGGCTAGTCTGTGTTGAATGTCTGAGGCTGGATTTGAACTCAGGTCCTCCTGACTCCAGGGCTGGTGCTATATTCACTGTGCCACCTAGCTACCCCTCAACAAAAATTTATTAAGCAACTACTGGATACCAATTTCCTTCTTAGACTCTCTGGACATAATAATAAATGAAATAGTTCCTACCCTTGAGGTACTTAAAATTATCCAAGGGAGAAAATCTGCATTTTTGTAGGTACATAAAAATATAACTTTAGATCATATTTTGTTGTATAAGACCCTGACGGTGAGGTTTGTGCTGATATTTCATCTGGAAAATATTGTTAATGATGGCAAGGCATCTTGGGAAATCCTTTAGTTCAGGAGAGAATGGAGGAAACATTATGTAGGATTTGGGATTCCCTTTGGTAGCACGTGGAGCTTGAATAGCAGACATTTTTGTATGGGGACAGGGTAGAGAGAGGTGGCCTTGACTGAGAGAAAGCTTTTTGAGACAAATAATGAGGTAGCCTACTGAGGTAGCCGGGATGCTGGAAAAGTGGCATTAGACAGTATAAAATAATGGGGGGAGGAGTATTGGAGACATAGAACCGGCTCTGATTGTGGCAGCTTGCTTATATGGATGAAACTCTGGTTGGGTTATGGATACCTTGTAGGAAGCACAGAGGGACTAATCTCCCTGCATCCAACTTTTCTCCCAGTTTGCACTTGCCTGTTCATCTATAAGCATTATGCTAAGCTGTTTTCTTTATACTGACTTTTGATATTTCTCATTATAAAAGTTGGTCAGCCAAGACTAGTATTTATGTGTTTCCTGTTACTTGAGATCAGGATATGCCAAAGGTAGGGCTCTGAGGGTGATTTTTCTCATAGATTATGTCTCCCTAATACATTTCCCCCAACTCCTGGAGCTTATTGAGCTACAGGTTAGTTTTAGGAATTAAATCTCCCAACAAACCCAACCTCAAAAAATGATATGGGGGATCGCTTTAATGCTAGAAGGACCAAGCATGACAATTGACACAAGATGCTAGAATTTTGCTTTGAAATAAATGTTTTTATTCAATCATTTCTATTTTCTCAGACTTTTCGATAAAAAAAAATGCACTGCATGAATTGACATGAGTTAATCTTTCAAGATATTCTTAAATTCTGGTCTTTAGAGTTAAAATTTTTCCTACGAAAAAGAACTCATTATAACTATGGGTGTGGCTCACTTGAAGAGTGTGATGCCAAGGCTTCTCTTTCAGAGAAGGCAGCAGTCTCAGGGACAGTGTGTGTGTGTGTGTGTGTGTGTGTGTGTGCGCGCGCACACGAGTGTGTGTGCGCGCACGAGTGTGTGTGTAGGGAAGGTGAGTGAGGAAGGACAAGGAGAGGAAATCTTTTCTTCAAGCAAATCCAATAGGTGGCAAAGGAACAATCTGTGAGTATTTTGTGCGCCTTCCTAGTTGAGAGGGTAAGGCAAGTACAGATAGCCTGTACTCCACAGTGAAAACTAAAAGTTACACCTGAAATTATAAATGTTATAAAAATATTAGTGATATGTAGCAACTCTTTGGAATGAAAATGATTGTGATTTTTTCTGTTCTGTTCCAAAAATTTCCCAGTCCTCCTTTATACAATATGTTTTTAGTACTTCTTTTTTTGGATAAGCATTTCTGTCCAGATAGTTCCAGTTCCAAAATGCTCCACACTCAAATGAGTTTGGGAAATACTGCTCTGGTTAATTTCCATTATTGGCCCCTAAATTCTTTTTCTCCTATGAACAATCCATTAATTCAGTGTCAAGATGCATTTGTTTCAGCATTTTCCTTATCGTGTTCATACCACAGACTATTAGAATCAATGATGACTGCTGTGATCTTTGAATACAGCAATGGAACCGGGGCTTTTCTTCCAGAGGAGACAGATAGAAACGACCACCGTGACCCACTTAACAAATAAACCTTTGGTCCCCAGGTCTGAAACATCTATATCTGTTGAATATTGCACTTTTGCAATTCCAAAATCAGTAATGAGAGAAAACATGTTTGGAAGTAAAGCACTATTGGATTCTGATAATAATAGCTCATATTTCTTTAGAGTGTTATAAAACTTATAAAGAAAGAGCACTTTTCTTGAATTAACTCTCGGTGATACATAGCCTAGGATTATTATCTCCATCTGTCTGATAAGGAAACTGAGACAGAGGGATCATAGGATTATAGATTTAAAACTGAAAATGCCATCCAGTGGCATCCTCCCCACCCCTACTTTATAGATAAAGAAATTGAAACATAGATAGATTAAGTAACTTGCTCAAAATAACTCTAACATAAGAGCATAGGGTGGGGACAAGGAAAATACCAAGCTGTAAAACTTCTGGAAGATGTATTTTCTCATACAAATAGCCACTTACTTGAAGTTCCATGTCTTGCCTCCTGATATATAAATGACTTTCTTTACCTGCAACTAGTTTCCCATTTCTGTCTTAACCTGCTAGTTTTTGAAACTCTGGCATTAAGTGTTAGACTCATAAGACCTGGGTTCAAATGTTGGTCTCCAAAGCTGGTTCTCTTTCCATTTCTAAGAGTTAGCTATGTAGCGCAGTAATCAAAATGATATACTTATAAGTTGCGAGACTTGAGTTCAAATCCTGTTTCAGAAACAGCGTGTGTGACCCTGACCATGTTATTCAACCTCTGTCTGCCTCAATTTCCTCATCTGTAAAATAGGGATAATAAGACTGTTGTGAGGATCAAATGTCATAGTAAATATAAAGAACTTTGAAAGCTTCATGTGCTAAATAAATGTGAGCTTTTGTTATATTGCTCTGAATTTTGTACATCATTTAAAATTACATAAAATAGGAAAGTATGTGGTGTACTGGATAGAGAAAACATTGGCCCTGGAATCAGGAGGACCTGAGTTCAAATCCAGCCTCAGACACTTACTAGCTATGTGACCCTGGGCAAATCACTTAACTCTGATTGCCTCTAAATAAAGATATAAAGAAAATAGTATTTAGAAAATCAGAAAGCCAGAGAATCATGAAGATAAATTGCAAGTTCCTAGGAATTTAGCATGGTCCTGGGAGGCTCTTGGTCAGCATCTTCTAGGATGTTTTGAACCCTCTTCTGGCTTAATGGGAAGGTGGAGATGAACTTTTTTAGCTGGATTCCCAGAAAGGAAATGCCTGACTCAGAAACTAGCCTTAAGCCCCAAGTATGTTGACAGATTGGAGGCAAAACAGTGAATGATTTGCAAGACCCAGGTAGAGAAGAGTAAAGAGAAGCCAGATGAGAAATAACAAGAAGTGTGATTACTTACCAGTGGTTGGCAGGCCATTGTTTAGGTGATATAAGGGCAAATAACCAGCAAGAATGAGATGGGCTGGAGTCAAAGGAAAATCTCCTGTGCTCATTTGGACAAATGTCCTAATGGAGAGATCTATTAGGCTGTGATAATAGAGAAGCTAATCTAGTCCATTAAAAATGAGGATAGGCAAACCTTACAGAAATATGTTAAGGGGAAAAATATTGAGTAGGGAGGGTGGTTGCCAAGGAAGTTACCTTTCCAGTATGTGTTGCTTGTGATCTGGGAGGGTGAGTGTAGACCTGTGCTTTGAAAGGAAGAATAAATCCTGAAATAAAAGCCCTCAAATCCTGAGGTATCACAGCCATGCCATGAAGAAAACAATTGAAAAGTTAAATGAAACCAACACTTGGAATAAATTTCACTTTGCCTCGAAGGGATGATCAGAGGCTAGGAGCCTAAAACTGAACTTTGATAATGATAATTTTAAACTATGATAATAATAATTATTAGCAATTATAAAGTGATAGAAGGTTGATGAAACACATTATATATGGTATTTCAGTTGATATTCCCAGCAACCCTTGTGAAGTCAATGCTATTATTATACCCGTTTTACAGATGAGGAAACTGAGGCTGAGTGAGATTAAGTGACCTGTCTAGGGTTACATAGCTAAGATCTGAACTGAGGTCTTCCTGACTTCCAAGTCTAATAGGCTATTCCCTGTGTCCCCTAGCTTCCCATTGTTTCTCTCTTTACTCCCCAACTTCCTGGAGCAATGAAATCTTTGTGTAGCATTCCTTAAAGACACAGAAGTGAAATCTTAATTTAAGGCTTAGCTCAAGTGACTTCTCTTCCTCAAAACCTTCCCTGTTCCTTCCCCTTCCTCTGCCAAGTAGAGAATTATCTTTCCTTTTTCAGACATCCCAGGGCACTTTATGGCACTTTCTACTGCACCCTAGCTATTATAGAACTATGAACATCCATGTTGTCCTAGATTGTATGACCCGGAGGGCAGGCACATATCTTTGTTATTTCTTCCTTATCCCTGAATGTAAGAAATTGCACATGGTCATACCTTACATTTATATAGAAATTTTCTTTGAAAATTCATTTTATCACTACGCATTCTTTATGTATCTCCTATATTTCCCATTTGTAGGAAGGCAGATGATTCTTCCATGATCAATAATAAGAGTCAGATTTGGAACTTTAATCCACATCTTTCTACTCCATAACCAATGATCCTTCCACTATATTATTTTGCCTCTTACCTGGGAAATAATTGAATGGACAAAGGCATTGGTGAATAAGTAAATGAACAACTAGGGGAAAAAAAGACGTGTTATAAGAGACTCAACTTCATCTCTAAGCAAAAGAAGGCAGTACACACTATATAGTAAATGTTTAATAAGTGTTGATCAATTCTTTGTATGCTTGGAGACCCTTCTGTGATAAACATGTGTTTGAATTTTGCTGATACATGTTAGATTATAAAGTAACTTGATGGAGAAGTGTCTTTATTTCAGGATGCACATATTTAGACTTGGAAGGAACCTCAAAGGTCATCTCACCAAAGCCCCTCATTTTATAGAGGAATAAAGTAAAACCCAAGGAAGTTCAGTTACTTGCCCAATGTCACTCAAATGATATTCATCAGAGGTGAGATTTGAAATAGTTTCTCTGGTGCCAGAACCAGTGTTATCCATTGTAGCATTCTGATCCTTGCTATCATTTGAAACTTGTATTATTTTAGCAAATGGTTCACCCATAAGATTATTGTATAGTATATTGTTCACCCATAAGATTATCAGCATATGGTTCACCCATAAGATTATTGTATAGTATAGATATATGAGATCATTCCTTTGAAATCACAACTCTGTAATGAAGAGATTGGTGTTGACCAATGATCTCTCTTACACAATATCATAGCTGGGGGGAGGGGACATGACAGGTCGCTAAAGCTTTGAGGAGACCTACTGAGTCATACAACTTTTCAGCTCTTGATGTATCTTGTATATGGACTCCTGATTCATGAATGACTTCCCAAATGTAATATATTCTCTTGCAACCTGTTTCCCACTTTTGAATCAATTCTTAGGATTTTGTTGTGTCAAAGAAACTCTGGTAACAACTTGGCCTGATCATGTGGCTTATTTTTACTTGTATCTTGGTTTCTACCCTGCTCTCTTTCTCTCAGAGAAATTGGTCCTAACTAGTTCTACTAATTACCATATCATTGGCATGTATCAGCTTGTCTCTGGACAAGATAGGAGAAGAAACTCTTCACTGGCCTTGGGGGTCTAGCAAAATGTCTTTGAAAGAGTCTGAGACACATATCTCACAGTGATCTCAGCTTATCGGGAATAATATCAAAGCAACGTTTCAAAGATACAATCCTCTCTCCAACAACAATATATTTGCTTTGTGGTGAGTAAAACACTTTGCAATTACAAAGGACTATAGGAATCAAGATATTATTAACATTTTAATCACCATCCTGGGACAAACTCAAAGTCTTCACATGCATGAGAAGGGAATCAACTGGAAAGACCATAAGAATTATTTTTTTTTCTCATTGGAGTTGTTTTTTCCTTGCTGGGCTAAACATCTATTCAGCTTGGACCCTACCTTCAGAGAAGATTTCTAATGAAAGATGGGTCAGGCAAATGGCCACCACTATGGCAGGTAGGAGTGATGATTTTTAGTTGGACAAGATGCATTTCCCATAATTACCCATTTACTGCTCTGTAAAAACCAAACCCAGATCTTATTTGAAAAAAACTTTACTGCTACTTGAAATCCAAACCCAGGTCTTTTCTTTTGGAGTGGGGAAAGCAAGGTAATTAGGGTTAAGTGAGTTGTTCAAGGTCACACAGCTAGTGTCAAGTATCTGAGGCCAAATTTGAACTCAAGTCCTCCTGATTCCAGGTTTGGTGCTCTATTCACTGAGCCATATAGATGCCTCCCCTCCCCCCCATGTCCTTTTTAAGTGTCTTTACTTCTGTGGATGGAACTATAACTGCTTTACTTACTCATTGGAACCTGCCCCTCCTTCAAACTTCCTTCTTCCAATTAAAGGCATCTTGTTTCCAGGCACCCACATTCACTTGAGAGTCCTCTTTGATTCTTCCTTGGGTTAGAGATTTTGGCTGGAACCCAAAGAATACAAAGAGGAATGGAATAAGAGAAAGCTATGTAGGCTCACTGGAGGAAGATATTGTAGGGCCTTGAATACAATGATTAAGAATTTCTATTTTACTTGACAAACAATGGAGAACCACCAAAAGTTTTTGAGTAGAGGACATCATCAGAGTACCTTTAGCTTTAAAATTTTTTTGTTACTCTGAATATTACAAACATAAAAATGCACATTTCCTTGTCCAAAGAGCACAAAATGGTATTAAATATGAAACTGAGAATCTATGTATATCTTGTTTTTGCTTTCAGAGAATATCACACATTCAGCACCTTAATTCCAAAAGTGGCCTTGCTTCCCTGTACTTCTCTTTAAACCTCCTTCTATCCTATTCTGTACCTTTAAACCACCTTATTGATAGAGTAGTGCACTTATGTGATGAAGGACTGATGGGAGTTAAGCAGGGCTTGCTCCAGGGCAATGGCGATCTTTCAAAAGGGAGAAAGAACTGAAATTTGCACCTATTTAGTATGAATAATTAGCTGCAATGGGTAAGCTTCCACATGGCCTGCTTCCTTGCTTTGCACTGGCTCTGCCCCAGGGGAAATCTTCCTTGTTCCTAATCTATCCTACTCCCCTTCTCATATAATTTTTGCCTAGCAACTTCCTAATTGGTGCCCATTGTCTCTTCTCTGAGAGTCTTATGTCTGAGTCTTTCTCCATTCTTTTCTCCATAATAATTCAATGTTTGAAAACAGTCATCATTTTCTGTCTGTCTTACCTTCTCCAGGCTAAACATTTCTTCAGTATATCTTCATTGCCTTCCTTTGGAAATGCTTTATCTTGTCAATGTTCCCCTTAAAATGTTATAGATTGTCTATTAAAACAATCATTGGGCAGAGAGGAGAGAGAATTTCTTCCTGGAAAATGAGGATGTAAATCAGGATCCAAGTGAATATGAAACCAAGACCAAGAGGGATTTCTCTAGAGGTCTGAAATGCAAACCTCTGAACCAGATGGCCAGACCAGGGATGGAAGGGAGAGCAGATCAATAGAAGTCTAATCTACAGGGGCAGCTAGGTCACCTAGTGGATAGAGCACCACCATGGCATCAGGAGGACCTGACTTCAAATTTAGCCTTAGACACTAGCTATGTGACTCTGGGCAAGTCACTTAACCCCAATTGCCTCCAATTTTTAAAAAAATATGTTATCTTCAGGGGGTTCAAACAAGTTGAGCATTTGTCTGACTCAAAGTCTGATGTGCCAAGAAAGACTCCCTCTTCACCTTGCTTAGGCAGATAAGCTATAGACAACAGGAACATCTACTTCTTTTGTTATTAGCTAAGAAAAAAAATGATTCACATTTTCAAAATAAGTATCTTGTTGGGATTAGGTTAGGAAACACTTTGTATGACCCACATTGAATCTTTAAATGCCTATTCTTTGTTTTTTAATGATGGAGATGGACAAAGGTCCCATCTGTTTGGGTTGAGATATCATCATTTGGTCACTTTAACCAAGGAATTATGCTGATTTTCAAGTGATGAATTTGGCCTATAGAAACAAGATTAAAATGTCTGTGATCTTGTAGTTGTGGGCACTAGCTCCAAATACTAGTGATTATACTGATGGAAATATGAGGACATTACCATTTGAGTCTATGTCCTGTGGTACATATTGTTTAAAATTAGAGAATCTAATTCTGATTAAAATCTAAATTCTAGGAAACATCCATCCCAAAGCCAAGCTATTAATTTTATCCAAACCCACTGGTCAGAAAATAAACCTTAAAAATCAAACATGAATTTTATTGATGTGTTTTGCATATACATCACAGCAATTTCTGGTTATATTCCATCCAATTTCCTCTAGCTCCCTTGTAACTAAGAAAAAACAGCTAAACAAAATCACATGATATAGGTACTATGTATGATGATGTATACAACATTCAGTCCCAGTAGCCCCTCTCTTTCTGCCAAGAGGAGGTAGGCATTTTTCCTTATCTTTTGTCTGGGACCATTTTTGGCTTTTCAAGTATACAGTGTTAGTCTTCCTTTTAGTTAGCTTTCAATTTTTATTTTCTATTCCTACCAGAGGAATGTTTTCCAGCTCATGTCTGACCATAGGGCCACACTCCTAACTCCAGTGACTAAAAGCTACTTCTTCAATAACATATAAACTTTTCTCATTTCCTTTTTGCTTTTACAACCCTTCACAACACAACATCTTTCCAGTCTAATTAAACATCATTACCCCATTCTGTATTTGATATGATCTTCCTGGAGAATGGAAAAAATGGGATAAACATTTATTAAGTGCCTACTATGTGCTGGACACTGGGAACCACTTACCAAATATTACAACTTGATCCTTGTAACAATTCTATGAAGTAGGTGCTATTATTTTCCCCATTTTTCAGATGAAGAAATGGAAGGACAGAGGTTAAGTGACTTATGCTGGGTCACACAGTTAGTGGGTGTCTGTGGCCAGATGTGAAACCAGTTTTAGCTGATGATGGGTCCAGCTCCCCATTCATTGCATCAATTAGCTATCATGGTCAATCAGCTAGCAATGGCTCAAGAAGAGGAAGGTAGAATCAAATGGTTCTGAGATCCTAGAAATTTGGCATCATGGATGCAGAGCTGGAAGGATGTCATAATCCATCTAGTCCAATCCCCTCTTTTCATAATTGACAAAACTGAAAGTCAGTGACTTCCCAAGGTCATATGGGTAGTATTAAAAGTGGGATATGAAACAAGGTCCTCTGATTTCAGAGCCAATGCTTCTTCAACTACAGAATAATCTTCAGCTAATTTAAAGATACAATATATACATATTCTAGGTTATTGTTATTACTTATATGGCAACTATTTCCCAAGTTAAATGATGCCAAAAATTCAGCATTTCAGTATTAACCAGGCTTCATATTTGCCTTGTGCTTTACAATTTATTTACTGCAGTAAACTACACCTGGACTTGCTCAATCTCTGTTTTACTAGTCCTAACTAGTGTCTCAAGTCAGATGTGTCCAATGCATTAGATTTGTTTTTTGGTACTTTGAGGCTCAAACTTAATTATGACAAAACAATTCAGTCCTTTCTTTTCTCTCTCCCTCCTCCTTGGAGCAGATTGTGCTGAGAAAAGGTGATTTAGGGATATTTTCAGCGATTTTGGTAATTGAGCTGGGGAAATGAGAATACTATTTTCCTGTTCAACTTGTCACAACCTGTTGAGATACATCTCAAAGTAGGCCACTGCAGAAAAATATTTTAAACACATATTACAGCTGAAATGTCCTGGCTCTTTGCCTCCCAGAAGAGCAATACATGAAATATTTATTCAGAAAATGGAAATATTAAGAATTAAGTGATTTCAAACCATTCTAATTACTTTTCTAGGAATTTCTGTATGGCTTAAGGAATCTCCACAACATTTGTAATTCTATTTTGGTTCTGTCTATAGGAACAATTGATTGAATATATTAAAAAATCAGTCTAACAATCAATTTTATTGATGTTTTCCCATTCAGTTGACTAAGTTTTTGAGAGATTGATTGAATATTACAGGGAAGTATAGATACAGCCATAAAGTTTTAGCCAAAGATGATTCTGACTTGGCTTTTCTTGCACCCTTCAGATCATCCTCTTTAATGGGTTGCTACAGCATGATTGTTTTGTGTCTGGAAAACAGGTTAAAAGGAGTCACAAAATCTTCCAAGATTTTATTCCAAGGTATACTGGTGCTACCTACCCTAACCTGTAATAAAGTCTCCCTATAGTTCTATTGACAAGAGGGCATCTAAACTCTGCTTGAGGACCTTGAGTAACTGGGGGCTGTTCTCTCTCATGGCAGCCCATTCCATCATTTTTGATCATTCTCATCATGTAGATTTTTCCCTCTGTAATGTATCTCTCTAAATTTCCCATGCACTGTGCCTAGTTCTGCCCTCTGAAGTCAAGTAAATCAGATTAATGGCATTTTGACATGGCAGCCATTTAAATGCTTGAAGACATTTGCAACGCCTATCTTGTATGCTTTCCTGTGGACATTCTCTCACCTGTCAACATCTCTCCTAAAACATTACATCCAGGACTGCACCATGCATTCCATGTTATACTTGAGCAAGGTAGAATATAGCAGGATTACTTCCTACCTTGTCATAGACAGATATTAAAGCTCATCATCATGGTTTTTTTTGGTATGTGTGTCCCATACTGTTTGATCTCATTGAGTTTCAGTTCACTTAACTTCCCAAATGTTTTTCATAAGAATTGTTTTTTTATCTATGCCTCCTTCATTTTGCACTCATGTGGTTGTTTTTTTTAACCTAAGGGTTAAAAAGTTTTTTTAAAAAGTAAGTTTTGCATTTCCCTCTATTAATATTGACCTTTCTAGATTTGGCTAAACATCTGAGTCTTTTCAAATATTTTTGTGTCCAGATTCTGTTATCCAGAATCCCATACACAGTTGGTAATAGTCAACAAACATTATTAAGTACCTAGTATCTGCCAGACGCTGATCTGAGTGCTGGGGATACAAATACAAAAAAAAAAGATAGTCCTGCCCTCAAGGACCTTACAATCTAATGGGGGGAAGACAATGAACAAGAGAAAACTGACAACTGTGGTGTGTGTGTGTGTGTGTGTGTGTGTGTGTGTGTGTGTGTGTGTGTGTGAAGGAAGACACCTGACACCGGGTCATGTAGGAAAAATTGGAGAATTCCAAAAGTAGTTAAGCCAGGTGATAAATGAGATATTCTGAGCTGAACTCCTTTCTTAAATGGAGGTTTTGGAGTTCATGTTTCAACTCTCCAATCAGAGGGGTAGAAGATATTGATAAGATGGAGGGCCAAAACTGATAGGATTTTGCAGAATGATGTTGTTTTACCAATGATAAGCTTCCTGGGGGCAGGATGAAGAAGACAGAGAGGTCCAAAAGTGAGAAATGAGGAGAGCAAAGTAAACTACAGGCCTCTCCTGTAATACTTTTGATAACCTGACAAAGGTTCATCCCTTAAACAGGGCTGAGGATTCCGAATCTCTTTTTGCTTGTGAACTTGACCAGTTTGAAAGTGGAAGACTTGAGTAGCCCTGAACATGAAGCTGAAAGATTCCAAATCCAGTCTTTCCATTATACCAAGGTGTCTCTGCCTTGCTACAACTCTCCCTCTTAAAGAGGGAGAGTGTTGAGATTAATGGATTAGTGCTAATGAATTGCTTTGATCTTCATAGTGAACTGTTATTAACATAATTGAACAGGTGGAGAAATTGTGTCTATGTGATCAAGACAGAATTGAATGTGACTGAATAGATTTAATTTGTTATGGTGATGATGGCTCTGTGAATGGTGGGGTCCTCATTTCTTCTCATAGGATGGTCAAATGAAATGCATCAAATTGGAACGTCAACTCTAGTTTTTGTCTGATGTTACTGAAATGATAATGATGTGGCCAGACTCAGGGTGGAGATGAGATCCTTATCCATGGTCCTGAAATCAGTTAATGTCAAGAAGAAAATGTAGGTTTTTCTGGTTCCCAAGTCTGTGTTCAGGATAATTAACTTTATACAGAAGGAACTCTAGGGAAAGACTCCCTCTTGCTTAATATTGACAGAAGATTGGGAAATAGGAGCTGCCAATCAAACTGATTGGCAGTTGATAACTGAGTGGTACTCTTTGAAAGCATCTGTCAGCAAAATCATCAAAAAAAAAAAAACCCCAGTGGAATTGTCTGGGCAAAAAAGAAAATGCATGATTCAGCATAAGATGAAAGAACCAAGGAAAAATTTGAATGGTCTATTCCAACTCCTAACTTGACTTCTCTCTCTTTTCTTACTTTCTTAATCTTTCCTCTTTAATTTTTTTCTCTTCCTGACCATATCTAGAGTGCACTCCCTCTTTAATTCCACTTCTTAGAGTCTCTAATTAAAATTAAATTAAATATCTAGGTGGTTTAATAGATAGAGTGCTGGAACTGGAATCAGAAAGATCCAAGTTCAAATTTGCCCTCAGATATTTATTAATTGTGTGACTCTGGGAAAGTCACTTAACTTCTGCTTCATTTTCCTCATCTGCAAAATAGCACCTACTTCCCAGGGTTGTTGAAAGGAAAAAAGTATATCTATATCTATGCACACATATGTGTATACATGTATTTATGCATATGTATGCATGTAAACACATACATACATATATTCTGGGTTCAACTCCTAGGATGGGAAACAAAAAATAACCCAAACAAATAAAACACAAAAGGTTAATATTGTAAAGTGTTTCCGAACCTCAAAGTGCTATATAAATGCTATTATTATTATTATTTCTTATTATTGTTAATTTCTTCCAAGACTCTTTCCATGTTCCTTCTACTATATGAAGCCTTTTTCATTCCTCAGCCATTAGCGGTCTTCTATAACATTTTTTTTTGGTCTATTTTGTATATACCTACATGTGTTGTCACCTCCAATATAAAGCAAGATTCTTGGGGCTGGGACCATTTCATTTTTGTCATTGTAAGCCCAGCAGCTTACACAGGCATACAGGAAGCACTTTACAAATGTTTGTTGATTGGCTCTAGGCACTTGACCAAAGCACTTTCTAGATGGGAGTTGGGAGAGAGTCTCAGTTCCTAAAGAGACCACATCCGAGGAGCACAAAAGGCATCCCATGATCAAAATTGATTATTTTAATAATAACAATGATAATAATAGTTAATATTTGTGGAGTGCTTCAAAGGTTTTTAAAGTGCTCTACATTTCTCATTTGGTCCTTACAACAACCCTTTGACATAGGCACGATTATTATTTCCACTTATAGCTAAGCAAATTGAGGCTGAGAGAGATTCTGATTTTCCCAGTGTCATACAACTAGCAAGGATTTGAGGTCGAATAGTAAATCAGGTATTTCTGACTCCTAGTCATATCTTTTAACCATGAAATTGCCTAGTTTTCTTCATTTATAAGCAGTATAACTAGCTACAAAATCTTTATATTCATCACAAATACAAATATATTAGTTGTGGGTTGATGGTCTTAGATCTGAATACCAGATCTAGCTGTCTTCTAACTGTGCAATGCTGGGCAAGTAAGGCTTTTGTTTCCTTCACTATAAATTGAAAGGGTGGTTCTAACTGATCCCTAAGCTTCTTTCCACCTCTGAGTCTTGGCTTTTATGAAATGTTGCACAAAGGGACCATTTTAGAAGAACCAGGCCTCTATGAAGCCAAGCAGAAGGAAAACCTCCTTCCAGTCAAGCTTGGTTTACTTAATTTGGATCAGATTCTAATCTTCTATTAATGAGCAATTTCCTTGAGTTCTATAGAGAGCAAAACCAAACAAGTCAATTCAGAGAGCTACCCAATAATCCCTCCCACTAGGGGGCAATTGAACAAATTACAGTTTAGGTGCATTTTCCAGGCCATTAGGGCACCAATTAGTAGAGTGAAGCAGTGCCCAATTGGGCCCCGCTGACCTGAAAGTTAGAACGGTTTGCCAAAATCTTAATTTAAAATTGAGAAATCACTTCATAAGAAGTAATTATTAAGTGCTTAATTTATTAAGTGCTTAATATATCAAATGCCTTGTGGTAGGTTCTGAGGATAAAAAAGGAGATGATTTCTAAGGTCCTTTCCACTTGGAAAACCTGTAATTCTACTTTGTCATAGACATAGTGGTATAGTGGAAAGAACCCTGAGCTTGCAATCAGAGAATGGACTTTCCAACCCTGACTCTACCATTTACTATTGGTGTGACCTTGGGCAAATCATTCAGGTTTCCATTTCCTCATCTGTAAAGTAAGAAATCAAACTAAATGTCTCTCAAAGTCCCTTCCAGTTTCCAGATCTATTTTCTGTGCTCCTAGATATGGGAGAGACTCTGGGTTTTCTCAGGCTGTTCCAGTAAAAGTTCTCAAATAAAAATATTAGATTATTACAAAAAGGAGGTCTAAATTCATTGTAAGAAAATTTAACCATTCATAGGAATCCAACACTACCCAAAGGTGTATTTAAAACAACCAATATTGAGAGAGATTGTTGGGTTGATAGTTTTTTCTCTCCATTTTTCTACAGTTTACAAGTTACATCCCTGTAATGTTAGATGATGAGAAAGTAACACACTATGGCCATGTATATCTTAGCCCCATACTGATATATTTTCATTCATTTGCAATTTGTTCTTCTATCCACTTCTAAGGGAGTCCTTGTGAGAAATATATATTTGGGCAGCTTCTCTTTGTCTTTTGTGATATTAGATTTGAAGATTCTAGTGTCTCATATCAGAACCCACTTCAAACATTGTCTTTTTAAAAGTTTAAGGCCAACAGGGAATGAAATATCTCTGCAGATGAATTCTTTTATAAAAATGCTATTTTGTACAGTGACTGGAAATATTCTTTCAGATATTTGTTGACACTTTTTGATTCTTCTCTGAAAACTCTTCATTTTACCATGTATTTATCTTGTATTTACCCAGTTATATACCTATTATCTTCATTAGAACATAAGCTGCTTGAAGGCAGGTACTAGTTTTGCCTTATTTTATCCCAAGGGCTTAGCACAATTTCTACCTCATAGTAGGTACTTAATAAATGCTTATTGACTAACTGACAAAGAATAATTTATTTTAAAGTGTAATGAAATCAAGTGTTTAACCCCCACCCCTTAAATTACTATAGTTTTTCCCATGGGTACCAAGAAACTCAGTATCTACTATAAGAATAAATCCATCTTAATTGCCTGGCAACATCTATTCCTTTTCTTTTAATTGACTTCTTTCCTGCTTTTTAAAAATTCCTGTGCTTAGTTTTGTTTGAGTAATCAATTAATTGTGGTAAGTTTTGTCAGATCCTCTTCATAAGTATGTAGGGGAAGAAATCCTAAATAAAATGAGTAGAATGACAGAAAAGTTACCAAGCTACTTTTCTAAATAAGTAATGTAGGATCACTTCTGATTATCCCAAGATAACAATTAAATTCCAAATGAAGCTGGAAGGGGCCTTAGAGATATTTAGTAGAAAGATCTTAGATCACAGTAGGAAAGTTGGAAGAGGCCTCAGAGAATATCTAGTCCCATTCCCTCATATGATTATGAAGATGGTAAGTGACTTGCTCAAGGTCACACAAGTAGTAAGCCTCAAAGCTTCAGGCCCAAGTCATCTGACTCCAAATTCACAACTATTCTACTACATCTTCTGTCTCTACTTATAAGTAAGAGGGTGTTTATTGACAATATTTTCCTGTTTAGCAGTCCTCCTTTCATGCACAAGTAATCAGGTTTAGTCAATAATTATTATGCAAGAATTTTATCTCTGCACCTAATTTTTCCTCTAGAATGATTCATAGTTGTATCTTAAACTAATTATTTCTTTTCTTTGGAGGCAGAGTTAAATGACTTGCCCAGGGACACACAGCTAGTCAGTGTCTGAGGTTGAATTTGAACTCAAGTCCTCCTGACTCCAGAGCCAGTGCTCTATCCACTGCATCTTCTAACAGTCCCTAATCATGACTTTAATGGGCACTAACAATAGCTCAGCAAGGTTCTGTACTACCTGTGAATATGAAAAAGCAAGGGGCTCTGAGTTTGCATGGCAGCGGATTTCCTGTGGCAGGGAACTTGAGGGGGAAGTAGTTCTTGACAAAATGTTTTTGGGGAATCCAAATTTTCACTAATATGAGATGTTATCTAATTATGTTGGATGCAATGGCTATTTCTATTTGGATGACATTGTTAAATAGTATAACAATACATTGCTTTTTTAGGTCTAGTATCCTTCCCATCTTCTCTTAAATCCCTCCAAGACAGAAAATAAATGTTATATGACGTAAGCATTACTCCCCACTGATATGTGCTGTCCATGGGATTATGTAGAAGAGATTTTCTCAAGGACCAATACAGCATTAAACATAACCAATAAGCATTCAAAGGATGAGGGTATATCTCATCATTCCCAACCTCCTATACTTATATTACCTTTTCTCTTTTGTGTCTTGTAGTCGCATATTAATTTGTATGTGTGCATATATGGCTATCTATCTATCTATGCATATATCTATACAACTGCCTTAGAAGTAGAAATCCACCATGTTAGAAGGTTCTTTGACATCTTCCCCTCCCTTAATGCCTTTTCACAGTATTCCTCCCTTTTTTATCTTGCGTGCTTTGTCATTCCTGAAATTTAAGGAATTTGGTGCAGAAACCCACTGTAGCTTTTCATTTTTCAAATCTACCTTTCTGTTTCGATCAGTTTGGTGGTAGTCATGAAAACATTACCTGTACCCAGCCCCCAAAATCTTTAGCTTTTTTCCTGGGACTTCATGATCCTTTTTAATATTTCCTAGGGTCTTCCTAGACGTATCATTTGTTGTAACATGTATCACTAAAAATGAATGATATTCATTGGCTTCATCAATTTTCCAGACACTCTCCTCTCCCTCTCTGACAGAAGTGCCAGAAAGGTAGCAGTCTTCTTGGTTATTAATGCCAGGTCAATAACTAGTTGCCTCCACAAGATCTTTCACATTTATCCCCCTTTCACTGAAACAACTATCATCCTAGTTCATCCTAGTTCACCCTTCACTTGGACAATTACAACCTTCCAATTGATCTCCAGTGCTCTAATCTTTCTCTTCTCCATTCTGTCCTCCACTAAGCTGCTAAATGATTATTCCTCAAGCATAAGTCACTAGCTCTGCTCAACAAGAAACACTGGTCCTCTCTTGCCTTTAGCATAAAATTCTGATTCCTCTCTTTGGTTTATAAAGCTTTGATTCATCTTACCTTCCAGGCCTATTGCACATAATTCATTTAATTCACTCTACATTCCAATCAAACTGGTCTACTTTGCATTCTCTATATGCTGAATTCCAACTCAGGTCTCTATATCTTTGAACAGGCAGTCCTTCCTCATACCCCTGGAATGCTCCCCCTCTTCACCTTTACGTTTTAGATGTATTCCCTCCTCAGGTCAGATGATAACTCCTACAATAAGCCAATACTGATTTTTCTACTCCTCTCCAAGATACTAGTGATTTAATTCTGGATTTCTATTCTGCTCAAAAATTTTCATTGACTCTGAACTGCTTCCCACGAAAAGTTAAAACTCCTTTGCCTAGCAGTAAAGATCTTCCACGATTATGTCCCATATCAGCCCCTAAGCTTTACCTAATGAATTTCCTTGCATAGTCTACCTAGTCAAATCAGACAGCTTGATGCCTATGAAACTCACCATTTGTCCCTCCATCTCTGTGTCTTTCTTCATGTAATTCTATGTGCTTATTGACTGATTAATTGCAACAGACTTATCGAACTGAGGAACCAAACTTCAGTTTAGCATAGAAAAGTTTGTTTGGCAACACGTGAGAAGATGGCAGTGAAAAATGGATTGTCAAGTTAGTGCTGTTCTAATGTATCTCTGCAGTAAGCTCTGTTAAGCATTAATGAGCAGGGTGCATAAAAACAAGTTATTTTGAGATGCAACGTATGGTTTCTTTAGAATAATACAATCATCTCTGAGCCATCTCGGGCAAATCAATCCCCTGAGCTATAAATGCCTCCTGATTATTTCATGAGCAGCCATGTGTAACAACAGAACAAAAGTGCCTTCCCATTAAACTTGTGCTACATGACAAACACAACAGTGGAAATGACTAATTACATTTAAGAACATTCCTATTTCTAGCCCCCATTCCAATCTGTCCCCCATTTCAACAGATGTCTAGATGAATAATTAGTAATTATAAATTCAGAGAAACACATATACATTGGGTGTCTACTATATGCTCAGCCCTAGGTGAAGCAATATCAGGATTAGGAAAGTAGCTTTTTAGAATAAATAATGAAAAGTCATTTATTAAATACTTAACACGTGTTAGCTCTAAGGATAGTTTCTCTTCTTGATTAGTTTACATTCTAACAAGTAGGGTATTTTGGTTTGAGAAATTTGCAGGTAACCATTGGTGGAGTATAATGAGATACTCTTTCTAGGAGTAATAAAAGCATCTTGTTCCATGCTGCAACACCAAATGGATGTGTGCTGGGGAGGAGGGAGACAAAGAGAAAAGAAGATTAGCAGAGAGTAACTAATTAGAATATGTAACTAAGAAAAATATGTTGCAGTCTCTTTTCCCTCTTGTGAAAGGTAGGAGACCATGTATGTAGAACATGGATTACACTATCTCATTAGGAATTAGGGTTAAGGTTAGAGAATTCTGGCTAATTTTACTCAAGTTTTTCCCCCTCTTTATTTTCTTGTTTCATGTTGTAAATGATGACTCTCTGGGAAGAAGAGAGATATATTTGTAAATAAAGGTGATGTAAAAACAAAATCAATCAATAGTAATTAAAAAAAAAGAAATATTGCCTCCCCTCCAATCTCACCAATTGCTATTATTAAACAATAATTACAATTATTGTTCATTTGTTTTCAGTTGTGTCCAACATTTTATTACCCATTTAGGGTTTTCTCAGCAAAACTACTTGAGTGGTTTGCCTTTTCATACTCCCTCTCATTTTACAGATGAGGAAAATGAGGCAAACAAGGTTAAGTGACTTGCCCAGGGTCACAGAGCCTCTGTGTGAGGCCAAATTTGAATTAAAAAAGATGATTCTTCCTGACTCCAAGTCCAGCCCTCTATCCATTCCCCCACCAATTACTACACAAACTTAAAGAGATTCATTATCTCATTGATTTGGTTATTGCTTCTACTAGAGCAAATCATTAACCTTTCACACCTTCATAGGATCATTGGTCTAGACTTGAAGGGGTCTTGGGAATTGTTAAGTCCAACCCCTGAATTACATAAATGAGCAGAGGTGAGGTGTCTGAGCCAAGTTCACATTAGTAGTAATGGGCAAAGATTGGATTCACTCTTAGGTCCCTTGACTCCAAGTTTAACACTTTTCATACAATACTGTATTACTTCCCAACTATTTTCCCTTCTTTCAATTTTCTTTGGTCTTCTTCTGTAAATCCTCCCAAGTTGGTCCATATGGTGCTTTGGAGCCTTCATTTTGCTCTTCTGATTTCTCCATTATCCTAATGTAATACTTGGGCTGCCCATCTGTAAGCCTCTCACCCTTGCTCCATGCCTGATGCCCCTCTCTTTTCTGGCCGTCTAAAATCCTCAGTGATGGCTTTTGTGCCACTTGTCATGCTCCAATCTATGTTGGTGACATGCCTCACTTAGCTTATGCTCACCATGTGACTTTCTGTTACTTACTGGATTATCTGCAACTGAAAAACTTAGTGTGTTCTAGACCTGTATTGATTATTTCATACTAAGTCCCCAGACTTGTTGTGTTCTGTGTTCTTAAACTTGGAAGCATATTTTTAAAAAAGGACACAAAATAAGGAAGCTACAATGCTATATATTTAGAGAGCATCTGTTATTCATCTATACATACCATTTTTAGGGCTCTGATTTTTTGTTGTTAATTTCATGTACTGATACAGAAGTAGTTATTCAAATTTTTTGGGAAAAATGGAAAATTCTTTCATTTCTGAAAAATTGTACAAAGGACATAAAGAATTGGAGATGTGCCATAAGACCAAAGAAGGAGATGTGATGTTCCTATTTTCTTTAATGAGAAAAGAGTTAAATTCACAAAGTTAGCAAAGCTCTGGGACATATTATAGATAAACAAATTATTTCCTAAGTATTTCCTGAATATTAGGTGCTGGGACAAGCATTAAAGATAAAAATAGAAGCAAACTGGAAATTTTTGTCCTGCTGTGGGAAAGATAACACATAATGGGGATGAAGGGTATGACATGAGCAGCAGCATGGTGTGAAGTCCAGGAAATGGAGTAGAGGCTTGGGCATCATTGAGATAAAGCAAAAACTGATCCATCAGAACAGAAGGGACCCAGGGAGCAAATATCAGGTTACTAGTAGAGAATGGGGGAGATGATCAAAAAGACTAAACATCTGTAAAATAAAAAGAGGTGGTGATCCCTCAAAGCCATCATGGTTTCATCAAGAATAGATATATTAACCTCATTTCATTTTTTTGACTGGTAGATCAGGGAATACCACCGATATAATGTCTTAAATTTTGACAAAACATTTGACAAAGTATGTCAGGCTGTCCTTGTGGATGAGATTGGGGGAGATGAGTTAGGCAATCATGGAGTTAGATGGATTTGGAACCGGTTAGATGACCAGACTCAAAGAATAATCATTAATCATTTTATAGCAACTTGGAAAGAGGTATTTATTGGAGTGTCCTGCTCTTTTATCTGTGACTTAGAGGAAGGCATATATGGCATGCTTATAAAATGTTAAGGTCAAACACATCAGGGAGTTTTAACTAATCTGTAAGAAGGCAGAATTCAAATAAAAAAAAAGATCTTGACAGGTTACATTGAGTTTAACCAAATAAACTTAATTGGAGTATGGTTGAAGTCTTAACATTTGGGTTCATAAAATCAATCTTACAACTACAAATCAAGCAGTTATTTTGGTCAAATTACAAATTCTCTGTAGCATTCTTTCCTTTCTAGCTGTCATTTCCTTTAACTTGTTTTGTATCTCTTGTTTCATTTTTTCCCAGGTATTATTTTTTCCCATTTTTGAAATGCTTTATTAACTTCTGATTTACATCATTCATTTCCACCAGATTTTGAGTTACAAATTTTCTCCCCATTTTTCCCCTACCCACCACCCCAAAATAGCAGTCCCACATGATATCCCCTCCTCCAATATGCTCTCTCCCATATTTTCACCCATACCCCTTTCGACTTTTCCAGTAGGGCATGGTGAATCTCTATGCCCCAGTGCCTGCATATTTTATTTCCCAGTTACATGTAAAATAGTATTAATAATAGTATACATAAACATTTGATTTGAAAACTTTGAATTCCAACTTCATTCCCTTCCTCCCTTGTGACCCACCCTTACTGGGAAGATAAGCAGTTCAGTAAAGGTTGTACATGTGTAGCTAATGCAAAACAATAACATAGTAGATATATTGTAAAAGACTGACTATATTTCCCTCCCTCCTATCCCACCTCTCACTTGTTCTATTCTCTACTTTGATCCCATCCCTTTTCAAAAGTGGGTGCTTCCAACTTCCCTCCCCCCCAAGCCTTCCCTCCCTTCCATCATCCCCCTTCTCATCCCCTTCCCCCTACTCTCCTGTAGGGTGAGATACCCTATTTAGTGTGTATTTCATTCCCTCCAGAAGCCAAATTCAATGAGAATAAGGTTGACCCATTCCCTTTTGCCTTCCTATTCTTCCCCTCCATTGTAATCATTTTCCCTTCCCTCTTCTATATGAGGTAGTTTACCCCATTCTGTCTCTCCCCATCTCCTCTCATTTTATTCCTCTCTCACCTCTTAATTTCACCATTTAAGTATCATCCCTTCCTATTAAATTGGTCTTGTGCCCTCTATCTATGTATACCTGTAAACATATATACAAACATTCACATATGTATTCATATGCCCATATACCCTCACATATAGACACACACACATATTCCCTTCAACTATTTTCATACTGAGAAATGTTTCATCAGTTACAATGATTGTTTTTCCATGTAGGAATGTTAATAGTTCAACTTTGATAAGTTCCTTATGGTTTTTTTCCCTGTTTACCTTCTCATGTTTCTTGTATCTGAATGTAAAATTTTCTATTAAAAAAAAAAACTATTCTGTTTTTTTTCATCAAGAATGCTTGCAAGTCCTCTATTCCACTGAATGATCATATTTTCCCATGAAACATGATACTCAGTTTTGCTGGGTAGGTGATTCTTGGTTTTAATCCCAACTCCTTTGACCTCCAGAATATCATATTCCAAGCCCTTTGATCCCTCACTGTAGAAGCTGCCAGATCCTGGGTTATCCTCATTGTGTTTCCACAATATTTAAATTGTTTCTTTCTGGCTGCTTGTAGTATTCTTTTCTTAATCTGGGAATTCTGGAACCTGGCTATAATATTCCTAGGAGTTTTCCTTTTGGGATCTTTTTCAGGAGGTGATCTGTGGATTCTTTCAACCTCTATTTTGCCCTCTGGTTCTAAAACATCAGGGCAGTTTTCTTTGAGAACTTCCTGGAGGATGATTTCTAGGTTCTTATTTTGATCATGGCTTTCAGGTAGTCCAATAATTTTTAAATTCTCTCTCCTGGATCTATTTTCCAGGTCAGTGGTTTTTCCCATGAGATATTTCACATTGCCTTCTATTATTTCATTTGTATGGATCTGTTTAACAGCATCTTGATTTCTCATAAAGTCATTAGCTTCCATTTGCTATAATCTAATTCTGAAGCAATGATTCTCCTCAGTGAGCTTTTGAGATTCTTTTTCCATCTGGCAAATTCGGCTCTTTAGGGCATTCTTCTCCTCATTGCTTTTTTGATCCTCTTTTGCCAATTGAGTTGGTCTATTTTTTAAGGAGTTATTTTCCTCAGTCAGGCTGTTGACTCTCATTTCATAATTTTCTTGCATTGTTCTCATTCCTCTTCCCAATTTTTCCTCCACTTCTCTTATCTGCTTCTTAAGGTCCTCTATGGCCTGTATCCAGCTTGTATTTTCCTTGGAAGCTTTTGGTGCAGGAGTTCTGACTTCACTGTCTTCCTCCTGTTCCATGCTTTGCTCCTTTTTGTCCCCCAAATAGGAGTCTAATGTTTGAATCTTCTGTCTGCTTTGTTTCCTTTTCCTGGTCATGTTGCCCCTTGGTCACTTGACCACTGGGCTTTTTGCCACAGTAGGACTCTGCCACTAGACAGGGGTGCTTCTGTCCCAAATGCTGGGGTTTTCTCAGCTGCTGGAGGTATTAGATGGGTGCCCTCTCTGAGGCCTCCACATGCTCTGGCAAGCTTGACACACACCCCAGGACCTCTACCCTAGACTGCAATCCAGATCCAAGAAGGATAGAGCAAGAGCAATCACCCCTTACTGGCTGTGCTGGGCATTTCAGTGGCTTCTTGCCCTGGGGGCAGAAACCAACACACTCCCACTTACTGGTCCCAAAGTCCAGACTGCACTGACCTCTCACTTTGTCCTTAGCATCTCTGTGTTGATTATTCTGGAAATGGCCACAGCTGCTGCTGATCTGTAGTCCCTCCAGCCAGTGGCTGGTCAGACCTGCCCTGGGACTAAAACCTCCAGCTCACATGGGCCTGGGCTTGGCTCCCAGAGCACTGTGCTAGCTGATTCCTGCTGGCCTGCCGGGGTGTCCTCAGTGGGAGATTAGCTTCTCTGTGCCATTTTGTGGGTTCTGCAGCTCCACAGTTTGTTCAGAGTCCCCTTTTTACATTGATTGGGGAAGGTGAAAGCCGGAGTTGCTCGGAGGTCCTGCTTCTACTCTTCCATCTTTCCCAGGTATTCTTATAGTCCTTATGGTCAGGATATCCTTTTCTCTGAGGCTTCACTTTAACTGGTGGTTGAGTTGCTTTCTTCTACTGGGCTCACGTCTTCACTTTTCTCCATCTCTAATATTATTCATTGTCTTTGACCTCTTCTGTTTGCTCATATCAACAGACTCAGTTTCTGGATTGGGGAGTTTGTGCTTTGGTTAAATTCTTCTCTCTCTCTTATAATCTTTAGTGCTATGGGCAGGCTCAGCTTGTGCCTGGACATGATGGCTAAGGCCAGTCCCTGATTTCTACAGGAATTCCTGGGTTTTGGCTCAGTCTTCTAGTGGCTATATTTAGGTTTTGGCCTCATTCATTTGCTGTCTCCTTCTCCTAGCATATTTCTGAACAGAAAGTTGGTTCCATCAATTGCTGTGACCCTGTTAGGCTTCCATCAGATGTTATTGACTTCTTATAGCAGGTCCTTTCAATAAGATACCATGTTTTCTATTTTCCTGGTGCTGATCTTGCCATTTTTCCTTCTGTGGCTTCGTTGTGGATGATCTGGATGATTGTTTGTGCTTTTCTCTGGCTATTGTCCAAGTTGGGATGCTTGTGTTCTGTGTTGGGCACTGGCTGCCTGGATGCTGGGTTAGTCAAGAGCTGTCTGAGGTGGTCTGGCTCTGACTGCTGAGATAGCTGGGGCCAGGCCCTTGGCTAAGTGATGGCCTTGCCTCCTGATGGGTGGCAGCCTTGGGATAAATGCCAGTCTGATCCAGTCTCTGCCTAGTGCTGGGACATGGTCTTCCCAGGTAGACCATGCATTGGCTACTGGTCTGAATGCCCTTTTGTTAAGGCTGGGGGATGGTCTGGCCCCATTTCCTGCTTTTGATCTATGCTGCTTGTATGCTTGACTTTCTGTTTACACTGCCTTACCTGTGCTGAAGCTTTCTCAGGATTCTGGCAGTCTTTAATCTAGCCTGGACTTTGTAGAGGAGCTTATCAATGTTTTGCTTTGGTTTTCTTTATTATTGTTCCTTCTGGCGCACTTTTTGAGCCTTTGTGGGACATTTATGGGAGACCTAGGCTCCTCTAGACCCTAAAATAATTTCTGATAGCAATTCATCTGAAACAAATACCTGGGAATTCAAGTGGATCTCCATTTGGATCAGTGCTATGAAAAGGAATCCAAGAAAACTCTCTGACTATAGTTTGCAATTAATATAGCATATAAGGAACAAGGTAGCTGTTCCACTGTACTCTTCCCCAGCAAGACCAGCTATACCTAGCATTTATATAGTCCTTTAATGTTTGTAAAGTGATTATCTCGCAACAATCCCATGAAGAAGGGGTGATAATTATTACTAATTTTACAGATGAGGAAACTGAGGTAGACAGAAGTTAAATCACTTGTCATACAATTGGCACGTCTCTGAGACTGGATTTGAACTCAGGTCTTTCTGATTGTAGATTCATTCCCCTGTCCACCTAACAACTTGGCTGCCTAGATATGGAATATTGTGTTCATTTCTAAATGCTGTACTTTAAAAGGGATGTTGGTAAGCTGGAGATTGTTCAGAGGAGGGCATCCAGGATGGTAAAGAGCCTGGAACTGATGCTATCTGGAGATAGGTTGCATGAATTGGGGATGTTTCATTTGAGGAAGAAAAGGCAGACGGGGTGAAAGGGGATGAGATACTTATGTTCGAATATTTGAAACACTTCATATGAAAGAGGGATCATACTTGGTCTGCTTGGTCTCAAAGGACAGTACTATAAACAAAAGGTGGAAGTGAAAAGAAGCAAATTCAATCTTGACATGACGGAAAATTAAAACGCAAACTGCCTGACAATTATTTCTATCCAAAAATGAAGCAGGCTACCTTGGGAGGAGGTGGCTTTACCCTTCAATGATTTATCCCTCATGCACTGTGGTTACCACTTCCCTTCATGAAAAAAAGGCCTGCTCTTAGCTGGCTCTCCTATCAGAAAGAACGTGATAATGATAGTGCCACTAACTGCACTAAGACTTTTGGGACATCCAAAAGTTTGTGGGCAGCACTACAATCTAGGAGAATCAGGAAGGGTCTTTTGTTATAGCACTGGAGTTGTTCCTTGAACGTGTCTAGGGGTGTCCAGAGATTGAAGTGAGGATGGGAGATATTCCAAGCATAGGGAATAGTGGAATCACAGGGTATGGGAAAGGTGGCAATATCAGGGCAAAAAAAAAATCAACAAGTATTAGAGTATCACAGAACTGGAAGGGATAAGAGAGGTTACCTAATCCAACCTGAAACTGAAGAGAAATCACCCCTAAAGCATATCTTTCCTTGAAGGTCTCTAGTAGGTGGAGGGCAGGGAGTGTACTGCTCCCTCTAAACTTTGAATTGTTAGCAAGTTTGGAGTTTGGAGTCGGAAAACCTCATTTGAATCCTGGCTCTACTTACTATCTGTGTGATCTTGGTCACGTCATTTCACTTTTCGAGGTTCCAGTTTCCCCATCTACAAAATAAGAAGGCTGGATTAGATGACCTCCAATGCCCCTTCCATTGAGCCTATGGTCTTATAAATGGAAGCTTCGAGAGGTCTTGGCAATTTGTTTGCACAAGGACTATATTTTCTTTACCTTTTTTGAATTGCCAGGGCCCTTTCTCCTGCTCTCCTGAGAATTTAATGGGCCTATTAGCTGGGCTACAGGCCTGTCTAAACTGAAGATACCTAACTGTAAGTCAGGGACAATGACAAAAAATAAAAAGAATGCTTAGACATCAGAATGGGGTAGAAGCAAGGATGGGGACTGGAGGTGAGGGATGGCAGGTGGGAGGGGAAAGGGCATTTCAGGACTTCACATTTTCCATCACTTGAATGCTGCAGCAGAAGGGTTGGATGGGTGTGAGGGAAGGGAATTAGAATAGTCTCCTTAAATCTTTTCTCCCTCCCCACACATTCTGACCACACATGACACACATGACTTAGAAACAACCTGCCAATTTGGATTTTGGTAGAAAGAGATGGAAAAAAAGAGGAATAGAGTAAAAATCTCCATGGCCTCTTAGATCTGGGGGAGACAAGCCTGCCCCAGTCCTCCCTGGATCACTGAAATCCAGCATGTTAATGTTAAGAATCACTCACTAGGCCAAAAACAGCTTCCACTAGAAAAATGCTGTATTTGGAAGAACTTCCAAGAATAAGTAATATTGTAATAAGTAAATAAGTAATATGCTCCTTTGATCTAAAAGCTAAGTAACTCAAGAAAAGAAACTCATCCTCCCACAGATCCAATCATACCATCAAACCTCTATTGAAAGTAACTTTTCTAGTAACCTGAAATAACCATTCCACTAATAAAATTGTCAACAAAGAAATGAAAAGTCATGCTGCCCACTGGTCAGCTGTGTATCAAAGAGGATCATTGGAAGTAGATAGGGTGCTGGCCCTGAAATCAGGAAGACACATCTTCCTGAGTTCAAATCTGGCCTCAGATGCTTATTAGCTGTGTGACCCTGGGCAAATCATTTAATTCTATTTGTCTCAGTTCCTTATCTGTAAATGAGCTGGAAAAGGAAATAGAAAAAAAAAAACTTCAGTATCTTTGCAAAGAAAACCCTAAATGGTATCGTGAAGAGTTGGACATGACTGAAAAATGACCGAATGACAATAGTGAGTCTTTGGAATGAGATTGTCATAAGAAAACTTGCAGTCAAGGTTCTTAACTTACTGAGAAGGAGAATGTCACATTGCTACTTCCAATTATCCCATTGTTTTGTCCCTGAGACATTATCTTCCCCAGCTGAACACTTCCTTGTTCAGATGGATGTCTACTACCATCCCTTCTTACTCGGGTCTGACTACACAAGTCACTTTGACCAATGGGATGGAAGTGATCTGACAGTTGATGAAGGAGCATGGGATTTAATTCAGTGACCAGCAATACCAATGTTATGGAAGTACCTGAATATAATCTTTTGCATCTCTGCTTTTGCACAGGCTGTTCTTTCTCCTTCCCTCCCCCTCTTCCTATGCCTGGAAGACACTCACTTCATTACCACTGGTTCCCTTTAAGACTCAGCTCAAGCATTTCCTTTAAGAGACCTTATCCTGGATTTCCCCAGTTGTCACTATCTCACCCTGAGTCATTAGAATTTATTTTGTATATGTCCTGTAATACGTGTCTGTGATCAGCTGTATCTCCCCAATTGAGGAGAGATATGGCTTCATTTTGTATCTTTGGGTTCCCAGAGTCTAACATAGTACCCACAGTAGATGTATAAATCTTGATATGTAAGGGAACTTTGAAGCAATTTAGTACATTCCCTCATTTTACAGCCCTCCCCCCCCCCAAAAAAAAAACTTTGAGGAAACTTAAGTGACTTTTTTAAGGTCACCTGGTCCAGGTAAGTGACAGAGCTGGTCCTAGGTCCTCTGAAGCCAAAATCAGTGTTTTTTGCCTGTACTACCCTACCTCTCAGTGGAAGAACTGATCAGTGAGATTTTTAATTTCTTGCTGCTGACAGTTTGTGCATTTGTCAAATGGACAGACTTACAGCAGTACTCATACCCAAGGACCACTTGGGACTAATTTTGTCAAGCTGTGGGGCAGAGTGGGTTCTGGGAAGCTGAGCTTCTTCAGTGTTGTCAAGCACTGGGCTTGCACTGTCATGGCACTAAGAGCTTTGTGTTGTGAATTGCCATTATACATGGTACCAAAATTGATTTGAAGATGTCAAATCCAAACACCTGTTAGGACAATCAGACTGAATGAGGTGTTATGTTTTGATTTTGTTATAAATTTGACACCGAGTTCCCCAATGGAATTTCACCATCTTCTGTGGCTCAGGAAAACAAAGGATTCTCTCCTAAGTTTGGAGGATTTAGATAAGAAAGGAATCTTCAAGATCAATCATCATCCTGAAACACTAAGATTGGAAAGGGACATTAGAGGTGATCTAATCCAACCTCTTCATTTTACAGAAGAGGAAACCAAGGTCTAGAATACTGAAGCAACCTCCTCAAAGTCACACAGGTGGTACATAGCAGATCTGAGACTTGAACCATGATGGTCTGAATACTTATCCAATATTCTTCTTCAGGTTCTTTTGGCAGTCTCACC
>NW_027185804.1:26551980-26654368 GCF_028583685.1 Petaurus breviceps papuanus
ATGAAACTAAACCAAACTAACTCAAATCCCACATCTTCTAGGAAGCCTTTCCTGATTACTACCATCAGTTGGAGATGAGGGATATTTTTTTCCCAGATTCTTGGAATATTTAGTACTTATATCATAACTGTGGCTCTTGGCTTTTGGAAAGGCAGTGGTAGGATACAGCATACATACACCCACAAAAAATGTAAATACAAATTATAAACCAAATTAGAATAGTTTCCAAGGGAGACATTAAAAGCAGTGGGGAATAGGAAAAGCTTCCTGTTGTAGGTGGTGCCTTAGCTTGGTTTTACAGAGAGGTAGGGATTTTAGAAGGCAGAGGAGAGGACTGAGAACATTCCAGATGTGGGAGATTCAATAGATTTTTTGGTTGATTAAGGTCAATGAAAAACAAACTGAATTTGATTAAGTCAATGTTTCACAAACCAGACTGATCATGATTTTCAAAATGTTTAATCTGTTTGTTACAATGTACCTACAGTCTTGTGGAGGTGAAATACTGACATACTTTAGGGATCCATGATTTCATAAATGGGCATATTCTCGGTAAATGCAGATTATGATCAAATCTTCCATTTTACCTCCCATAATTCTCTCTATCCCTTGTCTGGTCATAAAACTCTACCCATAGATCTGATAGGTAAAAATTTCCAGAATCTCCTAATTTACTTATGACTTCATCCTTTATGTATAAACCATGTACCCATTTGGGGCTTACCTTGGAATATGGTATCAGATATTGGTCTATGCCTAGTTTCTGCCAAACTGCTTTCTAGTTTTCCCAGAAATTTTGGTCAAATTGTAAGTTCTTGCTACACAAGCTTGGATCTTTGGGTTTATTAAATACTGGGTCACTATGGTCATTTACTACCAAGTGTTGTATGCCTAAGTCACTGATCCACCATTCTATTTCTGGCCCAGTACCAGACTATCTTCATGATTACTGCTGTGTAATAGAGCTTTTAAACTGGCACTTCTAGAATATGTTCTTTAACATTTCATTTTCATTGATTCACTTCAGAGTTTGGATATTTTGTTCATCCAGATGACTCATTACTTTGTCAAGCTCTATAAAATAATCCATTAATAATTTCATTGGCATGTCACTGAATGAGTAAAATAATAAGTTTAGAATTGTAATTTTTATTACATTGGTTCAACCTATCTACAATTGGTAAACATTTCTCCAATTGAGTGTTTTGAAATTGTGTTCATATAGTCCCTGGATTTGTCTTGGCGGGTAGAGTCCCAAGTATCAGATATGATGCTTGATGCCGTCTGTATGACTTTGGGCAAGTCTCACCTCCCTGAACTTTGGACCTCTTCTATAAAATTATGGTCTTGGCGTAAATGACATCTGAGGTCTCTCCCAGCCTTAGAGCTATGATCCAATGGTCTCCTTATTTTATTTTTCCATTTAGAAAGTGCAGCACAGAATAAATGGCAATGAGACAACAGAAATGACTCATTTTTTGAAATTGTCCTCATGATTTCATATCCTCCTGGGGCATATAGACTCATAGTAACAATTCTAAAATTAGTCCTCAAATGCAGCTTATTTAAAAATTTAGTGTTAAGTGAAGCACTTAGCACAATGCCTGGTAGGTGTTTGTTGACAGCATGAGAACAATGTCAGAATATTCATCGGTTTATCTTTTTTTCATTTTTCTCTCACTTCAAGTTTTCTGAAGCAAGTTGAGTCCTGCTTAACTCCATCAGGGTTAGAAGGAGACTGAGTAGAAAGAATGCTAAATACAGCACCAGAATCTTCAGGTTTGACACCTGGCTTCACCCCTAAATAGCTATGTGACTTTGGGAAAATCTCTTGACCTTTTTTGTCATTGCTTTCCTTATTTGTTAACAAGAATAACTTGAATTTATATAATTCTCTAAGTTTTGGAAAATACTTTGCAGAGATTTCCTCACTTGAGCCTTCTGTAAAATAGGTAGTTTATAATAGCCACCAAATATATAGTGCTTCAGGTTTACAAAGTACCTCAATACATGTAACTCATCTGATCCTCACAACAACCTGGGGAGGGGGTAGGTTATTATCCTTTTACCCTTTTACAGATGAGAAAACAGAGAGTGGTCAAGTGATTTCCCAGTGAGTATCTTAGACAGGGTGAGAATTCAGGCTGCTAGATACCTCAGTGGATAGTGCCTGGGTCTGGAGTCAAGAAGGTCTGAGTTCAAATCTGGACTCAGACACTCATTAGCTATGTGACCCTGGGCAATCACTTAACCCTGTTTGCCTCAGTTTCCTCATCAGTAAAATGAACTGGAAAAGGAAATGGCAAAATGCTTCAGTATCTGTGCCAAGAAAACCTGATGTGGGAGTTACAAAGAGTTGGACATGACTGACTGACAGCAACAAGGTCCTGCCCATTTCTAAATCTATGATTATATGACTGCAGGTGTAGTGTTTCATCGAATGTACCACCTGCACTGTAAAATGAGGGGATTGGACTAGATGTTCTCCGATGCCCCTTCCAATTTTAAAGCACTGTGAACTGTAAGGAATAATGAGTTAACAGATCTGAAAGACAAGATATTGTTTTAAAGACACCCTGATTGATTGGCTGGGGATCCTGGGAGCTCTTGGTGAATATCTGCTGGGAGCTCAGAACTGCCTATTACCATTTGGGGAATAGCTGAAATGAGAGGCCAGCCCAAGTGGGAATCACCCCACAACACTAATTGATAAGTACTTCCAGGTGCTAGGATGGCATTTTGGAAAATGCAAATGGAAATTTAATGGCTACTATGTGGGTGATAACCCTTACACAAAACTCACCAAATCCCACATCTTCCATAATGAAGTCAGCAAGCTTCTCTCCCTGGCATTTTGTTGGGTACCAAATTACTCTGAGCTTCTTAACAAAGGAGAAAAGGAATTTATAGCAATCTTTAGAATCTACAACAGAGGCTCCAGAAAGGAGAAAGTCAGAGAGAACTGTTGCCATTCCAACCTCCTTTTTCTGTTCCTAATACAGTATTTCTATCACCTCGCCCCCTCTCTCCTTTGCTCTATGATTCCTCTGGCAGTAAGAATGACTCTGCAATAGTTTTTTTTTTCTTTTCTTTTTTGCAATTTACCTGGAATCACTTCCTACTTAAGGCATAGAGCAAGAGCTGGAAGGGGCATCAGAGATCTAGTCTGATTTGGTAACGGGATACATGGACCTGTAAGGGATTTAGAGGGTCTGTGAAGTCAGAACTCAGTATCTTGGGGACTTGATTACAATATAATTGGTTTATTTTGTAATCTTATTTTATTTTATGCCTTTAAAACCATTAAGAAAGGGTCCATAGGATTCACCAGACTGTCAAAGGGCTCAATGAAATGTCAAAGGTAATTACTAGCCTTCCTTCCCACTTTACAGATGTAGAAACTGAAGGAAGATGAGGGTAGTTAAGTGACTTGCCCAAGGTCAGTAGAAGGAAGCATCAGCAATAGGATTTGAACCCAAGCTCTTTGACTCAAGAACTAGCATTCTCATCCCATACCAGCTTCTATCCTATCTTAGTTCTTTGGCTTTTTGTTCTCTCTATTCTCTTCAAGTATCTCCAGGCTGGGTCTGTATCCACATAATCCTTCAATTCCATTCAGTTCAACAAATGCTTAGGGAGAGGCTTTGTGTCAGGTGCCAGAGGGGCTAACAATTTGCACTGCTTACCCTCTGGGACACATCCTAGTAGAAGAGATAAGATTGTAGAAGAGATAAGATAAACTCACTAAGAACTGTAATATCTGGATAAGCAAAGTGCTATCAGGGGAGGGGGTCCAGGTATAGGGATGGTGCCTGAGAGGCAACTAGATGGCTCTCTGGATAGAGCACTATGCCTGGAGTCCAGAAGACCAAAGTTCAAATCAGCACTCACACATTCACTAATTGCATGACCCTGGACAAGTCACTTAACCCTGTTTGCCTCAGTTCCTCATCTGAAAAATGAACTGGAGAAGGAAATGACAAATAATTCCAGTATCTTTGCCAAGAAAACCTCATGGACAGTATACCAGTATTGGTAAGTTGTGGTCCATCAGGGGTCACACAAAGACTGAACAACCACAGGGAGCCTGAGGAGTCTTTTCAAATTATTGGTAGTTACATGGAGGGAGATCATGGCATTTGAACTGAGCCTTGAGAGATAGATGAGAATTTTTAAACTGGAAATGATGACAGGGAGGGAATTTCAGAAAGAGGGAAAATAATAGGCAAAGGTGTAGAGGTAGGAAATTGTAGGGTATGTTTCAGCAATTGGCTAATAGTCCAAATCAGCTAAAATTAGGAATGTTGTGGGAAATATCTAGAAAGTTACCTTGGGGTCAGCTCATAGAATGACTTGAGTTCCAGATGAAGGTATTTGAAATTTATTCACCTGGTAATACTGAATAAAAGGAGGAAATCATAGATGGCTTTTGAGTAAGGATAAAAGTAAAGCTTTTGAGTAAGATCATCAGAGCTGCACTTCCTAGAGACAAATTTGGCATCAATATGTAGGATGCACTGGGTAGAGGAGAGAGTAGAAACTGGGAAATCATTCTGAGAGCAATTGTGTTAGTCAAAGGGAAATGTTGAGGATCTGAACTAGGGAGGAGACATGGAGATGGAAAGGACAGATATAAAGAACATTTCAAAAGAAAAATTAGGTGAGTTTGAAGACAGAATGGTGGTGCTTTCAACAGAAATAGAGAAGCTACAGGGAAGAGATGGTTGGACAGGGAAGATGGTAAGTTCAGTTTTAGATATCAGCTCGAGGTTCTGTATGAGGAGGTTCAGGTGCTTAAGGGAACCAGGCAAGATGACCAGGATATTCTATCAGTTTTTCCACTATTTAGCAGTAAATACTTTCCAGATGGGGGCTTTGAGGGCAAGACAGCAACCACATCAAAAAGAGGAAAGTTTGGGGCAGTTAGGGTGGTGCATAGAGCATGGTCCTGGAGTCAGGATGGACCTGAGTTCAAATGTGACCTCAGACACTTAGCAATTACCAGCTGTGTGACCCTGGGCAAATCACTTAACCCCTCCCTTACCTCAAAAAATAGGAAAGATAGTATTCATGCAAAACTTATGTATCTATTAGCTAAATTTATTAATATTAGGACTAGAAAAGTTCAAGAAGGAGGGTATATTAAATAGTGTTAAATAATTGTGTGTGTGTGCATGTGTGTATCACCAAGGCCATAGGATCAAGTGTCAGAAGGGATTTGTATTCTCTTGTGTTCCAAATCCATTTATTTTACAAGTGTGGAAACTGAGGCAGAGCTGGGATTCAAACTTGAGTCCTTTGATCCTCTGAAGGAGGCAGTATGAAATTGGGGGAAGAACACTGACTTTAGATTTAGAGGATTTGGGTTTAAATAACCTCTCTACCTATGTGACCTTGGGTAAATCACTTACCTTCATGGGACTTATTTTCTACATAACATAATATGAGGGAGGGGGCTTGATGATGTCTAGGTCCTTCCTACCTCTAAATCTGTGATCTTATGACAGAAAATTGGCAAGCATTCTGCTCTATCTCACTCTCCCCTTATTAAAAATTATACCTCCAACCTGTGCTAAATTCTCTACCATGTACCTCCTAAGCACTGTATTATGTGCTAGGGCACCCAAAGACAATCACGGAACAGACCTTTCCCTGGTGAAGCTCACATGCGATCTCTTGGGTTCGACACCACATAAATCCATGTGTCCATACAAGACATGTTGTTGTTGTTACTGTTGTTGTTTGTACTTTCTTCTCAAAGAGAAGCATCACATCAGGGGGTGATACTATGAAAGGCAAGTGGGCTGGATTTAAGTGAGGGAGGTCTGTGCAAAGTCACCAGCCTCACTATGTCCTCCAGAGCCATCTGGGTCCAGCAGAGAGATATAGATCAGGATGACTGGAGATGGTATGACACATACCGAGTAGATGGCAGTATGGAAGGCACCAGCAGCTGTGGGCACCAGGTCACTTCCAGCTTTAAATTTATGATTGTATCATCCTAAACATTGTATCTCTTGGATCCTCAGTTTCCTTATCTGTAAATATTGTTGAGGGTGTTGACCTAAATGGCCTCTGAGGTCCCTATGATCTTCTGATCTCTTGTCTTTCTTAAAGTGCACAGTGCAAAGCCAACAAGAGCAAAGAGGAGTAATGCTACCTCCCTTATGAATTAAATCATTTGTTCCATGATGAGTCAGGGATGTGTTTGCCTTGCTTGGTCCAGTGACTGCTGTTGAGAATCCACCACTGTCAAAGCTTGGGAATAAAGAAATGTGGCTGACAGCAAAGAGAATCTCTCTCCCTGTAAGACTGAATGAAAAAGCAACAGAAGTCATGGTCCAACTTGGTTCCAAATGGGATAAGACATAAGACCTTGGGTAAGGGGATCAAGATGCCAGTGACTAAAACCCAGAAACTCAAGGTCCAGGAATCCAAGGCCTTGATTTTAAAAAGTTGGCCTACTGAGGTGAGCAACTCCACCTGACAGTCTGTATAAATGACCTTAACAGGACCACTGGACTGGCTCGTAGATTTAGATCTGTAAGGAATCTTAGAAGTTATCAAATCCAACCTTTAATATTATATATGAAGAAAACAAGACCTAGAGAGATCATACAATTATAGAATCTTAGTTTTCAATCTGGAAGGGACCTTAGAGTCTTAACTTATTAAATTACAGATGAGGAAACTGAGGCCCAGAAAGGTCATAGGATTACAGGGTCATGGATTTAGAGTCAGAGGGAAATTCAGAGAGCATTTAGTCCAATATCCTTCTTTTATAGATGAGGAACTGAAGCCAAGAAGGGTGAAGCAATTTGATATTGAGTGGTTGAGATATGATTCAAACCCGGGTCCTTGGACTCCAAATCTGATGCTCTTTATGTAGCACTTTGTTTTTTTTCATGATTTACTTCTTTTTTTGTTTCTGGGTTTAATGATAAAATTAGAAAGTCAACTTGGCTATTAGAGCTCTGTGACAGGATCACTTCATGGTCTCAAAATGGTACCACCAAATGGCACATTGGAGTAAAGTTTTCGATTGGTTTATAATTCCTTCCCTAATCATTCACCCTCACCTCAAATGGTTATCTCTTCTTCCTTTCTTGCATCAGCTAGCATACAGTACATAAATTGATTTACAAATCCCATAATATCAAATGTCTAGTCTCATAAATCTTACAGTCTTTTTAATATTGATATGATTTCTTCTGACAGAGATTTGGATACCTTAACATATTTCTCTCTCTCCTGATGTTGGAGGTAGGGAGAGATGGGGAGGAGGAGGGGAATAGGAGAATGGGCTGAAAACTGACTGGCAGATTTAGTGACCGCTGGGCAAAACAGTTGGGTTTGACTTGACAGATGTACTGTAATGAAATGTAACACACTCACTACTCTGGCTTTGACAGCTCTGGAGAAAGATATTTAATGCTGTGACAAAAATGTCACCACGGTGATATTGGGATTGCAACAAGCCACGAACGAAGAATGACTATATATCAAGGGCAGGAAAGGGTTTTTGAAAAAGCAGTTAGCTTGTATACATCCTCATTAACCAAATGGCAGTGCACGCTATTGCATAGCAAATGGGCATGGGATGGGGGAGGTAGCTTACGTAGGACATTAGTCAAGATGAAACAGCAGGTATGAGCATACTTCCTTTTAAAGCAATGTAGCTGATGCCACTCAGGGCATACAGAAGCAGATTAAAATAAGAGGCTGAGAACTTGTGATGGATTGCTTTTAGGGGGACTGAGGCATTCAGGAGGCATGGACTTAAGCTGAGACTCCCTCATATGAAGGAGAAAGTGTGATCCAAAGAAAGCACAAATGTTAACCGGACCTTGCCCAGTTAGGAGCCAGAACTCAGGATCATTGAATGCAAGGAGCAATAATATTATATTAATAATAAGAGGTAACATTTATATTGCATTCACTAGGTGCTAGTACTTTACAATTATTATCTCATTTGATACTCACAGCTACTCTGTACATAGGTACTGCTGTTATGGAGGATGGAACTGAGGCAAATGGATGTTAAGTGACTTGCCTGGGGTCACAGAGCTAAGGTCTGAGGCTGAATTTGAACTCAGCTCTCTTGGCTCCAGGTCCAACACTCTATCCACTGGGCCAACAAGCTGCCAGGGTAGAGACAGGAATTAGAAGCTAGGAGTAAAATAAGAGTTTCAAGCTAGGGAAGTCTATATGGAGACCAAAGAATCACAGAATCTCCAAGTGGAAACCCAAAGCTGAACAGAAATCTGCTCTGGAGCTAAGCTTCCAGAAATGTCAATAGAAGGATTCCCTGATGCAATCTTCTGCTTTAAAGCTCTGCCCCCCCTTTTTTTTGCTTTTTGGAGGGGGGAAGACAGGGCAATTGGGGTTAAGTGACTTGCTCAAGGTCACACAGCTAGTAAGTGTTAAGTGTCTGAGGCCAAATTTGAACTCAGGTCCTTTTGACTCTAGGACTGGTGCTCTATTCACTGTGCCAGCTAGTCACCCCTGTAAATCTCTGTCCTTTGGCTTCTGTGGTCAGCATTCCTTCTGTCCAGCTTGCTTTGACACTCCGGCCACAGTGGCCATTCGATGTTAGCTTAGTGATCTCTACTGACAGGAAACCTAACAAGGCAGTTCATTCTCTTTTGGTCAGTTGGGCTTGGTGGGAAGTCTTTCCTTAGACCAAGCCCAAGAGGCAGCATGGTATGGTGGGTAGAGCACTAGATTCATGAAGATCTCGGTTCTGCCTGGGGCATTCACTAGCTCCATGTCCCTGGGCAAATCACCTCTGTTTTTGAGACCTTCCACTGGATTCAAATCTGGCCTCATACACTTACTAGCTATATGACCCTCTGATTGCTTTTTTTATTGTTAAAGGGCAGGTGGGGTTAAGTGACTTGGCCAGGGTTACACAGCTAGTAAACAACTGAGGTTGAATTTGAACACAGGTCCTCCTGACTCCAGGGTTGGCACTCTGTACACTGCACTACATAGCTGCCCCCTATTTTTTAACTTTGCTTTAATAAACAGGTTTTCCCCTTTAAATTTTTCTTAAAATAAGTTTTGGATTACAAAATAAGAAACTAGGCTCTAAAGTAGCTTTAGAGAGTGTTAGCCATTGGCACAGGGTAGAGAAGCTCCCCGGTGAGGGCTGGGGGAAGGCAGAGCAGGGAGTGGCCATAGCAGGGCTAACAGACTTTTGTGGGCAGATAAAACTGTCCAGAAAGTTGTGTACTTACATTATCACACACTACTACACTAATCACTACCTTGGTGGGTCAGGGTGGTTTCAACTCAAGAGTCATATGACTGGGGGGAGGAAGTTGTTGGGATGGATACTCTGAGGCATAATTAGGACTCCTGGATTTTAGTCCTGGTTATACTATTAATTGACTTAAGGACTTGGGCTATAGTCATCTTCCCTCACTGGGCCTCAGTTTCTAAATCTGTAAACAAAAGAAGAGGGGATGGATTAGGTAAGCTGTTGAACTCTAAGCTTGATATGATTCTCCTAATTCTTAGGCACTGGCTTCATGCTCGGGATAGCTCATACTTTAAGATGGGAACTCAAAAAGAAGGGATCCATTTCATTGATATAAAAGAAAACAGATGCACAGAATGGTTGAAGACCCAAGAGACTGATCGATACCACTGAGTTTTGTGAAAGAGAAGGGAGAAGTGAGATAATTATGTGATGAATTGTTTATCCGAGACCTGCATCTCCAGCCAGGCATGCCCTGTGTGTTTAGCTGGAATAAGTAACAGACCATGGGATGGATGAACGCCCCCACTGACCTGTCACAGTGACTGTATATTTCTTTATTTTCTCTTCTGAGTCACAGTCACCGACTCTTTGCTCTTCTCCCTTTGACATGTCTATTACATTTTCTATCTCAATTCTTGTTGTGAAATTCTGGGACAGTCTCCTAACCAGAGTCATAACTAGCTAAGACGGCAGCTCGGGCCAATGGAGGAGCGAGGCAAGGACCCAGAGGACCTTCTCACTGCAGGAACAGCCAGACTGGGAGTGGGCAGTCTATTCCCCACAGATCTGATGAGTTGGAGGCACAAGGTACAAGGCTCCTTGTGCTTTCTGAAAGTCACTGTGCAAGGCGGAACATGCTCCCTGAGGAGGAAATGCTGACTCCTGCACCCACCCATCCAATGTGGGGGCTGTTACTGTTCATTTGTGTCAGTCCTGTCCTGCTCTTCCTGATTTCACTTGGGCTTCTCTTGGCAAAGATACAGGAGTGATTTTCCACTTGCTTCTCCAGCTAATTGTACAGATGAGGAAACTGAGGCAAACCAGGTTAGATGACTTGCCCAGGGTCACACAGCTAGTAAATGTCTGAGGCCAGATTTGAGCTCATTAAGATGAGTCTTCCCGATCCAGGCTTGGCGCTCTATCCTCTGTGCCACTGAGCTGCCCCCATGTGGGTACCCACATTGGTTCTGGCTCTATTATACTGAGCATTATTCTAATTTCTATGCAATCTATCCTTTGTTTTGCTACCAGACTGTTCTCTTGAAATTGCTGTAGAGTCACTGCCCCAGAATTCTCTATGGCGTTTGAGCATCAATCCCAGCATCTCTGGTCCAGTCTGTACCTGAACAAGAATTCTTTTTACAGCATCCTAGACAAGTGGCCATCTGGTGCTAGCTTGGTGATTTCTGCTCATGGAAAACCTATCAAGATAGTCCATTCTCTTTGTTGGGAAGTTTTTCCTTATTGCCGGCCCAGGAGGCAGCACTGTACAGTGGAAAGGGCACTGGATCTGGATTCAGGGAGACCTGGGTTCTAATCCTGCCTAGGACATTCACTAGCTCTGTGCACTTGGGTAAATCACCTCTACTTTCGAGGACTTCCACTGAGTTCAAATCTGGCTTCAGATGCTTACTAGCTGTGTGACCCTAGGTAAGTCACATAACCTCTTTATACCTCAGTTTCTTTTATTGTAAAATGGGTTTGTGATAGCATCTGTCTCACAGTGTTGTTGTGAGGATCAAATGAAATAATAATTGCCAAATGCTTTGCATAGTGCCTGGCACACAATAAATGCCTAATAAATACCGATCCCATTCGCTATCAAACTTTATCTCTCCAAATTCCCACCCTCTGGTCCAGTAAAGCCAGCATCCCTATGACCCCTCTGCCATATTCCATACTCATTTCTGCCTCTTAACAGATATCCTGACTCTAACACCTAACTAACTGCATGGCCTTGAGCAAATAATTTGGCTTTTTTATGTCTGGGTTTCTTCATCTCTAAAATGGGAGGGATGAAAACTACCCACCCCACAGGGCTGTGGTAAAGAAAATACTTTGTAAATCTTAAAGAATGCCAGCTTTTGTAGAAGCTAGGTAGCACACACAGAGCGCCTGGAGTTAGGAAGACTCATCTTCCTGAGTAGAAATCCAGCCTCAGACACTTCCCACCTGTGGGACCCTGGGCAAGTCATCTAACCTGGTTTCCCTCAGTTTCCTCATCTGTAAAATAAGCTGGAGAAGGAGATAGCAAACCATTACAGTATTTGCCAAGAAAACCCCAAATGGGGTCATGGAGAGGCAGGCATGACTGACTGAATAACAACAACTACCTTGAGGGATTCTGGTAATTCCAAGGCATAAACCTTTGTTTATATTTGTTTTTTTTATGCATCGATAGAATCATTAATTCTCACTGGATTTACTATCCACCTAGCCTGGAGGAAACTGAGCCAGAGGAAGGATAAGAAATTTGCTCCGGGTCACACAGGGAGTACTTGGCAGATCTGAGGCTCAAATCCATGTTATCTGACTCCAAATCCAATCCTATTTCCACTGTGAGGCCCTTCTCCCTTCATTTGACAGATGGAGAGTGTCCCAAAAGTCTTGGTGAAGCTTTAAGCTACTAAAGCTTAAAGCTGTACTAAGACTTTTGGGAAAGTTATTTTAAGGACTCCTATGTGCAAGGTGCTATGCTAAGATCTTTGATACAAAGGCTTGGAGTCAGGAAGAACTGAATTCAAATCCTGCCTCAGATACTTACCAGCTTAATAGTTGTATGACCCTAGGCAAGTCACTTGCCTTGTCATTTTCCTTTTATGTAAAAGGAGGAGTTTGGACTTGATGGCCTCTAAGGTTCCTACCTGGACTAAATGAGATTCAGAGGAAGCCAAGGACTCAAAGAGTCAGAGGTGAGGAAGGGATGCATTCTGGGAATAGCATGGGGGGAGGAGGGAGGAAACCTGTACAAAGGCATGGAGGTGAGAAATTAAATGTCATGAATGAGGAACAGAAAGTAAGTCCATTTGGTTGGAACAGTGAGTTCAGGAAGGAAATACACATGTAAATTAACTTTGGAAGGTTGGATGCTTTTGCAATATTCTAACATATTATAATTATTTGTACATGTTAGAGCTCTAAGGGGGCAGAATAGGTGTGATCTGTAATGGTAGATGCATTTTCCTCCTTGAATGTTCTCTATACCCATTCAGCCATAGGTTTGGTCAGAAAAGCAGCAAGAACTCCGCCCCAAACCCCAAAAACAAATTCCAAAATAAATCTCTCTAAATCCCTACATCATAAGTAACTCAAAGGCAGAGATTGTCTCACATATCTTTGTGTTGACATCAGGGATTCAACCCAATTCTCTGTTGATCATGAGTCCTTAATAAATATTTGAATGTTGGTTGAAGACTTGCTGTTGTTCAATTGTTTGAAATGCGTCTGACTCCCTGTGACACCATTCAGGGTTTTCTTGGCAAAGATACTGGAGTGGTTTGCTGTTTCTCTCTCCAGCTCATTTTATGGATGAGGAAACTGAGGCAAACAAGTTTCAGTGACTTGCCCAGGGTCACACAGCTAGTAAGTATCTGAGGCCACATCTGAACTCAGGAAGATGAGTTTTCCTGACCCCAGGCCTGGCACTTTATCCACTGAAACACCTAGCTGCTTCATAGTCGAAGATGAGGGATCAGGAGTATGGGGGGAGGGTAGAGGGGCAAGAAATCATTCCATTAGGGGAATCCAGGTAATAACATGAATAATAACAACAATCGTTAACAACAGCAACAATAATAATGCATTCTGTAGGACTCAAGGTGTAAAGACACCTCTTCCCTTGATTTTTTCCTCTCAGCTTCCCTGGGAGGTATCACAAGTATTATTATTCTCCTTTTATTGGTAAGAAAACTGAAGCTAATGGAACGTAAGTAATTTGCTCATGGTCACTGTTAGTAATTGTCGGACTGTGGCCAATGAGTCGAATCTGTCCCATCCTCTAAATCTTCCAAAAAAAAAACAACCGTTGTCAAAAGCCACATATTAGTCATTAAAAGGAATTTGCAGTCTGGCTGACAGCCTCCATTTGGATCAAGTTTCTTTTCTCCCTTTCTCAGTGAAAATCTGCATCCAGTTCTACATGTAGGCATCAAACTTCCTGCATGTGTGCATGTCAGGTAATTGCTCCAAGGCCCCATTTCTAAAAATACCCAGTGATGTGCGGAGAGAACACACTGGTTTCACAGGTGCAGACTCGTAAGTTAACAACCTGAATTCCAAAAGCTAATACATATTTGCCCATGAGACTAGGCGTGCTGATTTGGGTTGATAAAGCATGCTTCAGAATCGCTTATAAGCATTAAACAAAGAAAAGAATAAGACGAGCTGGAGAAAATGACTTGTAAATCAACATTGGGTTATGGTGCAAAATACTGTGGGCAAGAGAGGAAAAAAAAAACAACACAATGAAAAACCGGATTCATTTCCTGCCCTATTACAAGAAGAAATAATAATAAAACTCACTAAGTTCTAGAAGGAAAACATTGTGCCTTCCATATTATAATTTTATGTCTTCTGTAATAGTACCTTGCTTGTGGTTTGATACTTTTCCACTTATATGAAACCTATGGCCCAGTGCTCCAAACTCTGAGATTATAGAGACTGAATTCAGTCCTGGAGGCAGGCTTTGTAAAATCATATCTCTTTGGCTCATTTGTCCCCACCCAGAATTTGCTTTGCAAAAGCTCATAATATATACCTCATACTCAAACCTCCACAGATGTGAATAAAAGGGTTCAGTGCTATCTGCTGATGTAAAAGTGGATTGAATTAATGAGGGGCCCTTTATTCTACCCCACAGAAGATGTAGAAAACATTAAGTACCCACAATAGCTATAAACAATTGGTATAATTTTCCTCCTTCTCTGGGGAGCCTCACTCCATCTCAGGGCTGGATAGCACCAAGGCTCCATGGTTAGATCTCTCTTTAGAATGGAGACTGACTTCACATGGGTGTAAGGACAAGCTCTTGCCATTTTGGTGAGCTCTGTTTTCATGGAAAGTTGCAAATGGAGGACTCCAGGTTTATGGTATTTCCCTAAAGCCTTGGACCCAGGAAGGGAAACTTAGTTGGAGTTTCTTAGAAATGCACTGTTATACCCCCTGACATTCCAGTGGATTTTTTTTAAACTCAGAAATCTCTATAGGCCTCCATACTAATAACATTGCCCTAATGATTTGGAATAATCCCTGGAAGAAAAATGAACTTGGGGTTTCTAGAAAGTCAGCTTCTCCCTGACATTCTGGTGAGTCCTTTGTTATGTAGGAAAGTCATACGAGCTTCCAGTCCTATGTGATACCCTAAGGATTTTGAACTGCTCCTATAAAAAAAATTGAACTTGGGCTTCTTAGAGAGTCAATACCCTTCTCTAAAGGATCTTTGTCATCTGAATAACTCATAGTAATAATAGAAGAGAAATTCTAGGCATTTTGTTTCTTTATATTGTAATTCAGTCCCTTGCTACTATAGGGCAGCTGGGTTGCTCAGTGGATAGAACACCTGCCTAAAGTCAGGAGGACCTGAGTTCAAATTCAACCATAGACACTTACTAGTTGTGTGACCCTGGGTAAGTCATTTAACCCAGTTTCCTCTGTAAATGCAACAGAGAAGGAAAAGGAAATGGCAAACCACTCCAGTATCTGCCAAGAAAACCCCAGATGGAGTCATGGGGATTTGGGCATGACTGAACAACAGCAACAACTCTTGCTATTTCTCCAGCTTCAAGTATCAAGTTTGATCTTCACTCCAAAGAGGCCAGAACCACCAAGAACCTCCCCCCATCCTTCTTTCAAGAAATCTAGACTCCAGGATTCTTTTCTTTCCAAGAGTCAAGTGCTTTTCACGCTGCTTCCTACTTTTTCTCTGGTTCTGGAATTCTCATACTTGTAGTTCTTTCAGAAGCAATTGAGAAGGTAATGCCCAGGAAGACCTTCCGCTGCTTCTAGAAATCTGGGTCCCTGAACTATCCAACAACCAGGATTTGGCTAAAAATGCATCTTTCTCCTGGTTTCCCATTTGATTTCCCTCTTTGACTCCAAGTATAATAATACTCCATCCCTTTTACCTCCTCTCCAGGGGCTGTATAGACACTCCTGATAGTCCAGGAATTTGGGGTTTCAGGAACTCTTAACACTCTGCCTAGATTCTGCCAGTTCTTGGGTTAAGAGTTTAGGCTGTCATTGATTTTCCACAGATGCATTACTTAGGGAGGGAAAAGGTAGGTTCAAAATCAGGCCCTGGACTTAAGCATAGGGTCACCACAAATACCCTTCTAGGGTTTTTTTTTTACTCTTGGAGCTCAGATCTCAGCTGTCTCTGAAAAGAGGGAAAAAAGGTTTAATCTCTACTCAGTGGGCCAGTGTGGTATGTTGGAAAGAGCCTTGACTCTGGAGGAATAGGACTTGTGTTCAAATCCCAATTCTGACAGTTCAAACATGTGTGTGCCTTTAGGCAAGTCCATGAACCTTGTTGAGCTTGGGCTTCCTTATCTACATAATAAAATGGTTGTTCTAGATAACCTCTGAAGCTCCTTTCAATTCAATATCTAGTGGTGTTTGTCTTCTTTTTTGAAAGCCCAGCACAAAATGGTGGCTCTGATCTATAAGAGGTCAAGACAACCTATTCTCTAGTTATTGAGGCATAAGGTGTAGTCTTTGTCCTCAAAGGGATGTTATTGGATTGATTCCCCTGGATGTCCCCCAATCCTCTTAAAGAGATGGTCAATCATCAGGAACAAATTTTCCTCAGGAAGATGCTGCTGAAATTCCAAACAAAGGCTTTTCATTTTGTAAGCTCATCATATTGATCAGGCAACTCTCCTGGTCATTCCCTTAGAAACAAAGCATTTTGAAAATTCGTGTCATTCACAATAGAAAGGAAGTTTTTTGAGGTTATAGATTGTCCCTTTTGCAACCCATGTCCATAGCATAGTAATTACTATCATTAAGATTAACTTGGGGCGGGGGGAGGTTTTCTTTAGACCTTGCTCCAACATCCAAAGGGTGGAAAGGAGTGTTTCTTCCCCAGGGATCCACACTTCTTTTCTGAATCAACAACCATCTCCATGACTCACCTGTGATGCTCCACTGGCATGTCCCACTATGAGACGTAGCTCTCAGGTCAACCTTCCTCCCTAGAATTCCTTTGCCATAGGGTCCCTTTTGCAAGACCTTTCTACCTTTCCACCCACTTTGGGCTAAAAGCCAGACTGTCCTCTACACCAACCATTATTTTCCATTTATTTATTTTTTCTTTTTGTCCCAGTTAAAACTTACTGGTGATCTTATACATTATAGTAGGTCCTTAACAAATATTGGATGAATTAAGAGGTAGCTTTGTATGGTGGAGTATACACTGGATATGGGGTCAAAAGTTGATGTTATTCAGTTGTTTCTGACTCTTTGTAATGTCTTTTGGGGTTTTCTTGGCAATATTACTGGAGTAGTTTACCATTTTCTTCTCCAGCTCATTTTACAGAAGATAATTGAGGCAAAAAAGCTTAAGAGACTTGCCCAGGGTCACACAACTAAAAAGTTATTTGAGTCCAAATTTGAACTCAGGTCCTGCTGACTTCAGGGTCAAGTGCTCTATCCACTGTGCCACCTAGCTACCCCTAGCTTTCCAGTTGGAGTCAAAGGACCTGGGTTCAAATCTTCCTTCTATCACTTACTGGATGTGTCATCTTGGTCAACACACTTAAGTGACTACAATCATCATTTCTTCATCTGTAAAATGAGGGGTTTGGATTTTACATTTTCTAAAGTTGCTTCCAGCTCTGTCTTTTTTGCTCCTCTAAGTGGCAAAGGATAGGACTAATTGGCTTTTACAGTTTAATACCTGGATAGTAATTCAGATCAAAGTCTGTTTTGTTTGGACTAAATTCTAAATCTTGTATTCTCTGTTTGATATCCAACCCATCTGACAGTGATATGAATCATTGAGGTTTTTTTTTTCCTTTTGGAAATGCTATGATTACTTATAATAAAATAAGGATATGAGGCAATATCCTGAATTTAGCTTGTTTAGAAAGTAAAACATATGAGGAGGCAACCATTAATTAGTGCTAAACTGTTGTAATGTTGGCTTATGAGCAGGAAATTCTCCAGGGTGGTCGATCATGAAATAGCATGGTAATTAGAGTGTGGGCTTAGTGTTCCGTATGGGGAGCCGAGAGGAGAAGCAGCCAGTAGGGCCCTTCACTCATATTGGTTAGCACATAGAGAAAATAAGAAAGGAAGGCAATCATTTGGCCTGGAGTGCTTCATGTCTCCACATTAAATGAAAACTGTCTATTTATTTACAGTATGCAAATGGAAGCAAACTGAAAATTAAATGGAATGTGTCAAAGATCTTAAGGCACTTTACTGATAATAAGTGTATTATAAACTGATAATGAAATGTTGGTATTTGAAGAGTTGATGGCAGAGTAGAGGTAAGTGGAATTTAGAATGGGAAGTCCTTGCCTCAAATCCTGGATGGAGTCTATAAGCTTGGGTAGTCAGTTACCTAATGGCCTTCTGGACCTCAGATTTCTCACCTGCAAAACTGGGACAACCATAGCTCTCTTGACTCTCAAATCGTTGTCGTAAGGATCAGAGGTGGGGATACAGTTTACAGATGTGGTAAACCAGAGGATAATCCAGTAGGGGAAGGGACACTCTGGGCACAGAGAGTATGTGTGTCATTGTGCTTAGAGAGACAGGTTCTCTCTAAGTGAATTCCTTGGTTAGAGTTGTGCTCAATGACCCCAGAGGAAGGGGTAGGGAGGAGGAGTAGGAAGAATGGCCGCACAGATCTCTCTCTCCCACTTCCCCATTTTGCTATCATGAGTCAAAACTCCACTTACTTCATGCTGTTTGGCTCCATAAAAATGTTTTTGACATATCTTTGTAAACTCTTATATGCTATATAAATGTATTCATTGAATAGGCAATCCTAGTAAAAGTATATACACGTGATATATATGTATTTGTATATGTACACACATACGAGCTTACAAATATAAATAATGACAACAGTCATGATAGCTAGCTATAATGATAGCTAGTTAATATGGTGCTTAATATTTGCCAAGTATCGTGCCGAGTGCTTGACAAATATGATGTCATTTGTTCCTCACAACATATCCGGGAGGTAGGTGCTGTTATGATCGCTATCTTACTCTTAAGAAAACTGAGACAAAAAGACGTTGATTTGCCCAGCGTAACACAGTTAGTAAGTGTCTTAAGCAAGATTTTAACTCAAGTCTTCCTGACTCTAGAACCTTAAAGCTCTGTATAAATGTAAAATGGGCAGTTAAGTGGCAGTGAGTTTAGAATCAGGAACACTTCTCTTTACAAGGTCAAATCCAGCCTCCAACACTTATAAGCTATGTGACCCTGGGCAAGTCACTTAACCTGTTTTGCCTCAGTTTCTTCATCTGTAAAATGAGCTGGAGAAGAAAATAGCAAACTATCTTTGCCAAGAAAGCCCCAGATGAGGTATGGAGAATCAGACATGATTGAACAACAACAATAACAAAATGTTAGCTATTGATATTAGATGTATGCTAAAACTCCGAAAAATTCTGTGATTGTATAGGTATGGAATAACAAAGTTTGGATTTGAGCCCAAGTCTTCTGATTCCAAATCCAGGGCCTTCTTCCTCTATGCCATAGGGCTAATATGACATTCTGTCACTGCTTTTGCTTTCCAATTATTACCTCATTTATCTGTCCATTTATCCCTATTAGAATGTAATTTCCTTGAGAGCAGGGACTTTTAAATTTTCTATTTTTATCCTCAGAACATGGCACACTGCTTTGCATATCATCTTCTTCAGTTGTTTGTGTTAACTCTTTGTGAGCCCATTTGAGGTTGGTTTTGCCATTTCCTTCTCCATACAGATGAGGAAACTGAGGCAATAGGTTTAAGTGACTTGCCTAAGGTCACACAGGTAGTAAGAGTCTGAGGTCAGATTTGAACTCAGGAAGAAGAGTCTTCCTGGCTCCAGGCCCAGTGCTCTGTGCATGATGGAGCCACCTAGCAACCCCTGCTTTGCGTATAGTAATCCCTTAAATGCTTTGTTCATTCATTCACATCTTGAAAAAACTCTGAGAGGCACATGTTTTTAAAGGTTATGGGTAAAGGAGTTTAGAAATAGGCACTTTGGAAGAAAGTAATACATGGAAGTCCATTCTTCTTCTCCTCTCCCAAATATAAACCCAAGCCAACAATAAGCCTTTATTGCACCTCTCTACTGTGCTAAGTTCTGGCTATATCAAGAGCAGAATTAAACCATGGAATGGGCTGCCTAGAGAGCTCAGGGACTTCCATTGCTTGGAAGTCTTCAAAAGTCTTGTTCTTGTTCAGTTTTTTCAGTCATGATTGACTCTTCATGATCACATTTGGGGTTATCTGGGCAAAGATGCTGCAATGGTTTGCCATTTCATTCTCCAATGGATCAGTTTTGTCAGGCAGAGATTAAGTGACTTGGCTAGGGTCACGCTCCTAGAAAGTATCTAAGGCTGGATATGAATCAGGTCTTCCTGACTCCAGGCCTTGTACTCTATCCACTGGGTCACCAACTGACTCCAAATGAGCTTATAATTTGTTTGTTGAACACTGATGGTAGGTTAGTCAATGAATCAAGCAAGTATAAAGGTAAAAAACCTAAAAGAGTTCCTGCCCTCAAGGAGCTTATGAGAACATAATTAAAAATATATATGCACACATATACATATACATGCATAATATATCTATGTATATCATGTATATCTATCTATCTATTTGACCCATGAGAGTAGAAATGAGAGAAATGATTATTAATAACCAATGATTTGGGGAGATCCAAAATTCCCCCTTTTTCTATAGTCCCCATTTCAAGGTTCAGTCTCTTGAGGGAGGGACATTACTGATAATGAGATTGAAAGAATTCTCCCCCATCTTGGTCAGACCCTACCCAACCATACAAGGAATTGAATCTAAGTTGGGGAAGCCCACTGTATTCTGCTCGGGTTTGGGTAGGGATAAATTCTTCCATTAGATTGCCCCAAACTGGGAGTGGTCTGAGTATAAAGATAGTCTCTTTGTCCAAGAGTGACATTATGTTACTTTCTCTGAACCTCATTGGAATGAACCCACTTCTCCTTGTAATATTCATTCTCTCTTTAATTATTAAACAATTGGAGTTGATTGCCACCCTCCACAACACCCACTCTTCCAAAGGCAAATGATAATGAGCCTGCCACGATTATGGTCTTTAGCATTCAAGATTGCCACTGACCTCTTTTATTAAAATGCTAGCATCATTAATAAAATGACTAATTACCCAGAAATGGTGTCTCTGGAACTTTCTTCACAGAAGGAAGGTAATCTTAGAGTGGAAAACTGATTGATTCAGTCATCTCAATCACGTGATCTTTCACACATGAAAAACAGCAATTCAGTTTTTCTCTCCTCTTTACCCCATTTTCACCACTATTCCTATCTCCTCATCCTTTTCTACACATCCAAAGCATAGGACTTGGGTTTGTGCCCCAATGCTCACTTCTTTTTACCATACAAACCCTGCAGTTTTGCCCTCCCACTCTTAATCCTGAATTATCTTCAGTTTTTGCTGTTAATGATTTTGGGGGATTCTTGGTGTTTGTACATTGCTGCTCCTATCACTGGCTTAGGATAGTGTTGAAAGAGAAGACTGAATCCATAGCAGGTGAATGACAAGGAAAGGATTTAGGAGGATAACCCATTTCTGGAAGAGGACCCACAAAAGCTCAGGGTCAGGAGATTTATTGATGCCAGTGAGTTTACTACCAACAGGAGCAACATGAAAAAGGGGGCCAAACCCCATATATCTTCCATTAACGAGCCACAGGTGTGCCTCCCCTCCATTCAAGCCAACCAGTCCATTGTCCAGAGAGCATTTTTTTTACACTTTCCAACTCTGCAGGAACTATGCAAACTGGCAAATGACAAATGTTTTGGAGAAAAGTACAATTACCTTCAAGTGGAAAATGGGGGAAGTTGATCAAAGAACAAAGAAAGAATGACATTAAAAATTAATCATCCCAGGGCCATAAAATCAGCTGCAAACCCTTGGCAATAAAAAATTAAATGAAGGAGAAGTTTAATGTTTTAAACAGAGATTTAAATTTTCTAGTGGAGAACTCGATAGCTTCAGTAGCTCTGGCCTCTTGCAAGATTTACAGGGGAAGCCTGGAGTGTCTCGTCCCACCAGAGGCTGCTGAAAAGCATAAACCAGTCATCAAATAAAATATTATTTACTATCATCCCACAGAACCTTGGCTGTAAAAAGGAAATGGCACTTTTGACCAACTGAGAATATTGTTCTTTTCAAAACAGATTAAAACAGCAACAAAGTGAAGAAATGATTAAAAAAACACATTAATTCAGACAGGAGCCCAGTGGAAATATTATAGGAATATAAACTATTAGGGAGCTTTATGGCTCAAAATTGTTATATGCTTTTTTGCTTCTGTATTACTGTTGAAAAATAGCCCATCTTTATGAAGAATCCCAGACAGGGTCTACTTTGGGGCACTCCTTGGCTAAATAAAGTGAGGAAAACCTTGATGAAACTAAATTGGGGTTTGGATATGGTCATAGATTTAAAACTATGGAAGAAATTTAGAGCCCATTGAATTCAGATGGAGAAACTGAGCTCCACAGAAATAGAATGACTTGTTCAAGGTCACACAGTTTATAAATGGTGGTGGGGGTGGGAGAGAAGAAGGAATAGCATTTATACAGTGCCTACTTTGTGCTAGATACTATGTTAAGAGCTTTACAAATATCTCATTTGATCCTTACAATGACTCTGTTGAGATGGGTACTATTATCATTCCCATTTCACAACTGAGGAAACTGAGGCAGGCCAATATTAAGTGACTTGTACAGAGTCATACAGATAGTAAGTGTCTGAGATGGTATTTGAGCTTCGGTCTCCTTGACTCCTAGTCCAGTATTCCATCCACTAAACCATCTAGCTTCCTCTAACAGAGAGATTCGATCACTAAACCATTGAGGGAGATGAAGTCATTCTGGGTTTCTTTTTTCCTAAGATCATATAGTTCTTTACATTCATTCATATTCTGCTTTCGATCTTATCCCTCCCTCTTTTTGTTGTTGGTCAGTTGTGTCTGACTCTTCGTGACCTCATCTGGGGTTTTCTTGGCAGAGATACTGAAGTGGTTTTGCCATTTCCTTCTCCAGCTCATTTTACAGAGGAAGATAAAGGCAAACAGGGTTGAATGACTTGCCCAGGGTCACACAGCTAGTAAGTGTCTGAGGCTGGATTTGAACTCAGGATGTCTTGCTCCAGGCCATCTACGTATTGAATGCAAACTCTTTGAAGGCAGGCGCTGGATCTTTGAGGATGTGTGGCCTGGTGGACTAAGAATGATGAATTTGGATTCAGCAAACCTGGATTTCCATCCTCTCTATGCCTTGGTGACCTGGGGCAACTCCCTCAACTTCTCAAGGTCTCACTTCCCTCAACTCTAAAATTATGTGATTAGTCTGGAAGCCCTTATGGTTCCTTCTCCTCCTATGATCTTTGAGCCATAGTTCATGGCTCTTAGTCAGCATTTAAATTTCACCTTAAAGTCTTTATTATCTCATTTGATCCTTACAACAACCTTGGGAGACCAGTGCTGTCCATCCCCATTTTACAATTGAACCAACTGAGACCTAGAGAAATCATGTAACTTGGCCTGGGTTCCACAGCAAGTGTTTGGAGCTGGATTGAAATTCAAGACTTCCTGATTCTAAGGGGTGCAGCTAGGTGGAGTGATGGAGAGACCACTGGGACTGCATCAGAGAGACCAGAGTACAAATATGACCTCAGATACTTCCTAGTTGTGTGACCCTAGACAAATTAAAGGGTAATCCCTGCCTGCATGAAATTGGAGAAAGAAATTGCAGATCACTCCAGTATTTTCCCAAGAAAACACCATGGACAGTTGGTCCATGGGGTCATGAAGAGTTAGACATATCTGAATTAGTGAATGAGTTCTAAGAGAGGTGTGGTTTAGAAGATGGCTCTATATGTATTGAGGCAGAAATGAAGTTTCCTGATTGTCTGCATTTTGTTAGTCGAGTTCCTAACTTTTGTAAGAGTTTGGTGGTTGACTTTTTTGTCTAGTTATATATTTCTTCCCTCTATTTTTTTTTCCTTTTAGTCAGGTAAATTCCCCCTTCCTCTCATTCCCTTTAAATGGTCCTGTTGCTTAGTATTTAGATTTCATTTTTTATCCCCCTTTCCAAAAAAAAAAAGGATTTTTCTCACTTTCTTCATTATCTATCTTCTTCTTCTGTTTACTCTAGTCCAGTTTTTTGGATAGCAACTTGAAACTTTGCAAGTAAAGTAACTAAAATATCTGTTCCATTTGACTCAGAGATTCCATTGCTGGCTTCCATATACACCAAAATATTTACAGCAACACTTTTTATGGTAGCAAAGAATTGAAAGCAAAGTAAGTATTCCTCAATTAGCAATGACTAAAGAAAATTCTCAATTTTCATATGATAGAACTAAAAGAAAAAAAATTTGTCAAGTTTTTCAGGATCACACAAAAATCTAGTAATGGACCAATGGAAAGATTTTTGTGTTTATAGTTGGAGGAGCCGGGTTCAAATCCTAACTCTACCATTTGCTATCTGTGTAATCTTGGACAAAGCTCTTGATCTTTCTGCACCTGAATTTCCTCAACCGTAAAAAGAAGAGGTTGGACCAATTGCCCTCTGAGATCATTCCCAGATCTTTTTAAGGATCTTGTATTCAATAACTGTTCACTTATTTTGTCAGCATGATTGAACAAGAATGTAACTCTGGCTGATATTTCTTTTTGCAAAACCTTAACTCTTCTCTATTTGCTTTCAGTAATTATAGCTGTTGCCCTAAGAAACCTGTGATTTTCCATCCCTTTCTCCTTTGCTTTTAGCAGACCATTACCCTATTGCATTTTTGATAATCTTTCACTGTGCTTTCATGATTTTTTTTCCAAAATAAATATAGGAGATTATTTACTACATAGTCTGCAAACTAACATAGTGAGACTTGTTGATATGCCTTAAACCTTCTCTTTGTTGATTTTGATAGATAACTAATTCCTCAAAGTCTGATTTGCTACTGCCTTGACTCATACAAATTTCTTTCTTTTTTTCCTGGACAGAGATGGCTTTAAAGAATGAGGCCAACATTTCAAAGACATCATTAATTTAGCATGCCTCCTTCTTCATTAGGGAGTTCATTTTTTTCTCTCTTTCCATAATGTGTGTGTGCACGCGTGCTCCCATGAAAGATCTTTTATCGTTCTTAACACCTTTTGCTAGGACTAATTCATTCTGATTTTGCCCTTTCTTCCTCTCATTTTCTTATTTTTAACTGAATGATTTTTCAACTGGACTAAATAATGAGATTCCCCAATTAGGCAATGGTTTCTGCCTTGGCAATGAGACTAGGGTTTTGGGGAAGGTCTATTTGTATGTGGGTTGGGTGAGAGAGACCAATTTTGGTGGTATAAAGTGATGGAGTAGGGAGGAAAAGATAGATCCTGTTGGAATTTGAATGTGTACTCACAGGGGAAACAGTATGGTAAAAGGGATAAGCGTGCTGGCTTTGAGTGAGACCTGAACTAAAATCCCAACTCTTTCACCTCACTATATGTCTGACCTTTGGGCCTCAATTTCCTCATCGGTATGATGAGATGGTTGGACTAGATTCCCTCTTAGCTCCCTTCTAGCTCTGAGTCCATGATCCCATGACCCTTTCAGCTCTTTATCTGTGGTTGTATAATTTTAGAGCTTGGGGAAACCGTAATGATCAGGTAACCTAACTCTTCATTTTACAATTAGGAAATTATAATCCGGGGAATTGAGATGCTATGTTTCAAGTCATATGGATAGCAAGGGATAGAACTGAGAATCCTGTTTTTTCTTTTCTTACTTTAAATCCAGATTTTTTTTCTTCTTCCCATTAAATATTCTATTTCCTACTTGTCTGGTGCTCTTCTAGCCCAGAGACAAGTCCTTGTTTCTTCTTTCTTGATAATAAAACCAGAGAGTACAGATGTTTTGAAACATCCATCAAGAGTCAAGTCATGAAATTGTAGAACATGGACTCTTGACTATTATACTCACAGGGAAAAAGTATTGGGTGTAGAGGAAAGAACACTGGCATTGAAGTAAGAAGTAGATTACATTTAAGGAGAGAGTTCAGCTCAGAGATACTATCTCTCATCTGGCTCCACCAGTATGGGACTTCTGTGATTGACTTCTTTACCCCCTTCCCTACTCTTCTGCTTTTTTTGTGTCTGTGTTGCTCTCTTTTGTTAGATAGCGAGCTCCTGGAGGGCAAGGACAGTCTTTTCTTTGTCATATTTATATTCCCAGGGCTTAGCACAGTGCCTGGTAATTGGATGCTGTTAATCAATGTTTATTTATTTGTTGAGAGAGCGAGAGAGACAGAGAGAATGAGAGAGACACCCAGAGAGAGAGAGACAGAGAGAGATGGGCAGGAGAAAAAGGGGGGAGGGAAAGAGGGAAGGAGGGATGGGAAAGGAAAGAGAGAAAGAGAGGAGAAGGAAGGAGGAAAAGAGGGAGTGAGGGAAGGGGACAGAGAGAAAATGTCTTCAAGGAGTATATATTCTACTGAAACATCTGTTTTTCATTCTATATATGGGCATATTGAATCTACTTCCCTTTAAACCAGGAGTCCTTCATTGTTTTTGTTTCATGGATCCCTTTGGCAGGCTGGTGAAGCCAATAGATTCCTTCTGTGAATAATATTTATTGCCTATGTTCGTAACTGAAGGAAATGCTAAATTTTAATTTGAGCTTAGTGGAAATAAAGATGTAATTTTTCCCTATCCAAGTTATTAGACCACCCCATCCCCTTATCTAAAGAGGGATCCATGGACCCCAGGATAAGAGATTCTGAAATTTGCTTCGGCTTCTTCTGAGAAGCTCATTTATAATGTGGGTTTCTGGGGATAACAACTGGCTCCTTACATACAGATTTTAAAGTTATTTTTGATTCATTTCATCATCCTGGCAAAGTCCTCTGCTAATAACTAAAACTCTTGGCTGGTATTTTGGGAATAAACAAGAAAAAAACATTCAGGAGAAGATAGAAATTAATTTCAGTAGCAATATAATGCCACGCCAGGCCTGGATCTTACAACAAACCATCGAGTTAATTTAATTCCTCAAACCCCATTGCTCCAAGAAAATGTTGTTTAAATCAATTCATTCTTTCATTACGCTGCCTAAGAGCACCGTGGAGTGATGAGATATTACTGCTATGACTTTCATGTCTCAGAATCCCCTCAGTTTCACTCCATTTTCCACCCTGACACGGGATTAATGTTCTGCATTTGCATGCTCAAATAGTATATTTAATTGTAAAAGTGGTGTTGTTAAATTACCTTCAAATGAGTTTATTTTAAACGGTTCATTAAAGTTTTTGAAATCACTCACTGCATGATTGCATCTTTTCTCTGCTTTGATATATTACATCTCTCGCCCAAATACTGGCACACAGAGGAAAGCCTGTCTAGCAAGGCCCTGATGTCGTTATGGAAAGGCCTCCCAACCTTTATCCAGTTACAAGGCAGTCAAGGGCATTCTCTCTTTCCTCCACTGCTGAGGCCCATGGTCATGTGGGCATGTGGACCTGTGGCTGCGTTCATCAGTGATGACAGGGTGTAACCACAGAAGCTTTCAAAGGCTTGGGTCAGCTCAACCTGCCTAGCTTTTTTTCAGATTCTAAGTGCATTGTCATTGAATAAGTGGCCTCCTTTTTATTAGATTGTGTGTGTATTTTTAACATTTCTGTCTTCATGGTTTCTCTGGGAATCATTTGGAGGAAGATTCTCCCAATGACACAGACTATTAGAAGTTTACTTGCTTGGCTCTTCTTGTAACTTGAAAGAAGTTTCAAGTTCCAATTAAAATTTGACCTTCTACAGGAAGACCTCTCCAACCCCTCTTAATTCTAGTGCCTTCTCTCCAGTGAATATTCTTTATTTATCTCATCCATAGCTTGCTTTGTATATATTTGTTTACACTTTATTTCTGCTATTAGATTGTAAGGTTCTTAAGGGCTGGGACTGTCTTTAGCCCCTTTTTGTATCTCTAGTACTAAGCACTGTGCCCGTCACATAGTAGGCATTTAATAAATGTTGGTTGGTTGATTGATTAATCAATGAATTCTTTGTTACCTTCAGTCTGTTTGGAATGGAATGGTGGTGTGTGTGTGTTGGAGATGATGGTTAATAATTCTCCCCTGTCATACAACTGAAGTCAGAATAATAGGTCACTGAAAAGTTGGCAGCAATGAGCCATGTGACTAGATCAAGGAATCAGCTTTCTGTTGTTAATAGGTCATGACTTTCCTAATTCAAAATTGTTAACTCTAAAATTTCCCATGTGTTGAGCTGATATTGACTTCTCTATAAGTTTCCTTACTTTCTCAAATCTATAGAGAGACCTCTCCCCTCCCAATGCCCAGTTCCTTTAGTTGATTTCCATGTTAGGGTTATAAATATTCTTATAATTCTTATCCCTCTTTGCTAGACAAGCTCTGACTTGTCAATGTCCTTTCAAAAAGAAGGATCCCAAAACTGAACACAATACTCTAGTTGTTATCTGACCAGAGTCAAGTACAGAGGGACTATCACATCTCCTCTCACTCTGAACTTTATGCTTCTAATAAGGTATCGCAGTGTGATATAATGGAGGAAGAGCTAGCCCTGGAATCAGAGAGATCTGGGTTTGTCTTCTTTATAACTCATGCTAACTGTATGATCCTAGGAAAGTCATGTAACTTCTCAATGGACTGGGAAACTCTTTAAGACCATAGATTGAGTCTGCATTGGTAGGGGAAGATTCCTGACTGTCAGTTACTACAGCAATGAAATCACATGTCTCCTTTCTATCCCCCCTAAAAGAGATGACATTGGTTCTTTTGAATGCCACATTCCACCAATGGCACATATTGTAAAAGTTGCAAAAATGCAAATTTTGGATTGGTATCAGGAAAAACAAAGCTTCCCAACAATAAGAATTGGCTAAAACTAAATTGACGTACTTTGAAATGTTCTGGGTTCAGTTTCCTTGGTGGCATTTAGGCAGAGTCTGGATGGCACTAGTCACATGGGTTGAGTTCCCTTTTATTAATGGGTTGTCCACTGAGACCTTCCCACCTCTCAAAATTGTGTGATTCTGGGAAGAGCTGCCATTTTACTAAAACTCTTAGGTTTTTTTTTTGTGTGTGAATCATTTTAAAGCCACAGTTTTCTCATCCTGCGTTTAAGCAGTTAGTTGACTTTTTGAAATGAAATCCAACACTTTTCATTTATCTCTATTAAAATTCATATTGATAGTTTTAGGCTGTAGACTTCTCTTTTGGCTTCTGATATTGTTATCTGAGTTATTTCTTCCTCAGGTTTGGGTCATCTGCAAATTTGACAAACATGTCACATATATCATCCTCCAAGACTATCTGACAATAAGACAATGAATGTCTAATGTATTTATAAAACAAATGCCTGTAAGCATGCATATACAGACCATCCTAATTTGTTTATGATATCAACATTTATGTCTAAATCATGTACCCATTTGGGACTTATCTTGGCATATGTGGTCAGATGCTGGTCTACATCTAGTTTCTGCCATACTTTTACAGTTTTCCCGGCCTTTTTTGTCCATAGTAAGTTCTTGTTCCCAAAGCTTGGATCTTTGGGTTTATCAAACACTGGATCATTGTGTTCATTTTCTTCTATACGTGATATGCCTAATCTATAACAGTAATTAACCGTTCTTTTTCCCTTCCAGTACCAGCTTTTTTTTTTTGGGGGGGAGCGTGAATGTTATTTCTATAACCAATATTCTCTCTCTCTCTCTCTCACACACACACACATTAAAGTTTACACTTTAAATTTACAAAGACTTAAAACAAACACTTTTTACAAAGCTCATATCCCTTTATCTTCACACAAACACTAGGAAGTAAATATTAATTTTACTCCATTTTCCAAAGATTAACAATTTCTGACTGGTGTCTTTGGAAGATTATTTTGGCAATCCTATGAAGCATGCATTGGAGCAGGGAGTAATTTGAAGCAGGGAGGCCATTTAGTTGGCTATGTTATAATATAGAAATGAGGTGAATAGGGCCTGAACTAGGATTGTGCCTATGTGAAAGAGGAGAAGGGGATGGATACACGGTGTTGTTGGAGATGGAATCAGCAAAACTTGACAGCTGATTTATTATGGAGAGGGCAAGGAAGAGGGAAGAGTAAAGACAATTCTTACATTATGAATTTGGGTGACTGGAAGGATGATGACAAACAGAAATGAGGTTTGGAGGAGAGGCAGGTTTAGGAGGGGAATATTTTGAGTTCTCTTTTGGATGTTTAAAGTTTGAGAACCATTCTTTATATTGATATTTTCATTCCTAGTGCCTAACACAGTCCCTGATACATAGTAGGGTTCTTTTCATTTGTTGATTTGGTTGATAATGGTCATATAGGAAGAGAGGTGGCACTAGAGTTCAAGGGAGTGATTTAGGGCTGGGTGTGTAGATTTAGAGATTCTGTCCCCATAGAAGATATTTGAGCATGTCATCTAATCAGTTTACAACAAGAAAGAGTATAGAGAGAAGAAAAAAGGGTACAGGATAGTCCTTTGAAAAATCTACTGTAGTGATCAGGAAATGCATGAAGATTTACCAAAGCATAATGAAGAGTTGACAGACAGGTAGGAAGAAAAAAATTGTCATATTTACATGTTATATATGAAATGTTTTATTTATATGTACACATATATACATAAATATATATATATATATGTTTATATGTATGTGTATGTTTGTTGTCGTTATTGTTCATTACCTTCAGTCACATCTAACTCTTTGTGACCTCATGAACCATGGCAAAGATGTTGGAGCGATTTCCTATTTCCTTCTCCAGTGGCAAGCAGAGGTTAAGTGATGTATTTAATTTTGGGGAATGAAAGGTGAACACAACATCTCTGTTGTTTATTAACTGTCTTGGAGAAGGGAGCATGCTCTGGCGTTACAAATGGGTGTGTGTGTGTATATATATATATATATATATATATATATATATATACTAGTTGAACAAGAGGTACATAGGAATCTGACAGTCAACAAGTATGAATTCATTATTATATGCCAGGCCCAGTGCAAAGTGCTAGAAGCACAAACACAGACAAAAATAAAGACAGTCCCTTCCTTCAAGGAGCTTACATTCCAGTGTGAGAAGACAACACATAAAAGGAAGCTGAAAAGGGGAAAAGAGAGGTGAGGGAGGATGATGGAGAAATCCAGCATGTAGCCTGATAAGAAATGAAGAGATATCTAAGCAAGTCTCTTTAAATGGAGGTTTTGGGAGGGACATCCAAATGGAAGTTTGGACCACAGGGGTAGAGGGTACTTCCTGGGCATGGATTCCATAACTGCAGTAACCTTCCAGGATGAAGAGGTTTCTGGGCCATTGCAGAGAAGTTTGAGGCAAAGTGGGGAAGATCACTGAGTTTAAAATAACATAAGCAGAACATGAACATAAGCAGAGAAGGAACATAAAGAGCAATTCAGTATAGCAGATATGATGGGTATTGGCCATCTCTAGGAACACTAACAGTTCAATTTTTCACTAGCATGTTAGAGCATACAATATGCTTTCTTAATATCTCTGTATTTTGGGATTATTACTCCTTGAAGTGGGCCAGGAAACTGTATAATTGGGGCACCATGAATGGACCCCTCCACAATCCCATAGCACAAATGGAAATTAATATGGGCAAGGAAGTTGTGGTGTAGACCAGAGCACTTTGTTAACTTTGCCCCCATGTGTGTTAACTTGTGGCCTAGATGTGGATCCTTAAAGTAAAAAGTATGTAAAAGTGGTTTTTAGGACTTTGACAGTGGGCTCCTGGTGCTAAAAAACTTTTGGGTCAATTGTTTTCATCCTTCTTGCTAGAAAAATTTATCCATTATTATTTGCTTGAACAGCTTTTAACTACTTTGGGAACATGCTTCTTCCTGGGGGTCTTGGAATATAAAAGAATTGTTTGTTCAAAACATCAGGCTTTGAGTGAACCATAATGTTAGATCTGGAACTGCATGGGGTACTCTCATTTTGCAGCTAAAAAAATGAGGTTTAGAGAGACAGAGTTGTTTGCTTATGCTTGCATATCTAGTACATGAGAGCTGGGACTTAAACATAGTTCTTCCAAAGCCAAGCCTGGTTTCTCAGCCCACAATCCTATACTGCATCTCTAGGAAAAGACTGAATATCTCTTGCAGCAAGCACCCCCGCATCCCCAGGGTGGCTGCCAACACAGGTTCTTAGATCTGCTTTTCTAAAGGAAAGCAACTCAAAATGGGTTAACAATCTTGCTTTAATCAATCAGATATATCATTTACCTTGTTCAAGGGAAAAAGTCAGCACCCTGAACTCCAGAATATACAGACAGAAGTTACAAAGCAGAAGTTACAAGAAAACAGAAAAAACATATCAAGCAGACAGGCCTCCAACTTGTCTTGACCATTACATCCATACCAAGTCAGTTACCAGACAGGGAAGCATCAACATCTGGGTTTTTCAAAGCTGGGGGGCTCTCAATGGCTGCCCAGAGTCTCTTGTCCGGTCAAATCACACAATATTTCTCAAAGTGAGCCCCAAAAGAAAGTCTCACATCAAGGTTTATATAGCCTTCTCCAGGCTCAGAGAATGTAACCACCCTCTTGACCCACTGCCCAATCACAAAGTATCTCCTGAAAAACAAGCCTCCCCCCACAGGCTCCAGGTGCACTTAACCTAGGGGCAGGAAAGATCTTACACAATACAATCTTAGAAAGATGGCAACAACATAAATTTACATTCCCATTACAATATCCCCAAACATCAGGAGCTATTTAGTAAGTCAGATTGAGTTTGAAATGAATTGGAACTATACAGAAGAAGATGTTTTGTGTTTAGTCTTATGGACCTCAATTCAGTAATTGTTCTTCTACTTGATTTTTGTAACTAGGAAATCATTGTCTCCCTGCTGAGGAGGTACTGAAACAGCTATTGACCTGATAACAATAGAGATGATGTTGTCTTCCTGGGCTGTGAATCAAGATATAACCAACACCCCCCCCCAAAAACAAACAAACAAACAAACAAACAAACAAACAAACAAACAAACAACAACCTCCTAACATTTTTCAGATTTGATGACTTCTTTCCATTTCTACTGATTGACTTAGTATATGAGATATAGCCCACAGGAATCTTGAAGGCATTGATGAAGATGATGAAGCTGTGGACAAAGAACTGTAGGTCTTAGGGATGGAGTGATATTTTAATGCTGCCACTGAAAAAAAGACTGCAGAAGAGAAAAATGTGTGAGAAGTAAACAACTAGTGAAAAATATATTATCTGAGAATGAGATTGTCAGCTTAAGATTTATGATTGATAGGTCCCTGGCCATGATAGAGTATACCTAACAAAGGTGAGTAAAAATGTAGCAAAAATGGGGGAAAACCCTGGAGTTTTACAAATGTAATAAAAAAAAGGTCATTAAATAGAAAAGGAATGAAAGGTAGGGAGAAAACTGCCTGTGAACATTGTTCTGCTAAGCTGGATTTCACAGAGAATAGATAATATGTAGGAAGAAGAATGAGTCAAAAATCAGTAAGAGATAAAATCCAAGAAAGGAGTCTACAATAAAACCTTTAGTCTCAGATGTCTATAGACAAATTTCTAGAATATAGGCAAGAAACAGGGGGAACTGGAGATCTTTATGCATGTAGGCAAATTTAACCTATACGTATCACTGACACTACATGTCCCATGTCTGGGATATAGATATAAAAGTTTATACCTTATTCAAAAGAAAAAAAAGCATATATGTAAAGGGGTAGGATAGTGTGACATTGTATATTTAGAATATGTATTCATATGAAATAATCAGAGCCATATGTAAGAAGCATGGGGGAGAGCATTTGGATGATGTTCAAAGGACACAGAACACAATGAATATTGCTAGCAGAGTATATTAAGATCAACGGACAGAGAGAGGACATAGATGAGTATCTTGGAAAACATGGAGAAAAAGTAATGATACGGATCTTGAAATTTGAGAACACATGTAAGTATTTTCTCAACATAGCTCGGTGGTGCAGTGGATAGAATGCTGGGTCTGTACTCAAGAAGATTCATCTCCCTGAGTTTAAATCTGCCCACAGAATTTACTAGCTGTGTGACCCTAAGCAAGTCACTTAATCCTGCTTGCCTCAGTTTTCTCATCTTGGCTGGAAAAGGAAATGGTAAACCACTCCATGATTTTTGCCAAGAAAACCCCAAATGGGGTCATGAAGAGTCAGAGTTGGCTGAAATTACTGAACAACCATGTTCTCATTGCACAAAGCCGAGCCACCATTAATTTCTAGTCATGCCTTCATAATTTCATTCTTCAGAAGATGAGGGGAAACACAATTCTGTAGGTGATTCTCAGTCATCTAGCTATCTCATCACTAACTTTTATTAAGCACCTACTATGTGCCATATACTATGCTTAGCATGTATGATACAAAGAAAAGGAAAAATCAGTTCCTGCTCTCAGTCTAATGGGGAAAGATAACATATAAACGACCACGCATAAACAAAATTCAATCAGTCCTCAGCTTCTGTTGGATTATGTTATTAGAAAATGGTACAAAAGTAAAAAAAATGCAAATGTTGATACATTGAATCTGTAGGAAATAAGGGGCTAGGTTCCTTCAACTACAAAAATTGGAATCTTTGGCTAGAGATTGCCGCATATAATACTTTATAACAAAACATTAATTCTGATAATGTGTATTTTTTCATAAGAGTAACCATGAAATAACCCATAAAATACAGTACACAAAATAAAACTGGTAACATGCAAAACATTTTCTTCTTCATAATTCCCTAGAATTCTGTTACCTTTTGCCCTAACATCTCAATAAAAACAATGATTTCAGATAATATTCATTTTTTGTAACACACAACATTTACAGTACCATAAATAATGTATAGCAAACAATAGTCTTAATACTGAAACCCTTTCAACTTGAATCTTACCTTTCAACATGTCAGATGGTGGTATGAGGACATTGTACTATGTACCATACAGCTGTAAACCACTCTACCTTGGCTGCGCTCTGGAAACCAAGGGAGAGTTTTCTGGGACTTTAGTTGCTGCTGTTGGAGGAGGTTGAGACTGGTGAGGTCTTGACCTCACTTTAGAGTCCATAGTACTTGAACTTTACTTTGGTGGCAAAATTGCAACACAAAACTTGTATTTTAATGGCAAACAGTGAAAATATGTAATGATAACCCCAATTGCTCTACCTTCCCACTCTGTCCCAAAAAGCAAAAAAAAAAAAAAAAAGAATGAAAAAATGTAATCAATCCACAGGGAACTCTTTACTCTGCAACAGTAGGGTGAACAAGACCAGTGAAGTGCCTAGCAGAATAGCAGTCAGTCTGTAAACTTGTGTGCACCACATTTCTCATTTTTGTCTCTATTGCACACAGCCACAAATTTGCATGGTTGCCACCATGAAAGTGAAAATGAGGTTGCTAATAAAATCATGCAAATGCTCGAAGTCACGAAAGTTAGAGGATTGGTTGTACATTTAAGATAAATCGGGCAGTAGTTTCGGAGGGAAAAAAAATGAAGATTAAGGGGGATGGGGAAAGAGTTCTTGAAGAAAGTGAAACTTCAGTTGAAACTTGCTGATTTGGGGAAGCTAGGAGGCATAGATGAGAAGGGACAGAGGTACAGGTATGGAGGGCAGCTAGTGAAAACACTCAGAGTTGGGAGGTGGAATGTTATGTGCCAGGAACAGTAAGGAGACTGGTGTCATTGGTTTACAGAAAGGAGTAAGAAGTAAGATGACTGGAAAGGTACTAAATGTTGCTGCAGTAGAAACAATGGGAAATTTTGGGGGAAAGCGACCACTCCATCTTTGAAATTGTTGTAGAGAAGAAGAGAAAAGTTGAATGTAGTCTGGTATGCCCACTAGATTTGTAGAAAGTATGCATCCAAGTTTCAGATAATGGATTGGTAGCTTCCCATGGTCTTAAATTCTAAAGGGGGAAGTTAGCCTAGATGGCATGGGAGATACTCAAGAATGAAATTTTGAGGACACAAAGGAAAATAATTTTGTAAAAAAGAAAAAAAAGGAGTTTTCTTGAGAAATGGATGTGACTATACAAGGGAATCATTATCTCAGATTTTAAAGAACATAGAAAACAAGGGCACAGAACAGAGGATGAATATAAAAGCATGACATAGTACTATAAAGATTACATCAAATGCTAAAGCTCAGAATGATCTGAACCTAGTAAAAAATATATTGAAGTCAACATACATGTTTTTCAGGAGGGTAAAGGAAGAAGATCAAAGAAAGATGTTAGGGCAAAAGGTCACAGAATTCTAGGGAATTACTATCAAGAAGAAAATGTTTTGCATGTTACTAATTTTATTTTGTGTACTGTATTTTATGGGTTATTTCATGGTTACTGTTAGGAAAAGTATACATTATCAGAATTAATGTTTTGTTATAAATAATTATATGCAGCAATCTCTATCAAAAGATTACAGTTTTTGTAGTTGAAGGAACCTAGCCCCTTATTTCCTATAGGAGTGCAGACCCGGCATTCTATCCACTGCACCACCTAGCTATGTTGAGAAAATACTTACATGTGTTCTCAAATTTCAAGATCCTTATCATTACTTTTTCTCATGTTTTCCAAGATACTAATCTACTTCCTCTCTCTGTCCGTTGATCTTAATATACTCTGTTAGCAATATTCATTGTGTTTCTATGGCCTTTGAACATCATCCAAATACTCTCCACCATGCTTCTTACATATGGTTCTGATTACTTCATTTCCTTTCTGCAAGGTTGTTGGATTGGTAAATTGAGAAAATGCTGAAGATGTAGTTTATCTAGATTAGAGCAAAGGGTTTGACTAAAATCTCATCCTTTTTTTGAAAAGTTTAAAAGATGCAAGCTATTAGATAGTGTAGTTATCTAGATTCAAAGCTGTCTGAATGGCTACACTAAAAGAGTAGTCTTTATCCAAGTTTAAACTTGGAAAGAATGTAATACTCTAAGGAGCTGTCCTTGGTTTCCTGCTGTTCAAGATTTTGGTCAATGACTTCAATACGCCCAAGATGAAGGGTAAGCTGATACTTGATAAATTTGTTACTTACTTACTATGTGCCAGGCATTGTGCTAAGAACATTACAAATATTATCTCATTTGATCCTCACAACAACCCTATGAGGTATATGATTATTATTCTCGTTATTATTCTCATATTATCCTCATTCAGTTGGGGTGGTTGAGTCAGAGTTTATATGAATTGCTCAAGGTAACGTGGTAAAAGTATCTGAAGATGGATTTGAACCTAAGTCTTCCTAACTCCAGACCCAGACCTCTATTTACCATGCTACTTAACTGCCTAGAAGTTAGTCTAGACTTGTCCAGCTCTGTTCTAGAAAGCAGAACTAGGAAAAATGGGTGAAAATGAAAGAGGCAATTTTAGACTTTAATTAAGGAAAAATTATTTAATAAAGAGAGAGATTCCAAGGTGGGATGTCTTGCCTTGAGTTTCCCTTCCCTAAAGGTCTTGAACCAAGGATGAATAAGTACTTGGATGTGCTGTAGAGATGACTTATGAGATATGTTAGCCTGGATAACCTCTGAGGTCCCTTCCACTTCTGAAATTTTGTACTTCCATGAGTATATGCATTCACCATAGAACATGTACTCTTTTGGACAGAAAGTATGCTTTCTAATTGGTCAGAAGAAAAAAAAAGCATTTTAATTCACTTTCATCTAGGCATGTTAATTACTAGCTAGAATAATTCGGCAATAGGGCATCTTTCAGTTGCAGTTCTAGGCATGGCCCTCAGAATGCCTTATGTGTTTAACATAGTAAGAATCAATACTTGCAATTTATATCCATAGATTTCAGAGCACTGGCTGACAATTAAATACCAGTTAGAGCCAGGTAAAGGTTCCATTTTGCCTATGTCACTGAAGAAGGGCTAGTCAGTTGCAGACTTATTGCATTTTCATCCTTTTGTTAAAGTTAACAAGAGAGAGAGCATGTTTCACTGGCAGATGCCTCTGGGTGGCCAATACTTCTCTCTAGTCCTGCCAAATGACAGCTATTCTCTCCTCAAGATTAAGTGTCATAGACAATTATAAGAAGAGCTGTGGGTATAATGAAAGGGATGCTCCTTAGCCTTAGTTTTTGGAGTTCTGGGTTACTCAAATTTATATATCTGCCTTGAATGTGCCATTTCTGCTACCTAATGCTGAATTTTTCTTTATAGCTCCTTTTAAAGGAGGATTCCATATCCTATGTTGCTACAGTTTTCTATGATGAGATACTCTTAGCATAACAAAAGGTCATGGGTGCCACATTGTTTTCATCTGTCCAAAATATTTCAATACCCTTCAATACCCTTCCAGGGCATTTCCATTTGGATGCACCATTGACCTCTCAAAATCAAAAAAAGTACAAAACCAAGCTTGTCTTTTCCTTTGAACTTTGTGACTTTGTGATTTGACTTAGTTTGACTACTGCTCATCCTGTCATCCATGATTTCAACTCTAGGGTTATTTTTAACTTTCCCTCTCCCTCATTACTTCTATTCAATCAGATACCAAGTCCTATAAATCCCATCTCTTCAACATCTTTTGCATGCATCTCCATCTTTTCTTCTATATTCTCACTTCCCCCACCCTAGTACAGGTCATTATTTCCATAGGAACTGATGCAATAGTTTCCTGACAGTTCTCCTTCCTCTGTTCCTGACAATTTATCCTTCAGTCTAATGCCTGAATAATCTTGCATCTAGTTATATCATTTCTTGGCTCATACTTCCTTTGATTCCCTATTGCCTACCAAGTAAAATTCATGCTTCCTTTTGGAGGATACCTTTCTGTCCCTTTTATATATTACTTCCCTCAATCAATAAAGAAATATTTTTAAAGAACTTACTTGTGCCAGGCACTGTACCAAGTGCTTAAGATACAAAGAGAAAGTAAAAATTAAAACAATCTTCCCCTCAAGAAGCCTATATTCTATTGGAACACCTTCTTTGCTTAAGGCAAATTGGTATATTCTGCTTCCTGAACAGTCTTTGCTGTTCAGCTCAGTGCTTTTTATCATACTATTCTCTAGTCCTAGAATGCCTTCTGTCATTGTCTTTGTCTGTTGAATTTGGCTCTTTCTTTTTTTAATGTCTTTTTGAAAGGGGGAAGGCAGGGCAACTGGGGTTAAATGACTTGCCCAAGGTCACACAGCTAGTAAGTGTTAAGTGTCTGAGGCTGGATTTGAACTCCTGACTCCAGGGCTGGTACTCTATTCACTGTACCATCTAGCTGCCCTGGTTCTTTCTTTTAAAGCTCAAATGAAACCTTCTCCATGAAGGATTTCCTGGTTCCCTTTGTTGGTAACATTTTTCTACTTTGAACCTCACATAGTATTTGGGGTAATATTTTTATGATAGAAGAATTTTCCACGAAACATTACATGTTAAATATATTGGTATTTCTAGGCTGAGTTGTACAAGAAAAAAAAACATCATGTATTATCTAAACTTTATAAATCCTTTGTCATCATAACACAGTGACTTTTACATGGAAAGTGATTAATAAATGCATAGTGAATGAAGGAATGTATTCAAACATCACAAACATCCATCCATCCATCATCCATCTATCATCTATGTATCCATTCATGCATTGATTCTACTCCCATTTCAAGTTATTGTCTATAATTTTTGCCCCTTTCTGGTGTAGACAAGCAGTTATCTAATTTACATTAATTAAATTGACCTGCATTACTAGTTGTCATGAACTCATTATAGCTCTTGGACAGGAGATAAAAATCATTGGGTAATAGATTTAGAGCTGGAAGGGACCTTAGAAGTTGTATAGAACATGTATTTACACTCAGTAGGCACTCAATGAATATTAGTTGAAAGAAATGCTAGTCTTGAGATTGAACCTATGATGTTGTGATGCACCAGGAGCTTGTAAAGAGACAACAGGATGGTAGGGGGGTAGGGGAAATGTGAATTAGAAAGACACACCTGGAAAGGAAGAGGGATTTGAAGGGATATTGATTCATTCAAGAGAAAGCTGTCCCAAAGGGTAAAAACTATGTTGGCAAGATTAAATTAAATCAAAAGAATGAAGAAAAAGGACTCTAGTGCATGTTTTTGTGGGCAGAGTCTTACTATCTGTGTGACTGGACAGGAATTATTATAGCAAAATAAACTATTTAATCTCTTTCAGCCTCAGTTTCACTGTCTGTAAAATGGGAATCATAATAATATGTGGTTCATAGTTGTTTTATCAACTAAGGTAATACATTAAGCTCTTTTTAAGCCTTAAAACACCATGTAAATGTTAGCTAGACTAATGATTTTTGTTCTTAGAGAAATTGCATAAAGAAAACACAAAGATTAGGTATACTAGGATCCACTTGGTACACATTTCTAAAGTGCTTGATGGTCAATTAAGTATTTCTCTCTAAGAAAGACTTTATAAGGTATTTTCATAGTAGAAAATAACTTTTAGCCAAGAGTTGAACTCAAGGCTATGGACTGAGCATTTTCTTTTTTTTTTCTTTTTGGAGGGGGGACAGTAAGGCAATAAGGGTTAAGTGCCTTGCCCAAGGTCACACAGCTAGTTTTTTTGTGTGTGTGTTTCAAGTGTCTGAGGTCGAATCCGAACCCAGGTCCTCCTGACTCCAGAGCTGGTGCTCTACTCACTTCGCCACCTAGCCGCCTCTGGACTGAGCGTTTCTAAGCACCATGCTAGAAGAGAGTTATTCTAGGTGGTGAAATAGTTTGGAAAAGAAAAAAATGGGAAAAAAAACCCACCTTTTTCTTTTGCTTTTTGTAGGGGGTAAGGCAGGGTAATTGGGGTTGTGACTTGCCCAAGGTCACATGGCTAATAAGTGTTAAGTGTCTGAGGCCGGATTTGAACTCAGGTCCTCCTGACTACAGGGCTGGTGTTCTATTCACTATGACACTTAGCTGCCTCCCAAAGACCCCACTTTTTATTTAAATGCATGGGAATTGTGGAGTAAACTACTGAATTGTGTACAACTAGAACTGGCAACTGATGGAAGATGTGGAGTGAGTGTAAAAAATAAAGGATGACAATGAGTTTGCAAAACTAGCTAAATGGTTGGTGTTGTCTTCATCAGAATAGGAAAGTTTGGAAAAGAATGGGTTTGGGAGGACAGTAATGCATTTGGTTTTGATCCTGTTGACTTGAGATGTCTTTGGGACATCTGGTTTGAGTGGAGAGTAGAGATTAGGAGAGAGATGGGCTGGATAAACTGATGTAGGAGACATTTGCCTAGGGATGATAATAAAGATCACTGGAGTCACGAAGTGAGAAAGTATAAAGAAAAAAGAGAAGGCCCAGGACAGAATCTTGGGGAACTCTCAAAGTCAGTGGTTGTGATGTGTATAAAGATGTAGCAAATTGGACTAAGAAGTAGTATCCACATAGGTAAGAGGAGAACCAAGAGAGAGTCAGTGTCACAGTCACACAAGCAGTGTCACAAAAACAAACAAAACCCAACATCTCAGAGAAGGACAAGTAACCAAGAGGAATAGGTAATTAGTCATGTTTAATGCTGTAGAAGAATGAAGACTGAGCATTAGCCATAATGATAATAACTGGAATTTAAGGGTAGCCTAGGTATTTTCATGACCACCACCACTATCATCATAGCTACTATTTATATGACATTTTACAAATATTATCCCATTTTTATCTTCACAACTCTCCCGGGAGGAAGTGCCATTATTATTCTCATTTTACAGATGAGGAAACTGAGTCATATAGAGGTTATATGACTTACACAGTATCACATAGCTAGTAAGTGTCTGAGGGCAAATTTGAACTCAGATCTTCCCAGCTCGAGGCATAGAACTGGATCCATTGCACTGGCTAGATCTTTGTTTCTGCAAAGTTTCTCATTTGGAGAATCTGAGATAGGAGTTCTGAAGACCATGCAAAGAGGCCATTGAAAGACTTTTGGGTTGAGGTCTCACATTTTTTCCACCCAACTCCCATCACAATATAGTTTTCCATCAAAGTCCAATTTAAAGAGCAGAAACCCTAGTCATTGTCAAGAATGGAGTGGGGGGAAATACAAAACTAAAGACAGAAATAAGTAGGCTTAGCTTGTGTTATTTTCTATGTACTTCTTTAACTGGTACCCAGATTCATTTTCTAAAGAACAGCCATAGAGACAAGTGTGATGTTTTATCTGATGCATGAATAATTGCTCAGTACCTAGAGCCTGCACATTCCGCAAACATCAAGCTTTATGTTTGTTTTCTTCTTTTGTTTAACAAAAAGTAATTATGTTTGCATCAGATTAAGTATTGAATTTGTTCTCAGGCAGCACAATGGAGACCTTTTAAAAAATGTCTTCCTTGTTCACCATCTGATCCTGACAAGAACTCAGAACAACTAAACCATGATCTTTTCAAAGAATTAGAATCTGGCTTCCAAGATGCTTCCACTTACCTGAAAAATGAAATACCTCAATAGGCAAACCAAGTCAAGAGATGTTTAGTGAGAGTGAACCTTGACTCATCAATTTGGAGAGAACAGGTTCTATTTCTTTCATTAGAACAATGTTTTGAATCCTTGAGGTTTTATTGGGAGCTGAATGCATGTATGGGAGTAGGAATAGAAGATTTTAGTTGTCATTTATTTGAAATGCTGTTCAATTAAATTTATTTTCCTTGAATTAATATATCCTCTGATTTTTCTGGTTAAAAGAAGCATAACTTGGGTCCCAGGTGCTGGGTTTGGCTCACCCTAACTTGCCTTGCTCTGAGGATGGCTTTCAGGGGACCTATGATGGGGGAGTGTGGTGAGGATATATATGCCAGAATAAAAGACATATTGTGAATTCTAAATATCCATCTTTGCTCACCATGTTGTTTCTGTACCCAGAGAGAACTGTCATGCTTTTTTTTCCCTCTGAATTTTTGTAAGAAAACTTTTTTTTTAATCCAGGAATGGTAGTGTATGACAATAATCTCTGCTACCTGGAAGGCTGAGGCTAGTAGATCTCTTGAACTCAGGAATTCTGAGCTGCTCTGGGCCAAGCTGATCAGGTCCAGCAATACCATGGTGAGTCATTTTGAAGGTATGTTATGTTTGAAGGAGATGTATACCTTTTAATTCAATTCCTCAAAGGAATATATACTGCACTGGAATCATCAGCCTAGAGATCATAGGCACAGACATCTCAGAGGCCTTCTAGTCCAACCCATTAATTTTACAGATAAAAACAAAACAAAACTGAGGACCAGGTAAATTAATGATTTGCCCAAGGTCATGAATATCAGAAGAGGGATTTCAACCCAGGTTCTCCTGCTCCAGAGCTAGCGTTCTTTCCATTATAATGGAATGGGGGGTGGGGGGATGAAACTGGCTCTCCAGTTTAGGTATTCTGCCTTGTTTCCCAAAGAAATGAGCTCTGCTCACACCATCCCTCATTGAAACATAGATTCCATAATCCCAGAAGGGCCTTTGTTTAGTAAATTACCATGTGTCCTTTAGCCACAAGATATGTTCAGAAACAAGGAGTTTGTGTGTTGAATTTGAGTAATGGACTGAAATGAGATAATTTCTCTCTGCTGACAGTATCCCATTAGCCACTCAAACACGTACACAGCATTCTTCCGGGCACAACTGTGGGCTTTCATAGGGGTAATTGGAAGACAGTGAGCTATAAAATAGATTTGGAAGGGGGAAAGCCACAAATGATTGACACATTTGATAAATTGGTTATAAAATTGGCTTTTTGTCCAGAATAATTTGACATAATTAAGTTGGCCTTTGTCTTTGCCCACTATGTAAAGCTATAACCCAATGTTGCTTCAGAGTACCGTGCCATTAGTCTAATAATTTTTCAGAGCACTCAGGAAAAGTACCAATTGATTGTCATGCCAAGTTTTTATAATCTCTCTGAATTCTTTTATTATGGCCATGCTGAAAGGAAATATAAAGTCATCATCTTAATCAACAAACACTTATTAAGTATCCACCACATGCCAGACACTGTGTTAGGTACTAAAGAAAAAGTAAAAAAAATGAAATAGTCGCTGCCCACAAAAAGCCTAGGTGTTAGGGAGATCACTTACTCATAAAAAAGTATACATGAAATAGACAAAATCAAGTACCGGTGACTTTTTGGGCCACGGGAGGCACTATGCAAGACACTGATCCTACAAGATCAGAGGTGACCATATAACACCTGGGATGGGATATTATGTTCACCTCTGGGTGCTACATTTAAGGAAGAGTCTCACAATATAGAGCATTCGGGGGAAGTCAGCAAGGACTGAAGGCTGTCTCTATCATTTCTGTAAGGATCAATGGAAGGGCTTGGAGATTTTTTAACTTGAGAAGGGAAGAATTGGGAGGTACATGACAGCCATCTTTAAGTATCTGAGATGATTTTACATGGAAGAAGAAATAATAATAGCATTTATATTGAACTTTAAGGTATGTACCAAATTTGAGGATAAGGAAAGTGAGAGAAGTGACTTGTCCAGGATCACACAGCTGATAAGTATCTGAAGCAGAATTTGATCTTAAGTATTACTGACTCTAAGTTCATTGCTCTAATCACTACACCAACTAGCTGCTCAAATAAAATTATCTTTCTTGCCACCTAAAAGTAAATCTAGGAGTACTGGGTATAAGTTGCAAAAGAGGTTCATTGCAGAGAGATAAACTGACTAATAATTAGTTATTCCCAAGAGAACTCTCTTTGGAGGTAGTGGGGTCTTCCTCATTGAAGAAGGTCTTCAAAGACTGGCTGACCTCTTGTTGGGTATGCTTTAAAGAGGAATTTTATTCTTGAAGGCTTATTGAGTCCCACCCTGAGATTATCTTCTCTTCTCCTGCCAAATTCTCACCCATGAAATATTCATAGTACAGCAGAAAATGTGTACAGAAAAACAAAAAGGAGACAGCCAGCATCACCAGATCCCCATAACTATGTTTTTTGGCTAGTTGGTTCTAACTTCCTCCTCCAAATAAAACATTTGAGATATACAGTGTCTCATTTCTAAACAGCAGGGGAAATGCTGTTTCTCCATGGTTATATGTGCTGAAGGAAGCCAACCCTAGCATGGTGGAGAAACCAATTCTTTCCTAAGGGTTTTTGAGTATAGCTTCTGCCTTCTGGCTCCCACAACTCATCTGTATTTCCCTTCCTTGGAGGATGAAATATCATATTGAATCAGAAAAATCAGATCACCCCTTTGTCTATTTCCATAAAAATGCATAGTGGCTCAAAAACTGGGAAGCGTGAGTTTCATTACATCTTTATCGTTATTTTTTGTTGGTAGTAGAGGGCTTATTCATCTCTTCTCTTCCCTTGCCCGCAAGGACTTTCACTTACTGGCCTTCAACATATCAACAAACTAGGAATCTGGAGAAATATGTTACTTCAACTTGGGATGTCTTTTGGTCACATGAATTAAAGCATTCATGCAAAGCCTGGGTGACATAATCATTTGGTTCAGATTCATGGGTGTATCCATTATTAGACCTTTAAAGATTATGGTCTTTATTTTATAGATGAAGATGCTGAGTCATGGAGATGTTTAACTGGCTTTTCCAGAATTAGTGTAGAGCAGAGTTAGTGATTCAAATCCAGGTTTTTCTGACCTCCAAACCCAAGATTCTTTCCAAATATTCCTATGTGAATTACTTTAACATGGGGAAAAATCCTTATAAGATCATAGCTCTTGCGCTAGAAAATATCTCAGAGACCATGCATTTCAACCTCTTCATCTTATAGATGAGGAAGTTGAGGTGCAGAAAGGTTAATTGAATTGTCCAAGATGACACAAATAGTTAAGATTCTTCAGTCTCTTCAACATTGGAAATTTTCAAAATCTCCTTGGCTCCTTTTCTTCTGCTTACCCAAATGTTTAAGTTTGTCCTATTCATCCAAATATAATCTCTACTCTCCCTCCATCTAGCAAATGCTTGATGATTGATTGATTGAACTATCATAGTCTAGCCCCTTCACACTTTTTTGACTCATTTAGAATAAAAGGCAAAAGTCAATTCAAAGACCCATCTCATGAGTATTTGAAATGGAAGTTTTGCCCTGCTCTGTTTCTGAACTGGGCCAGTTTTCCTTTCCTTAGGCAACCCAATGGCCACTCTTTTGGGGCCCTAGTGTGTACACCTGATTGACTTTAGCCCTATTATCACTCAAAAGCTTGATCTCAAGTGATCCACCAGCCTCAGTTTCCTGTTAGTGAAGATCATAGGCATCATACCCAGTTCTCTACTCTCTTTCAGTACCAAAATTCTAGAAAATTATTCTATGTTCCCTGAATCCAGTCTTTTGCTATCTACCTTTCTCATGCCTTGGAATCTGAGTCTTGCCTCTACCTCTCCAGTGAAACCTATCCATTGAACAGCATTCATGTTCTCTTAATCACCAAATATAGCAGCCTCTTCTATATTCAATCTACTTAATTTTTTAATAGTACTTAAAACTGTGGACTACCCTCTCTCTTCCCTTTGTTTTTATGACAATGATTTCTGCTGGCTAACCTCTGGTTCCTCTTTATCTGTCTCTTTGGTCAGGGTGAGTTGGGGTCTCATCTGCTTCTTCCCAGACAGTAACATTTTTTATCAAGGTCTTTCTTTGGCTTTCTTCTCTGCTCTCTTTATTCTCTCTCCATCAGTGATCTCATTTGCTCCACAGCACCACCTACTATTATTTTTGGTAAGTACACCTGAATCTCTCTCAATAAACTTGGCCGCATCATGGACTCTAGTCCAGTCCTAACAACCTGCAAGACATTATCAACTGGGGGATCTCAATCTTAATCTCAACACATTTTTAAACCAAACCTATCATTCAGGCCTCATACATAATCCCCAGGAAACTTCTTATCCTGTTTCCCTAATTCTATTGATTCTACTAGCATCCATCCAAGGCACTCAAATCAGAACCTTGTTTCCAAGCCTTCTCTCTCCTTTAAATCCATTATCCAAAACAAAAGGGTAAGCTTGGATGGGCATTGGGGTCCCAATCAGACTAGATTTATGATTTTATGATTCTAGGGTTATTGCCTGGACACTTTGAGCTTGATAATTTCACCATATTTTTTATCATATTTTCATACTTTCTATCAGTTTCACTGTCTTTTGGCTTTATCATTTCTTTTGTATCACTGCATTTTTGCGCTCTCTCACCTTTTTCTTTTTCAGTGATCATAGGATCACAAGATTTTAGAGCTGAAAGGGAGTTTAGAGGCCATTGGAAAGCCTTCTCCCAACCTTCTCTTAAAATTTTACATATGAAGAAACAGAGGCACATAACGTTCAGCAGATTTGACCAGGTGACACAACCAGGAAGTATATAAGATGGGATACAGGGTCCTTCTGACTCCAGGTTGAGGTCTCCTCTATTCTATTGCCTTATTAGGATTTTTCTTGTTTATTTAGCTATCAATTTTTTTTCATTTTGACGCTAAAATTACTTCTTTTATTTCTTCAATCTGGGAGGTCATGTGGCCCTTGAATTATTTTTTCTCAGGTTCTAGTTCTAGCTACTATAGCTTTATTCTATCCTTTTGGTTTTACTCCACAGTATTTTACAATTTTCAGTAGTTTTTTTTGCTTGTTGATTTCTTTTGCTGATCTGCTGAATTTTCCATGGAGATTTCCTTAAGAAGATTCCTTTCCTTTCCTCTCTTTTGCATGATGTTGCTTTTTTACCTTATATGTTACATTTCTTGCTCTTTCTGAAGTGATGGGGAGCTTAGACACAAGGTCTCCCTCAGCCATATTGTCAAAAGTCTTGGAAGAAGCTGGAGATAGTGGGCAACACATGCAACAAGGTCCTAGGAGAGGTAAGGGGGTGTGATGGAATTGAGAGTCAAGGTCATGGCATTGGTGGATTGACTTTGGTCTCAATAGGTAAGGTTGTTTATTGATTGCTTTCCTGCTGACCTTCAGCACTGACCATATTGTACCCAATGTCAGATTTATGCATTAAGATAACTTAATGAAGATCTTTCATCTCCAGCTGGATCTCTGCAAATAACTGTCTAACCTTTGCTTAAGTTTTCCATATATACCTGGTGATCCCAGCCCATTCACTTCACCCCCACCTGCTTTTTTGTTGTTCAGGTTGTATATGCCTCATGGGGACAGCTGGTGAAGGATCTGAAGGCACCTGTTGTAAACATGCTATTTGTAGCTGCACCTGTATATGCAAATTTTGGAGCTGGATTCCAGCCACAGCTCTGTTCTCTTTGGAATTCCATGTTTGAGCAACACCAGAGAGCACTCCCTCCATCATCTAGGCTAATGAAGTCCTATGACAATGACCATGACCATGACCATGACCATGATGAGTTGATGAAACTCAGAGTGCCCAGGCAGTCCTAGGATTATGAATGTGGAACTGGGAGAAATCTCAGTGATTTTCTAGGCTGACCTCATTTTGGATTATTGATTTAGAACTAGAAGTGACATTGAAGGTCCAGTGATGTCAAACTCCAAATAGAAACAAGGGCCCCTGAACTATGATTCTTGCAGGTCGCATATTGACTTAGAAAAATCACATATTGATATTATCTATATTTTATGCATTTTATTTTGTTAAATATTTCCCAGTTACATCTTACTATAGTTTGGGCTTCAGTTAGGAGGGTTGAGGGATACATGTTTTATACTTCTGATCTAGTGTGATCTTTTCATTTTGTGCATGAGGAATTCTTGCATAGAGAGAATATGTGACTTGCTCAAGGTTATATAGTAATTATAAGAGGAAGGATTTTACCCCAGGTCAGCTCACTCCAGAGCCATTGTACTTTCCACTGTAATCCTAATATGCCCTGAGTCTTGCATATGTATCTTTGAAGAACTAGGCTATTTACTGCTCCAACAATAGTCTAAGAAGAATGATGGACTCTGTGGATCATAAAATTTCAGAGCTGGAAGGGAGCTAAGAGGCCATTGAATAGCCTTCTCTCAACCTTCTCTTAAAATTTTACATATGAAGAAATAGGAATTGCAGGAAAACTAAGATCATGAATTTGACATAAAGGCAAGTGATCAGAGAAAGAACTGTGGGATTGGGGTGAGTAGGGATGATGAACTCAAGACCCAGAACTCTGGTAAAGGCAAGCAATGCAGGGATGCCCAGAGCCATCATTAGCTCAGTTCCTAGACCAGACCAGCAGTGATGTTCTCCTAGAGTGGCCAAGACATTTGTTAAGCCTCAACTGAAGACACTCTGCTAAGTGCTGGGGATACAAAGAGAGGTGAAAGACAGTCACTACTCTTCAGGACCTCACAGCCAAATGGGGGAGACAACACTCAACAACATGTAGACAAGTTATATACCGGATAAATTGGAAATAATCAAAAGAAGATTGTACTAGAATTAAGGGGAATTGGGAAAGGTTTCTTATGGAAAGTGGGATTGGAGCTGAGACTTGAAGGACATCTGGGCAGCCAAGAGTGGGGATGAGGAGGGAGATCATCCCAAGGAGGGGGGCAGTCAGTAAAAATGCTAGCTAGACTTTAAATAATATTACAAATGAAATAAAGTGGCAGAGGGAAGAATCAGAAGGAAATGAGAACTATGAAGGAGATACTGAGAAAGAGAATTATTATTTTAGCATAATAGACACAAAACTTTATTGAAAATTATACTAGATCAAAGAGGAGTTAATGACTCCATGAGATAATAAGAAATATTAAAACCACATCAGTAGATTGGAAAGCTAGAAAAAAAGTAAAGTATCTTATATTTAAAGAAAAACTGACTTGGAAAGCAGATTAAGGAGTGATAATTTAAGAATCACTGGACTACCTGAAAGCCATGACCAAAAAATGAATAAAAGAGATTAGACATCATATTTCAGGAAATCATGAAAACAAAATCATCCAGACCTCTTAGAACTAGATAGTAAGGTGAAAATCGAAAGGTTTCACCATTCACCTCTTTCAAGACATCCCAAAATGGAAACGCCCAGGCATGTCATAAACCAAATGCAGAGGCAGGTCAAAGAAAAAATGCTACAAAATGCCAGAAAGACAGTTGAAAGTAAAAAATCACACATGACTTAATAGACTACTAAAAAAAAAAAGAATGGCGAGTACCAAATAAGATATTCTAGGATATAGCCTTACAAAAAAGACTAACTTACATAGAAAAACTGAGCACAATCCCAAAAGGAATAAATAGATCCTTGATATAGAACTTTCAAGTGATCCTAATGGAACAGAGTAGAAACTTTGGAATACAAACATGAGTGTAAAGAGAAAGAAAACAAGTAAATGCAATCACTCAATCAGAAAAGACTTGAGAGGGAAGGAAAAGTATAATACAAACATCCTCTGACAAATGGAATTTTAATAGGGGTTATAGAGGCCGTCAGATAAGATGGAGGGGTTGGGAAGGATTTTTGTTATGTTGTGATAATCTTAAAAGAAGAAAGGAAAGGACACATAAGGGAAGAAAAGGTAAGGAATGGAGGAGAGGCATATATTCTCACATAATCAAGCCTCTTTGCAACTTTGATCCACTGCTCCTGGTTCTGCTTTCTGGGGTCAAACAGAATTCACCTAATCATTTTTCCACAGGGAAATTCTCCAGATACTTGAAGGAGATGATTTTGAATTTCAGAGCTATATTGTGCTCTGGATACCTGTGATTATTTAATTTTAAATGTGAGGATTTACCTCTCATAAATCGGCAAATCCTACAAACAGGACTTGATTTATTTTTGCATTGATTGTCTAGACTTAAGAAAATGATAGACAAAATGTTAATAATGTAGATTAAAGTAAAAAGTGCCATCAATGTACATTTCCCCCCCTGGTAAGCCAGTTGTTAAATATATACTAGTCTGCCTGTTCTTCTAAGTCTTCTTTTCTCCTGGACAAACATTCCCAGTTCTTTCAACTTACCCTCACCTGGCAAAACCATGGCATGAGAGGAAAGCACTGAACTTGAAACATTAAGACCTAGTTTCTAGTCCTGGATCTGCCACAAAGAAGTCACATGAGCAAGTCCCTGCTTCTCTTCTCTAGGTTTTATTGTTCTCTTGATGATGAAGTGGTTGCATTAAATTATTTAAACTTTTCTTCTAGCTTAAGCATTCTATGATTTGGGGAATGACCCACAGCAATGCTGTGCTGCTGATGGATTAGTATTGTAATGAAGACAATGAGAAGGGAGGAAGTATTTATCAAGTACTGCTTACTATTTGTAAGTGTACACTGTGCTTTAAAAAGTACTGGATTTGGAGTTTTAGTACCTGTATTGACAAATTATTTCAGCCATGTCCTGAATGGATGACCTTGGATAAGTTATCAACTTGGATAAGTTACCAACCTCTACCACTGGGACCTTCTAACCACTTCTTGCCTTCATTAAGTGGCAGCTGCATGGGTACAGGGGGTAGAGCAATGGACCTCCAGTCAAGAAGACCCAAGTTCAAATCTATCCTCAGGCACTTAATAGTTGTGCGATCCTGGGTAAGTCACTCACCATAAGTTTCCTCAACTGTAAAAATGTGACTCATAATAGCAACCTACTTTCCAGGGTTATTTGTGAGGATCAGATAAGTGCAAATCAAGTACTTTTTTTTCTAGTACAGTGGTACACTTACACATAGTAAGCAGTACTTAATAATAAACTCCTCATTTAACAAATGAGTTATAGGGATGTTAAATGGTTTGCTCATGGTCACACATGGAGTAGGTATCAGAAGTAGAATGTGAACCCATATTCCTTGATTCTTTAGCCAAGGTTGAACATTGTTGTGCAGGGAGGCTGGAAGGGGAGGTAGGATCATAAATATAGAACTGGAAGTATCTTTTGAGGTCAATTAGTCTAACTCTCTCATTTTACAAAAAAGGAAACTGAGGCCTCAACAGGTAAAGTGAATTGCCCAAGGCATAAGTGGAAGAGGGAGGATTTGAATTCATGTGGTTCCATACTTAATCCTCTTCTCACTGTACCATAATTCACTTTAACTAGAGAGGACCCAGAAATCAAGTCCTTTGCCTTCTAGCCATCCACACTGATCCCTAGCCAGCAGACCTCTAGAACTATATCCACTTCCTCAAATACTTGCTAAGGACAAAGTTTTTTTTTGCTAGGCACTGCTTGTTTCTTTAAAGTAACACTTTAAGTAGGCACTGCTAAATTGTCAACATGATCCCGAGAAATTTAAGCTCAGAGAGAGAATTCATTTGTTCAAGGGGAATTGGTAGTTGGATAAGTGGAATGAAAACTCCAACCTAAGTATTCTGACTCCCAATCCAGCTCTTTGCCTACTATAGCATGTGATACAAGAGATCAGTTATTTATTTACAAATCACATTCTTATAAATAGAATCACATTTTTAATGCAACAAAGGACCTGGTATTTAAAGGAGCTCTGGAGTGTTTTCTTGTGTAAAACAAAGAATGCTTTTACCAAGCAAACTATCTGCTCTTTATACATGGCAATCAAGTGAAACACACCTGTATTCTGAGTTGCGGTCTCATTCTATATTCTCAAGAAACAAACCCAGCAGCAGGAGCATTTCAGTGAACCAATCAGTCAGCTGATAAGAAACACCTTACTGCAGTGTTATTAAAACAGTTCTCTTGGCAAGAAATGTTGCTTTCAATCAGATTTATTTTGCATTGAATTTGGACATTTTAGTTAAGTCCCCCTATGGCCAGGTCCCAAGATTAGTGGCCCAACAGCCTGGTCCAGATGCAAAGGTAAAGTACAACATTTCTTTGAACTGTTTCCCTGACTTCTAGAGAAAGATGGTAATTGTCTTAATTCTTGGAAAAAAAACAAAAATATAAAGAAATAAACATAGGAATAATTCAGTGCAACAGATAATTTCTAAGCCTCTATTATGTTCTATGGAGTGTTCAGGGAGAATTGACACCTCTGGTGTGAGGGCCTGAAGAGCCCTTTTCGGGGATGCTCATCTACCTTTGGTGTCCAACTGTACCCCAACTTTCACTTGTGGTTTTAAGAAGCTGTGGCATGTGCAGCTGCCACGCCCTGATGAACATTCTCAGCAGATGGGCTGAACCAGGTTGAGGGTGACCAATAGACCTCAAACGCATAGGTGAATTAGGGGGATGTCTACCCCAACCAAGCACATGAAACTTTCCCTTGGTGGAATAGGTGGATGAGAACAATTTGTCCCAAAGGTCAAGAAGGTGACTGAAGTAGGCACTGTAGAATACTCAGAGTTTGATCAGACATAGAAGATGCCAAGATCATTCACCGAATCCATCACCAGTCATCTGGATTTTTGTCCTGCCGCTGGACTTTGATGACTCTGTTGTTAACTTTGTGCGACTCTGCCTTAAATCCAATTCATGAGCAAGTCAAGACATCATGCTGCAATGTCATTGGTCCTCTTTCAAAATGAAGGATGAACAACAATGTTCAAGGTCCTAGGAGGAATTAATTCTGATCCAAAGGAGCTTATAATCTGACAGGAGAAAGATATTTGGACTCTAATTGGTGAAAGATACAAACAAACCAAATAACCAGGATCAATCAGTGAATCAATAAGAATCTATTAAGAACTTCCTATAAGCCATACATTGTGCCAAATACTAGGGACACATATAAAAGCAGAAGTTAAACAGTGCCTTGGAGCCAACAAGATCTGGGTTCAAATACCTTGCTTCCTCATGTTGCTAGGAACAAATCACATCTTCTTTGAGTCTCAAGCACCTAAGGCCAGTTGGGTGGTCATGGGTATATAACTTCATCTTAAAGTGTCAGAAGCCCTAAGTATTTACTTAGATTCACTTCCTAAATCACAGAGCCTTCTCTTTTTTTTAAAGCAATCGGGGTTAAGTAACTTGCTCAAGGTTACACGGCCAGTTATTTCTGGGTGTGGTGCTGAGTATCTGAGCCCAGATTTGATCCAGGTCATCCCGACACTGGAGCCAGTGCTCTTACTCGCTGAGCCACCTGGCCGCCCCTAAGCAATTGGGGTTAAGTAACTTGCTCAAGGTTACATGGCCAGGTGTTTCTGGGTGGTTGCTAAGTGTCTGAGCCCGGGATTCGATCTCCAGGTATTCTCAACACTGGAGCCAGTGCTCTTACTTGCTGTGCTACCTGGCTGCCCTGAGAGCCTTCTCTTTATAGGTCACTATTCAATCAATCAGTGAACAAGGATTTATTAAACACCTATGATATGCCTAATATTGTGCTAGATATTGGGAATACGAAGACAAAAAGCTAAACAATTCCCTAGGCTCACAGGGCCAAGATTTAGAATTAGAAGGGACTTTAGATGCCATCATTTCCAACCTCCTTGTTTGACAGATGAGGAAACTGAAGCCCATCAAGATTAAGTGACTTGCCTTGGTTACACAGCTAATAAGTTTCTGAGCAACAAAGGATTTGAATTCAGGTGTTTTTGAGTCCAGCTCCATGTTTTATGTGATAACTAGCAGAAATATTAGTATTTGAGTGTATATATACATACATACATACATATACACACATATGTATGTAGATATACACATGTACACATATGTATATAGATATGTGTGTATATGTATTGTTGACCTGAAAGTCTGGTTAAAGGATGCAAACAGGCTAGGTAACAATGTAAATCCATATTGTTTATTCCCTTAAAGCTAGCAGAATACATACACGTATGAAGCCAGATAAAATCTGACTACCTGAACAAAAGAATGAGAAAGCTTAAATACATTTTAGAACCATCCCAATTCAGAGTGGCTGTGTCACTCAAGTTTATGATCTCCACATATGTTTTATCATGGTGTGAGAAAGGAATTTTCTTAATTGAATAGGTGGCAAATCCAATAAAATAAGAGAGTTGACCAAATGTCAATTGAAATTATGACCCATGATATCTATTTTCTTTACCATTAACATGCCTTAACATATTATATGCCCCCAAAATTATTAAGGTAAGAAAAAGTCCCTTTACTCAAGCTAGTGCCTCTGGTTAAGGGTCTCATCCTCAAAGGCCATAAAGTCATTTCCATCTAACTTTGTTGACATGGGAAGACCTGAATTTACTTAGACAACAAAGAACCTTTTAGGGCCAGGCTCTTCTTCTGGTTGGTTATTTCAGGCTCTGGTCCTTATTGAGGTTATTAAATGATCATCATTATGTATGTATTTACAAAACAGATATTAAGTAGATGTAAGGTCATCTTGAGGTAGAAGAACTTTGCATTCGTTCTATCTAACCAATGTTTAACCCTGGGAGGTAGGTAGGGCAAGTATCAGTATCATTACCTTCATTCTACAGATGGGGAAACTGATGCTTGGAGACATTAGCTCCCAAGGTCATCCATCCAGTAAGTGGAAGAGATGGAAATTAAATCCAGGCCTTGTATTCTCCAAGTTCATTGTGGTCTCTCATGTAGCATGGGCCTTATTTGGACCAAGTTGGCTTTAATCCCTCTCTGCACTCATTTCCTTAGCCTGTACGCTGAACTCACTCTTGCATATAAAGTAATGTTTCTGGAAAGTCAGACATTAACCTTCAACCTATTTTAGTAAGCTCACATGGGGAGGGAAAACAGCACAACTACCTTCCAGATGTTCCTAATATGCGTGATATATCACATGAGTATTTGTGGGGAAATGTGCATAAATATTTTTAGACTCTTGCAGAATTCATCACTAAAATACTTCATATTAATTTAAACACTAATTGAAGTGTGCCACCTTTTGGTTTTCCAGCTCTTCATGGTGAGGTCATGGTTATTTAACATAGAGGCAAGGTTGCATTGCAAAGGGCTCCTGGGTAAAGTGGATTATAGGCTATTTTGCCTCAACATTAAAATGTTTTTTGAAAGCAAGCAAGCAGCTGGATTCTGTCCAGAACCTGGTGAATAGCTGATGTTTTTTTAGCATAGTCTACCTATTTGTTGGGCTGATATTGGTCTGTGAGCTCATGTACACAGGCTGATTGAATAGGAGAATTAAGCCATTTGAAAGTCAGCCTAAGACTAGTGCTGGAGGATTCTGGGAAGATGGCAGAGTAGGTCATAAAATTCCAAGCTCTCAAGATTTTTCCCCCACAAAAGAGTTAAAATAGCACCTTAGGGCAAACAGCATGGGTGGAGATAGACGAGAATAGGAGCATAACCCGGTCCGTCTGGGACAATTTGAGAAGATTGGAAGAGAAACCCCAGGAGGAGCTTCAGTCCTGGTGAAAGGTAAATACCTCCAGGCCAGGTTCCATTTTAACCCAAGCAGCAAGCCCTGGGGTTGGTTGGTTTGAGAGGCTGCCTAGACTCCAACCACTGGAACTTTTACCTCTGGGATAGTGGGGGGAGTTGGGCATCTGAGTCCAGGAAGATGGAGGGTACCTCTGCTGACCAGGAATGCCAGATCCAGTTATGCTGTGGAAAGGGGCAGGGGTGAGAAGGAACCAGCACATGCACAGTGAGTGTAGAAGTGGTGGGGCAGAAAGCCTCTGGCTGTGGGCACTTATAGTAGACATAGAAAAAATCTATTGATTACCACTGAAAAGAGATCCTATGAGGAAAACTCATAGGAATATCAGTCAAATTCTGAAACCCACAGCTCAAGGAAAAAAATATATTAAAAGCATCAAGATTAAAACATTTTTAATATGATGGTGTGACAATTAGAATTACACAAGACCTAGCAGCAGAGACATTGAAGGACCACAGTTTTGAAACACAACATACTGAAGAGCAAAAGAACTGGGGTTCTGGCCAAGAATATCATACCTTGCTAAGTTAAGTATTATCATGAATGAAAAGAATGGACATTTGATAAACTCCCAGACCTTTCAAGACTTTGTTAAAGAAAAAAATTCTCAACTTAGTGGAAGATTTGACATACAAGAACCAAGAGAAATATAAGGTACATAACTAAAACTGATTATAAGGGATTCACAAGGACAAACTGTATATATATATATATATATGTAAAATGTATGTTTAAGATTTTTTATCAGTAATTGGGTAGCTCATAAGAAAGATTGGGGGTAAACCTGAGTATGATATGAATTTAAAAAGTAAAACCATTTAGGAACAGCTGAATTAAATTAGTAATTTAATTAACTAGTAACTTAAGTAATTACTTTATACAGATGAGGTGCAAGAGGAAGAATTGATACAGAAGAATTAGATGGGGGAGGAGGAGTGGTAACTTACTTTCATTGGGAATGGGTTTAAGAGGGAACAATACTTAGATTTAGAAGAGTATAAAAGTCTTCTAAATTCAGAAGAAATAAAATGGTAGGGACAGAGGGAGGGGAAAGAGGACAAAGGAGGGATCTTTAGAGGGCAGGTTGAGGGAATAGGTAAATAGGGGTATAGAAGGGTGTTTAGCTTTATGGGAATGGGAGGATAGGGGAGAAATCTTTGGAGGGGGAGGCCCTCCAAGTCATAGGAGGGCAAGGTAGTGGGTGGGAGTAAAGTAGAGGAGACAGGAGGGATAGAAAATAAGAGATAGGCACATACATAAAAATGAAGGTCAGGGTAGAATAGGTTTGGGAAAGCATATGTCTATATATGTATATATCTATAGCTATAGAGAAACATCTAAACTTTATTGTAGCCTTCAGAGGGGTGGTGGTGGAGGAGGCTATGTATATATTAATAGCTATAGAGAAATGCATCTAAACTTTATTGTGGCCTTCTGGGGGCGGGGTGTGAGGGGAGGGGAAATAAAGAACAAAATAGAAAAGTGCACAACAGAGAACAAAAGAAAGCTTACAAGGAAGCAAAAAAAAAAGAAGGACAGTTCTCAACACGAATATTATTTATCATACAGGCTTTCTTGAAATGAAAACTTACGTATTTTGAATCCTCTCATATTCTGCTATGCACACAGCATGCTTTTTTTTCTTTCTGACTTTATATTTAAGTTCAAATATTTAATTTTATGATATGTTTTTGTTTCTTTTCTCTATTCTGTATTTGTGTTCTGGTGTTTGAGTCAAAAATAAAATTTTGGAAAAAAAAAACAACAGGGCAGCTAGGCGGTACAGTGAATAGAACACTGGCCCTGGAGTCAGGAGGACCTGAGTTCAAATTTGACCTCAGACACTTGACACACTGTATGACTTTAGGCAAGTCACTTAACCCCCCTCCAAAAAAAAAGGAGAGTGCTATAGCAGAGGGTTTGCAGGCCTTCATGTCAGAATACCTGACTGGTCAATTGCCTAGAGAACCCTTGGCACTCACCTTTAGGCAGGGGGACTGGGTGTAAGCTCAGCTGTTCCCATGATTCATATAAGTTGTTCTATACAGAGTAGAATCAGAAATTTGATTTTTAATTTTCATCATCTTGGTGGAAAGTGGAGGAAACCCAGTAATTTAGTCAAAGCATATATATACTTTAAGTGATGGATAAAGAAAAGCTTATATTCTCATGAGGGAATCAGCACAGAAATAAATCTAAGATATATGCAGAGGAGAGAAAAGGTTATTCAAGAAGAGAAGACATTGGCATCTAGAATAAGGAAAAACCTGAAGAAGGGAGGAGCTGAAATGAGAAGGGAAAACATGAGATGAGTTTTGAAGGCAGACCTTTTTTAGGGCCGGCCTTATAATTGCCCTACAACTTTCAGAACACCATGTGAGCATATATGTGTGTGAGTGTGTATGTGTGTGTGTGTGAGAGAGAGTGTGTATGTATGTGTCAATGTGTATATGTGTCTGACTGTGTTTGTATGTGTGCATGTACATATTTCCAAATAGGATTATCATATAGGAATTATGGGAAGCAGTATAATATTGTAGCTAGAGAACAACACCCAAGTTCAAATTCTGCCTCTTACTCATAATAGCTGTGAAAGGCTGGGAAAGTCACAAATCTCAGTGACCCCAGGAAATTCTCAAAGCTTAAAAATTTAGAATAGTTGCTGGATCTCCATTTCACATATTTTAAAATTTACTTGAACTTTTTGTCTTTTCCTATAGAAAAGTGCCCTTAACCTGGGGTTTCTGAACTTGTTTAAAAATAGTATTTTGGTTACTATTTCAATTGGTTATTTTTGAAATCCTGTGTATTTTATTTTATTAATTTTAAAAACCTTAGGGGCGGCCAGGTAGCACAGTGAGTAAGAGCACCAGCTCCAGTGTCAGGATGACCTGGAGATTGAATCTCTGGCTCAGACACTCAGCACCACACCCAGAAATAACTGGCCATGTAACCTTGAGCAAGTTACTTAACCCCGATTGCTTAAAAAAAAAAATAGGGAGGGGTTCATAGACTTCAACAGACCACTGCCAAAGGGGTACACAACACACACTCACACACACACAAAATTAATAATTCTTACTGAAGTCTATAAGCAATCTGAGGATTGAGGTTGTTTCATTTTGACCTTTGCATAGCTAGCACAGTACCTGGGACCCATTTCATATGGACTCTTTGTCCCCGATCCATAGTTAAGGCTTCCAGTGTCATATTGGTCTGATCAGCTACAGTTGGACACTCTGCCTTGACCCCAACGTAGTGTCATTTCCGTCCTCTTCAACCATTAGGAACAACAACCACGTGGGACATACTAGGTAATTGATAAATTCTTCCCGATTGATTGATTGGTAGGAAAAGTTTTCTTTTTTTTCTTTTAAATTTATTTATTTTTAATTTACAACACACAGTTCCACAAGTTTTTGAGTTCCAAATTTTCTCCCCCTTCCTCCTCCCCTCTCACCCCAAGATGTCATGTCATCTGATATAGGTTCTACATATACCTACATGAAGCATATATTCACAATAGTCAAGTTGGAAAGAAGAATTATAGCCAATGGAATGAACCACAAGGAAGAAAAAACAAAACAAAACAAAAAGAGAGGGCAAATAGTTTGTTTCAATCTGCATTCAGACTCCATAATTCTTTCTCTGGATGTGGATAGCCTTTCCCATCATTAGTCTCTTGGAGTAGTCTTAGAACCTAGCATTGCTGAGAGAAGCCCAGTCTATCAAAGTCAGTCATCACAGATACAATGTGTCTGTAATTGTGTGCAATGTTCTCCTCCTTCTCCTCCCCTCACTGCTCAGTTCATGTAAGTCTTTCTAGGTCATTATGAAATCTGCTCCTCATTTCTTATTGCACAATAGTATTCATTATATTCATACACCACAATTTGTTTAGCCATTCCCCAATGATGGGCATACCCTTGATTTCCGATTCCTTACCACCACAAAAGCAGCTGATATATACACACACATACATATGTATATGTATATGCATATTTACACATGGGTCCTTTTCCCATTTGTATGATCTCTTTGGGATATAGCCCTAGAAGTGGTATTGCTGGGTCAAAGAGTATGCACATTTTTTTTGCCTTTTTTTTTGAAGGGCAATTGGGGTTAAGTGACTTACCCAAGGTCACACAGCTAGTTTTTGTGTTGTGTCTGAGGTTGAATTTGAACTCAGGTCCTTCTGACTCCAGGGCCAGTGCTCTATTCACCATGCAACCTGGCCAGGCATAGTTCCAAATTGCTCTCCAGAATGATTGGATCAGTCCATAACTCAACAACAATGCATTAGTGTTTAAATTTTCCCACATCTTCTCCAAAATTTATAATTTCCCTGTTTTGTCATGTAAGCCAATCTGATTGGTGAGATATAGTACCTAAAAGTTGTTTTGATTTGTATTTATCTAATCAATAGTGATTTAGAGCATTTTTTCATATGATTATAGATATCTTTAATTTCTTCCTCTGAAAACTTCCTATTCATAATCTTTGACCATTTACCAATTGGGGAATTTCTTGTATTCTTATAAATTTGACTCAGTTCCCTGTATATTTTAGAAATGAAGCCTTTATCAGAGACACTGCTTGTAAATATTTTTTCCCAATTTTCTACTTCCCTCCTAATCTTGGTTGCATTGACTTTGTGCAAAAACTTTTAAATTTAATGTAATCAAAATGATCTATTTTGTATTTCATAATGCTCTCTATCTTTTGTTTGGTCACAAATTCTTCCCTTCTTCATCTGTCTGACAGTAAACTATTCCTTGAACTCCCAGATTGTTTATAGTATCAGACTTTATATCTAAATCATGAAACTATTTTTACTTTATTTTGGTATACAGTATAAGATATTGATCTATGTCCAGTTTCTGCCATACTATTTTCCATTTTCCCCAGCAGTTTTTGTCAGATGGTGTGTTCTTATCCCAGAAACTGGAGTCTTTGGGGTTTATCAAACAGTAGATTACTACTATTACTCAACTGTGTCTTGTGTACCTAACCAATTTCATTGATCCACCACTCTATTTCTTAGGCAGTACCAAGTAGTTTTTATGACTGCTGCCTTATAATACAATTTAAAGTCTGGTATGGCTAGGCCACTTTCTCTAGCATTTCTTTTCATTAATTCCCTTGATATTCTGGACATTTTGTTCTTTCAAATGAATTTTGTTATTATTTTTTCTAGCTCTATAAAATAATTTTTAGTAGATTGATTGATATGGCACTAAATAGGTAAATTAATTTAGATAAAAATGTCATTTTTATTATATTAGCTTGGCCTAATCACAAGTAACTGATGTTTTTCCAGTCATTTAGATCTGACTTTATTTTGTGAAAAGTGTTTTTGTAATTGTGTTCATATAGTTCCTTGGTTCATTTTGGCAGGTAGACTCCCAAATATTTATTTAAAAAAACATGTCCACGGTAACTTTCAATAGAATTTCTCTTTCTCTTTCTTGCTGCTTGGCTTCATTAGAAATATATAGGAATGACAAGTATTTATGTGGATTTATTTTATATTCTGCAACTTTGCTGAAGTTATATATTATTTCAAGTAGTGTTTTTACTTGACTCTCTAGGATTCTCTAAGTATATCATCATATCATCTACAAATAGTGATTACTTAGTCTCTTCTCTGTATATTCTATTTCCTTCAATTTCTTTTTCTTCTCTTACTGCTAACTTACTGATGTTTCTAGTACCAAATTGAATAACAGGAGTGATAGTATAAATCGTTGTTTCACCCCCAATCTTAATGGAAATGCTTCTAGCTTATCCCTATTACATATAATACTTGTTGATTGTTTTAGGTAGATGCTACTTATAATTTTAGGGAAGACTCCATTTATTCCTATGCTTTGTAGTGTTTTTAATTAGGAACGGGTGTTGTATTTTGTCAGAAGCTTTTTCTGCATCTATTGAGATAATCATATGGTTTCTACTAGTTTTGTTGTTCATATGATCAATTATTCTGATAGTTTTCCTAATATTGAATCAGCCTTGCATTCCTGGAATAAATCCTACCTGATCAAAGTATATTATTCTCATGATAAGTTGCTGTAATCTTTTTGCTCACATTTTATTTAAAAATTTTACACCTATATTCATTAGGGAAATTGGTCTATAATTTTCTTTCTCTGTTTTGGCTCTTCCCAATTTAGATATCAGTACAATATTTGTATCATAAAAAGAATTTCATAGGAGTCCGTCACCAATTTCCCCAAATAGTCTATATAATATTGGAATTAATTGTTCTTTAAATGTTTGATAGAATTTGATTAAAAATCCATCTGACCCTGGAGATTTTTCCCTAAGGAGTTCATTGATGGCTTGTTCAATTTCTTTTTCTGAGATGGGGTTATTTATTTTACTTCCTCTTCAGTTAATCTGAATGATTTATATTTTTGTAAATATTTATCCATTTCACTAAGATTGTCAAATTTATGGGCATACAATTGGTCAAAATAATTCTTAATTATTGTTTTAATTTCCTCTTCATTGGAAGTGAATTCACCCTTTTTATTTTTGATACTGGTAATTTGGTTTTCTTCTTTCTTTTTTAAATCAAATTGACTAAAGGTTTACCAATTTTATTTTTTTTTCTATAAAACCAGCTCTTAGTTTTATTTATTTCAATAGTTTTCTTAAATTCAATTTTATTAATCTCTCCTTTGGTTTTCAGTATTTCTAATTTGGTGTTTAGTTGGAGATTTTAAATTTGTTCTTTTTCTAGCTTTTTCAGTTGCATGCCCGATTCATTGATTTCCTTTTTCTCTATTTTATTCATGTAAGCATTCAGAGATATAAAACTTCCCCTAAGAACTGCTTTCACTGCAGTTTTGGTATGTTGTCTCATTATTGTCATCCTTTTAAATGAAGTTATTGATTGTTTCTGTAATTTCTTGTTTCACCCACTCATTCTTTAGGATTAGATTATTTAGTTTCCAATCAATTTTTATTCTATCTTCCATGGCCCTTTATTACATATAATATTTATTGTATCATGATCTGAAAAGGATGCATTTAATGTTTATGCCTTTCTGCCATGTATTGTGAGGTTTTTATGCCCTAGTATGAGGTCAGTTTTTGTGAATGTGCCATGTACTGCTGAGAAGAAGGTATATTCCTTTTTATCCCCATTCAATTTTAGATTTATCAGGTTCAGAGATAGAGTTGAGGCCCCCCCAACTAGAATAGTTTTGCTATCTGTTCCTGTAACTCCCTTAACTTCTTCTCTAAGAATTTAAGTGCTATACCACTTGGTGCATGTATGTTTGGTAATGATATTAACTTCATTGTGTATGGTTCCTTTTAGGAGGATATACTTTCCTTCCTTATCTCTTTTAATTAGGGTTGCTACCTCTGCTTTTTTTTTTTACTTTAGCTGAAGCATAATATATTCTACTCTAGCCTTTTACCTTTGCTCTGTGTGTATCTCCCTGTTTCAAATATGTTTCTTGTAAACAACATATTGTAGGATTATGGTCTCTAATCCATTCTGCTATCTGCCCTCATTTCATGGGAGTGTTTATCTCATTCACATTCACAGGAATGATTACTATCTGTGTCTCTCTGAACTATTTTCCCCTCCCCCATTTATGCTTTTATTTCTCCCTTCTCCCTTCCCCTCCTCAAAAGAGTTTTGCTTTTGACCACCATATCCCTCAATATTCCCTCCCTATCGGCCCTCTTCCTTTTTCTTACCCTTTTCCTTTGCTACTTCTTCCCTCCCTTATAACCCTTCCCCATTTCTTCCCCCTTTACCCTCCTACTGCCTGTAGGGCACATTAGATTTCTATACTTAACAGAGTCTGTTATTCCCTTTTTGAACCAAATCCAATGAGAGGAAATTTCAAACGATGCTATTCTCCTTCCCTTCTTCCCTCTGTTATAATAAGTTTTTGTGCCTCTTCATGTAATGTAATTTACCCTTTCCTGGTCCAGTTTTCCTCTTCTCCTACTACCATCACTTTGAAGCCCTTAATTAGGTTTTTTATTATCACATCAATTAATTTGTACCCACACCCTCTATGGATATCCCTGTTAAGTGTCATAATAAATCTACCATTCTCAAGATTAACAAGTATCATTCTCTCATATAGGGATATAGACAATGTGCCCTTATTGAATACTAAGGTGTTTTTTTCTCTTTTTCCCCCTGTTTACTTTTTTATTCCTCTCTTGAGTCTTGTGTTTGAAGATCAAATTTTCCACTGAGCTCTGGCCTTTTCATCAAGGTCTGGAAGTCCCTATTTCACTGAATGTCATTCTCCTTGCCCAAAAGATTATGCTCAATTTTGCTGGGCAGTTGATCCTTGGTTGTAGTCCAAGCTCCTTTGCCTTATGGAATATCATAGTCCTATCTCTCCAATTTTTTAATGTAGAAACTGCAAGGTCCTATGTGATCCTGACTATAATTCCACAATATTTGCATTTCTTCTTTCTGGCTGCTTGCAGTATTTTCTCCTTGACCTGATAATTCTGGAATTTGGCTACGATATTCCTTGGAGTTTTAAATTTAGGATTTTTTTTTTCAAGAGGTGATTGGTGGATTCTTTGATGACTATTTTACCCTCTGGTTCTAGGACCTCAAAGTAGTTTTCCTTGATGATTTCTTGGATGACACTGTCCAGGATCTTTTTTTTTCATCATGGCTTTCTGGTCAGCTAGTAATTCCTAGATTATCTTTCCTCAATCTGTTTTCCAGGACAGTTGTTTTTCCAGTGAGATATTTTACATTTTCTTCTATTTTTCAATTCTTTGGATTTTGTTTGACTGATTCTTGGTGCCTCAGAGTCAATTGATTCTACTTTTAGATCTAACTAATTAATCTAACTAATCTAATTAATTCTAACTATTAATGAATTGTTTTCTTCAGTTAGCTTCTGGATCTCCTTTTCCATTTGGTCAATTTTACTTTTCAAGGAGTTATTTTCTCCAGTTAGGATCTGTACCTCCTTTTCACCAATTTTACTTTTTAAATATTTTTTTTTCTCATCAGTGAACTTATTTTCCTTTTTGTCCATTGTATTTTTGAAAATTTTGGTCCATTTATCTTTTACCTCTCTAATTTGTTTTTTAAAATCCTCCTTGAGCTCTTCAAAGAACGATTTTTTTCTTTTGTAGTTTATATTTTTTTTTAGTTTACATCATGCATTTCCACAAAATTTTGAGTTACACATTTTCTCCCCATTTTTCCCCTACACACCACCCCAGAACAACGATCCCACTGAATATACCCTCCCCCAATCTGCTCTCTCCTATATCTTCCCCCACTCCCCTCCACCTTTCTAGTAGGGGATGGTAGATCTCTATGACCCAGTACCTCTATATCTTATTTCTCAGTTACATGTAAAGTATTAATAATAATAATATATTTTTTAAACATTTGATTTTAAACCTTTGAATTCCAGATTCTTTCCCTACCTCCCTCATCATCCACCCTTACTGGGAAGATAAGCAATTCAATATAGGTTGTACATGTGTAGCTATGCAAAACATTTCCATAGTGTATATATTGTGAAAGTCTGACTATATTTCCCTCCATCCCATCCCACCCCGGCATTTGTTCTATTCTCTACTTTGATCCTGTCCCTTTTCAAAAGTGGGTGCTTCCAACTTTCTCCCCCCCAACCTGCCCTGCCTTTCATCATCCCCCCTCTTATCCCCTTCCCCCCTACTCTCCTGTAGGATGAGATACCCTTTTTTAGTGTGTATGTCATTCTTTCCCTAAGCCAAATTCATTGAGAATAAGGTTGACTCATTCCCTTTAGCCTTCCTGTTTTTCCCTTCCCTTGTAACAGTTTTCCCTTGCCTCTTCTATATGAGATAGTTTGCCCCATTCTATCTCTCCCCATCTCCTCTCTATATTCCTCTCTCACCACTTAATTTCACCTTTTAAGTATCATCCCTTCCTATTCAACTGGTCCTGTGCCCTCTGACTATGTATATCTGTACACACATATACATATACTCACATATGTATTCATATGCCCATATACCCTCCTATATAGACATATACATATATGTATACACATATATACATATATATATTTATATTTATATTCCATTCAACTATTCTCATACTGAGAAAAGTTTCATAAGTTACAATGATCATTTTCCTATGTAGGAATGTAAGTAGTTCAACTTTGATAAGGTCCTTATGATTTCTTTTCCCTGTTTACCTTCTCATGCTTCTCTTGCTTCTTGTATCTGAATGTCAAATTTTCTATTTAACTCTGGTTTTTTCATCAAGAATGCTTGAAAGTCCTCTATTTCATTGAATGATCATATTTTCCCCTGAAACACGATACTCAGTTTTGCTGGGTAGGTGATTCTTGGTTTTAATCCCAGCTCCTTTGACCTCTGGAATATCATATTCCAAGCCCTTTGATCCCTGAGTGTAGAAGCTGCCAGATCCTGTGTTATCCTGATTGTGTTTCCACAGTATTCAAATTGTTTCTTCCTGGCTGCTTGTAATATTTTCTCCTTGATCTGGGAATTCTGGAACCTGGCTATAATATTCCTAGGAGTTTTCTTTTTGGGATCTTTTTCAGGAGATGATTGGTGAACTCTTTCAACTTCTATTTTGCCCTCTGGTTCTAAAACATCAGGGCAATTTTCCTTGAGAATTTCTTGGAGGGTGATTTCTAGTTTCTTTTTTTGATCATGGCTTTCAGTAGTACAATAATTTTTAAATTATTGCTCCTGAATATATTTTCCAGGCCAGTGGTTTTCCCAATAAAATATTTCACATTACCTTCTATTTTTTTCATTTGTTTGGATCTGTTTAATAGTATCTTGATTTCTCATAAAGTCACTAGCTTCCATTTGCTCCAATCTAATTCTGAAGGAATGATTCTTTTCAGTGAGCTTTTGAGATTCTTTTTCCATCTGTTAAATTCAGCTTTTTAAGACATTCTTCTTCTCATTGTATTTTTGAGCTTCTTTTACCATTTGAGTTAGTCTATTTTTTAAGGTGTTATTTCCTTCAGTCTGGTTGTTGACTCTCTTTTCATGATTTTCTTGCATCATTTTCATTTCTCTTTCCAATTTTTCCTTCACTTCTCTTATTTGGTTTTCAAAATCCTTCTTAAGATCCTCAACGGCCTGTAGGCAACTTATTCTTTTCTTGGAATCCTCTGGTGCAGGAGTTTTGACTTTGCTGTGTCTTCCTCCTGCTCCATGCCCCTATCATTTTTGTCCCCAAAAAAGGAATCCAGATTCAGACCACTCTGCTTGCCTTCCTTCCCTCATTTGCTCATGTTGCCACTCAATTACTTGACTTTTGAGCTTTTTGCCACAGTAGAACTCTACTACCAGAGAGGGGAGCTTTGTCCCAAATCACTGGGGTTTTCACAGCTGCTGGAGCTATTAGTTGGGTGCCTTCTCTGAAGCCTCAACATGCTCTGGCAGATTGGTCAGGCACCCCAGGACCTCCACCCTAGATAGCAATACAGATCCAAGCAGGTTAATGCAAGAGTGATTACCCTGAGACTAGTCACTCCCCTACAATCTGTAGGCCATGAGCTCTGAAGCAGCCATGTAGCCACAGCACCTCAGTTGCTTCTCCCTCTAGTGGGTAAAGACCTGACCACACTCCCAAACTCCTGGTTCACAAAGTCCACACTTTACTGACTTCTCACTTTGTCCTTAGCATCTATGGGTTAATAATTCTGGAAACTGCCACAGGTGCTGGTGATCTGAAGTCCCTCCAGGCAGTGGCTGGTTGTGTCCACCTGAGGCTAAAACTTTGGTCTTATGAAACTTCTGGCTTATGAAAACTTTGGGCTTTGTTCGGCTCCCAGATCGTTGTGCTGGCCATTTCCTGCTGGCCTGCCGGGCTGTCCTCAGTGGGAGGTTAGCTTCTCTCTGTCATTTTGTGGGTTCTGTAGCTCCAAAGTTTGTTCAGAGTCACCTTTTACGTGAATTGGAGGAGGTGGGAGTAGGAGCCCTGCGGAAGTTCTGTTTCTACTCCACCATCTTGACCTAGCCCCAAGAATGATTTTTGAGCTTACAACCAGTTCATATTCTCTTTTGAGGTTTCAGATGTAGATATAATGTCAATGCTGTCCTCTTTTGAGTTTGAATTTTGCTTGTTCCTGTCTCCATATTAGGATTCTATGGTCTTTGTTTTCCTAGTTTACTTCTTTGTTGTGATTGCCTTTTTCCCTGGTTTTTAAAGTGAATCTCTGCTTCTGGGGCACAGGGGACTCTATACCAAGTTTCTTGTGCTGGGCTTTAGAGGCCTGGTTACTGGTTTTGTGTGCTGTGGCCTCTGGTTCTGCCACCTAGAAGTTATATAATGCTGCAGCTGAGCTGGAGTTGGCTGGTGTGTGTCAAGGACTGTGGCCAGGTGATGTCTTTCTGATTTGCCCCAGGTTTACACTGAAGCTCACAGTATGAGGTGTGGGGGAGGGGTTGGTCTGGCTGCTGGAATTCTCCTCTTCCCTTAGGGCTGTGCTATAGCGTGGATAACCTCAGGCATTGTCTGAAAAGGTATGTCCCTGCTTTTTTTGGCTCCACCCCTTGAAAAGTTTTCTTATAAGGAATTCCTTACAATGATGGAATCACAACACCGAGTAATAAAAATATGGAAGACAGATTTCTGCTATAATATTTAAATTTGGGATATAACAGCCATCTGTAGAGGATGCTTGTCTGGGAATGGGACAAAGAAAAAAAGAATGAATAAAACCTTTATTAAGCACTTAATATGTGCAAAGCATTGGGTATACAAATAGAAAATTAAGTCAGTCCCTGATTCATGGAGTTCATGTTCTAATGGGGGAGACAGCACATATAGAAGGTTTCAACTGCAGGTCAGATGGAAAGGTCTCATGGTCCTTAGAATGAAGGGCAGAATAGATACTGACACTTTTCCTTAAGGTCATTTCCACTGATAAAATCATCTCAGTTACTGAGGTTGAGCTCTTTGGCAGTGCCAAGGTCTTTGGCATCAAGCACTTTCTTTTCCTTTCAGGGTCTTCAGTAACTGTAGCTGAAGCACCTGCAGGAGAAGTTACCAGGCTGCATTTACATAGGGGTTGCTTCCTGGGCTGACGGATGCAGACACTGGGCTGAAAACACTAACAGTCTCAGGGTTCTTGGATTCAGGGTCCCAAGTTGTCTTCATCAACATCGGAGGGGAGATGGTGGTCCAGGGGTTGTGGGGGTAGGTTGACTTGCCTGTCACATGGTCCCTCATTGTTGTCTCCCTCCTGCCCCCTCCACCTTTCTGGCACCCTACTGCTTTATCTAGGCTGTCTTACCTTTCCTGTGTGTGACAGTTGTAGATGGCTGGCCCCTTCTTCCATAGCATTCGCTTTCCCCAGATGATGGCTGTGAGGGCTGGGCTACATGTGGGACTGGTGGTTTGGTGGTGTTGGCCTTCCTTGGGCTCTTATGCCTGTCTACCTATTGGTAGTAGTTGGCCAGCAGTTGTTGCTGGCAGTGATGAAGATGATTTACTTCCTTAGTAATGGCTGTGGTGTCTGTTCTGGCAGTGGTTTCATATTCCTGGAGCTCTTGGGCTCAGGGTGCTTGTCTGTCTCCATCAGGTTCTGAGAGGAGCTGATGGTTAATGTAGGTTGACTTTCCTGGTACATGGTGATTCATGTCCCTCCCTGACGATGTCTTGCTGCTTCATCTATATTGGCTTGCCTTCCCTATGTGTGACAGTTGGCAGGCAGTAGAGATGGCTGGCCCTTTCTCCATAGGAGTTATTTCCTCAGATGTTGGCTGCAAGGGCTGACACTGGAGAATGGAGAAATCTCTGACTCATGGTTATATTTTAATACATTTACCAAGTAGTGTTTCTTGAGCTCATACTGTATGTGAGACACTATGTGTGTTTAGGGGGATATAAGGGGTATATGATTAAAGTCTCCTTTTCTCTAGACTAAGCATCTTCAGGTCTTTCCACCTATTCTCATTCCCTCAATATCATGGTCACTCCACCCCCACCCCCTGGACACATTTTTGTTCTTCACTGTACTCCCTAAACTTTGGTACCCAGAGCTGGACAGAATCCTTCAACAGTGGTCTGCTCAAGGCAGAATACCCTGCCACCATCATCTTCCTAGTCCTGAACACGGCGCTTCTTTCAGTACAACTAAATATTGTATTAGCTTTTTTGGCCTCGGTGTGGCACCATGGACCCTTATTGAACTTGTGTTATCTTTAAACCCCCAAGATCTCATTGACACAAGGTCTTTTCTAGCACATGTACTTCAGAGTGTACTTGTGAAGTGACTTTTTGAACCCAAGTATAAGACTTAATATTAAATCCTTTTAGTTTTCTTTTGATGTGCATATCCCATCTTTTCATTGAGGAAATTGAAAGGCTTTGAAGGATAGGCAGCTCACACATCTTTTTACTCACTATAGTGTCTAGCATAGTGCTTTACACATAGTAGGTTCTCACTGATTTGTCTGTAGCCCATTAGAAAAAGCTGTGTGGGAGGATAGGTATGGGCACATTAGTCCGCTTATGTTTCAGCATGAGACTTCTCCTGCCTTCTCTCCTTATAGGTGTTCCATTTCAGCTCAGCTAAGCAGGATTGTTTTATTGCAGGAATGTTATATCTGAGGTTCTGAATCACCAGGAATTGTGATACTTCTTTATGTTCTAGCATCCATCTGAGCTCCTCAGAATCACTACCAATCTTCCAACTCGTTATAGATCCTGAAGCCAGACAAATATATGGTTCACTTGACTTTTTAAGAAGCTGTCTTAGGTGATGTAGCATTGGACTTGGACTATGGTTGGCTGCATTATTAGGAAAAGAGAAACAAATATTTTACAAGTACAAGAGGTGGGTGGATATCAAATATTAACAACGGCCGCCAAAGCTGCTAATTAAAAGAAACATATGTTTGGGTAAGAGGCGATATGTGAAATGCTTGTGTAACCTTTTACTTTGAACATAGAAAAATAGACAGTGGAAATTCTCCGGGGGATTGGGTGGAGGCAGTAGGGATGTCTCTTGAAATTGATTAAGAAGATGCTATCAGTTTGGAATAAATAGCAGGAGAAGGAAAATTAATTTCTGTTCTCCATAGTGCTTCCTGGCTCTGCATGGTTTAATTAGATATGGTTGCTAAGAACTTGTGGGCTTTACTGTGCATGGCTGATGAAAGCATGGGGTGAGGGGGTACTGGTTGCAGGAGAATTTTAGATTCCCCATCCTAATTGAAAGTTATCTTTTCCATAGAGAGGAAGAATAGCATTTATTAAGTGCCTACTATGTGCCAAATACTTTCCAAGGGAAGAGGAAAGGAGGCATGTATAGATCACCTACCATGGGCCAGGTACTATGCTAAGCACTTACTCCTTTGATATCAGTAGACATCAGTGAGTAAATCTCTTTTGTCTGTTAGGCTTCTTTTGACAGATGTTGAAAATGTGGCTCAGAGAGAAGTAACAGTCAGCAAATATTTACTAATCACTATGGCAAGACTAGGTGAGGCAGTGGATAGAGCAATTTATGGTCTGAGATTTGCCTAGGGCAAATTTGACGGGGGGGGGGGGGTCATTGGTTAGAATGTGTCAGAAGGACTTGAACTCAGGTCTTTCTGGTTTTAAGGCCATTTGCCCCTTCTATGATTGTTTTGTGTCTTGCCTGCATTCTGTGGTAGCCTAAAAATGTTTGTTAAATTAAATTCAGAACTTGTCTCTGTAGGTTCACCCATACAACCTTTACTCTCAGCTCCCTAGGAATGCAAGGTTGTCTCAGAGTTTGCTGGAGAGGCTGGGTTAATTAGCCCACAGATAAGCAAAATTGAACACAGTAGGAAAGGGGCCTTTGTTTATTGGCTTCACATGCATGTAATGTTAGCTGGTTAATTCTATTCTGCTTAATTGATTTCATATTTGATGGGAGAGAACATTTGTAGATTATATATCTAGCTCATTATCTAAAAACTTCACACAACCCTGCCACGGAGGCGTTTTTATTTGGGACAATAAGAGGTGAGCATGGTTGCAAGAGCCAGCATGCATAATGATGCTGAGATACAACAATTAATTTTCTCACCTAAATAGAAAAAAAGCAGGCAGCAAATCTGGGTGCTCACCTATTAATCATTTAGCTATTGAAAAGGAAGGCCCAGACAAGTTAATTGCCAGAATGTGAAAGTCAGCAGACTAATCCGATTAAACATGTAAATGGGCCAGTGGTGTTCCTTTTCAGTGTTCTTTTTGCGCTAATAATTAAATGATGGATTTGGAAATTAATTGCTCCATAGAGTCAGCTGCTGATTGAAGAAAGAACACATTCCCAAGCTAATAGAATCAGGGGCGGATCCTGGATTTGCCAATTCCTGGGACTTGCTGGTAAGGTGGAAGAAGCTCTCCATTTTAAGTCAGATCACCTGGATGCAAATCATGGCTCTGATGTTAATCACCTGTGTGACCTTAGGCAATTCATTTAACCTCTGTGTTTCCATTTCCTCATCTCAAAAGATGAGGTTTGACCAGATCAGGGGTTATTAACCTTGTGTGCTTGCATGGGTTGGGAGTGATGGTGGTGGTGCTGGTGATAGAGGGACCAATGTTGTAAAGCCTATGGACAGAATAATGTTTTAAAATACATTAAAAAAAAATAGGACCATAAGGGAAAACAATACTTATCAAAATATTAAGAAAGAAAAATAGATAAGTTCATGGATTCCCCCAATTAAGAAACCTTGGATTAGATATTCTCTTGGTCCCTTTGAACTGTATCTCTGATAAAATCTTTTTTTCTTCTTCTTCTTCATGGCTTAATCTCTACAGAAGCAGGAACTAATTTTTATTTATCCCCATCACTACCATTAGGAATTTCCAGGCTCTACATGGAATGGTAGGAATACATTTTATTTCACCAGTTTTTCCAGCCTGATGTCCAAATCTAGGGCTTGAGTCAGAGGACCTCAGTTTGAGTTCCTGGGACTTCCACTTCTTGGGTGATCTTGGGAAGGAGTATTTATAAAGCACTGTGTGCCAGACACTGTGCCAAGCACTTTTAACAAATATGATCTTTTAGCAACCCTGTGAGGTAGTTGCTGTTATTATGCCCATTTTACAGGTGAATAAACTGAGCTTGAGGGAGGTTCAGTAATTTGCCCAGGGTTCACATGGCTTGGAAGCATCTGAGGTCTGATTTGAGCTCAGGTCTTCTTGACTCAAGGGTCATCATTCTACCCACTACACCATCAGCTCCCTTTATGCCTCTTTACTTTCTCTATCCCTTTCTGTCTCTATCTCTCCCTTTTTCTTGGCTTGTGTTTCTTCATCTGCAAAGTGAAGGGGGTGGACCAGATGATCTCAATCTAGGTCTTCCCAATTCTTCATTACGGATGCTCTTATTCACATGAAGGTAGGAGGGACTCAGTAGCACAAAGAAACCTGTCTCTGACAGGGCAAACACCTCCAGGGAAGGCTCTTTCTCAGTGGACAAGAGGATAGTGGGACAAGTCTGATCACAGATGCCAAGAGACTGATGTCGGGAGGCAAACCAGAAGCTAACTTTCTCTAATCCTACTGGTGTAGGGACAGCAGGTCACTGGGAGGAATTGTGTCTGGTCCAAGAGGAAGGGAGCAGGATGATGGGATGCATTTTTCCAGGTGAGCCTTCCCTACCCATGAATCTTCCTGAAGTTGTGTCTCTGTCTCTGTCTCTCTCTTGTCTATGAACTCATATCCTGCTGTTGCACATAGCACTTAAAATGAACTATGGAGGAGTGATGAGAGTTGGCTCTGGAGTCAAGCAGTCTTGAATGTGAATCTTACCGTTATTATTGACTAGCCATGTGACTATGGGAAAGTGACTTGAATGATCTAAACTTCTTATCTCATCTTTAAAATGGGGATGATGATAAATGAGATGTCTATTTGGGAAATGCTTTTCAAGCATTCATGTGGAATACAATTAAAAACCACTGTTATTGTTACTCATCAAACACAGGGAGTCATAGGACCTCCCTGAACTTCACTTTTCTTATTTGGGAAATGGGAATAATAATTTATATATCACAGATTATTGTGAAGAAGCCACTTTGACAGCCTTTCCCCGACTCCTTGCTCATAATCCCGAGTGAATGCTCAGGAGACAGTGGAGTCAGACAGCAATAACTTTTTGACGTCTTTAGTAATGTGTAAGTACTCCAAAGTCCTTGAAACACATTGTAGCCTGGTATAAACATGTGTTTCAGTAAAAAAGGGATTATGTGAATGTTTTAAAGAATAATGAATCATTCCTAAGGTAGTGATTATTCTGAGGAGAACAGCCAGGATGAAGGGACTTTAGGTCATGCCATACAAGGATCTGCTGAAGTAAGGGGAGATGGTTAATCTGGAGAAGAGAAGATCTGGCAGTTCAGGGGGAGGCTTGAACAGTCTTTGATTGCTTGAAGAGTGATCCCTTTCCTTTACATGGAATAGGGATTAGATTTGTGCATTTTAGCCCCAAAGAGCAGAACTAGAAGCTATGGGTAGAAGTTTCCAAACGCTTAATTGTATTTCCAAGTTTATTGCATCTGCAAGAGAATTCAATGAACTTGGTAGCTCAACTCCCTTTTTTTTTTTGGAGGCGGGGGAAGCAGGGTAATTGGGGTTAAGTGACTTGCCCAAAGTCACATAGCTAGTAAGTGTTGAGTGTCTGAGGCTGCATTTGAACTCAGGTCCACTCAGGTCCTCCTGACTCCAAGGCCAGTGCTCTATTCACTGCACCACCTAGCTGCCCCAGCTTAATGCATTCTTTCCCAACTGCTGGGTCTGGGTACTTTGCTATGTAGTAGAGAGGGATCTTAAGATTTTTTAAGATCAGCCTTTGACCAGTGAGAAGAAGAAAGGTAGGGAATGGGGTATGAAAGATGATGAGAGAGAGACTCAAGGTAATGGTGACCATAATGTCTTGCAGGGGTAATAATCACAATAATGATAAGGATAAAAACATTAATAATAACTAACATAGTACTTTAAGGTTTGCAAAATGCTTTGTGAGTAGTATCTCCTTTTAATGAAATAGGATAATGACCTATGTGGTTTTTTTGGTGTTTCCAAAGTCAACTGTATACTATAGCAGAATTTTATTAGAATGTAAATGCCTTGAAAGCAAGACCTATTTGATTTATTATTTTTTTGGTTCTTTGTAGTTTTAGCACATAAAACAGAACCTGGCGTATAACAGATGCCTAATAAATGCTTGGTGAATTATTTGAATTGGATGTAACAGTGGTTAGCATGCATAGAGCCATTAACTCACAAGAGAGATGGAAAGATGACCCCAGTTCTCAACTATCTTAAATCTCTTGGTTTATTGGAATTAAAACTGAATAGGATCTCCCAGGTCAATACTAAATCTCTCAAAATGGGCCCATGTTCTGGCTAAAATCCAAATATCAGATATAATTTTTAATAGGGAAGAACAATTAGCAAATCACATCATGTGCCTTAATCACAACGGACTGTATAGGAAAGATCAGCTTTTTGGTTTTCACTTACTCTATCTGTTCCTCAGTTTCCTTTTTTGTAAAAGGAGAGAACTAGCCTATAGGATATTTAAGATTGTTTGTAGTTCAGCATCCTATTGAAATATACTTCTCACATCTAAATATACTTATGAAATGCAAACACGTTTTATATTTTTATAGCCACTGAGTGGTTTGTAACAGACTGAAGAGTATTAGCTAAATAGATAGACTCCTTATTAGTGTGAAGTGTAAATAGAAGATAATGAATGGATTTGCTAATTATTCTTCCTAGGCTTTTTTTTTTTTTTGTCTTCACTAACTATAATACCTACACAAAGTCCAAAGAGATGTTAATAGATACAGGTTTTCAATTTGGATTGCAAATGACTCAGAGGTAATGTCAAGTTTCTGCATGCTCTAGAGAGTATTATGAATTCCCATCCTCACCCCACCAGAAAAGTTCAGGTATTTAGTGTGATGATTTCTACTCTTAGGCAGATTGTGTAAGCATTGCTGATGGACAGGCTTGAGAAGACAGTTTTCTTTTCTGGTTCTCTGCATTAGCTCTGTGCTGCATTGCAGGGTTCCTGGGGATATTGTACATTTGGACTGCATGTGTGTCTCCATTCAGGCTCCCGTCATTACTTCTCTTGGGGGAGGAAGAAAGGTGAGTCATGCCATGAGCTATAGTTTCCTAAGGACCAGCTCAGTGTTTTGCAATGTTTTAATGGGAAATCCAGAGAATTTGACATTTAAGCTTTATATTGCCTCCAGCTTCTCCTTTATCAAAACTGGTAAATGAGTTTCCCTTTGCTAGAAGGGTTCAAGTTCAAAGTCCTAAAGAGGAAGAGGAGTCCCTTTTCTAAAAAGACCTCTTAGCACTTAGAGTACCCTTTTGTTCCCATTGATAAAGTCCATTGGGATTCAAATGGAGCTACTAGACTATGCCTTTAAACACAAGTCACTCTGGCTTTCACTAATTGGCCAATTATAAGCTCCTGCCCACACCTCTTGATTTGGGTTTAGTAAACTGTGAGTGTAAATAGCAACTGTTTCCACTCTGGAAACTCAGAGGGTCTTCCCCTTCCAGACTGATTCTTTGGTGGAGGCAAAGTTGACCATCTTTTACCTCAAAATTCTTACCTACCCTTTCCTTAGACTCACTGAGGCCTAGGAAAGACCTTAGCTTAAAAGGGTCAAGGTCCCCCACTGCTTCCAAGGCCAGTGGTCTTGACCTTTGTCTTGCCACTGAACTCTGATGACTCTGGAGGAGAGAGTGAGGCTGGTGACTTTGCACATTTAAATCTAATTCACTTCAAGACATCACCCTTCTGATGTGTTTGGTTCTCTTAGATCAAGGAACCACAAGAAGCCCCTCTGTCCTTTCTGTGCTGTTTGCATTCCACAATCTGCCATAGACTAGAGATGTGATACAGTGGAGAACGCTTTGGTTTGGGATTCAGAGGGTAGAGATCTCCGATCTCTCCTGTGAACTACCTCTGTGACCACAGGGGAGCCACTTAACCTTATCTAACCTTCAGTTTTCTTGTCTAATATAAGAGGAATTTGGACTATGAACATGGGAGTTGCTTTTCAGCTTGGAATTTATAAAACTTCCATGGAGAAGGGGTATAAATATTCATGCTTTAAGCATTTATGAGATGTTCTCCTAAAGCAATGCTTAACATATTCCACTTTGAAATCTTTTTATCTGTGTATATCATCTCTGCCTCACTAGTTGACAGGAGGAAGGAGCATAGTATCAGAGATTTTGGACTGGAGATGCCACTGAGTTCAATCTCCTCCTTTTATAAGTGAGGAAACTGAGGCCCAGCGAGGTTAAGCGATCTGTCCTGGGTCACTCAGAGACAAAATGGCAGTGTGCTAGGGATTGTGGCTTCCTAGATTCCAATTTCAATTTTTCTTTGTACTGAACCTCATTGCTTCCCCTATTATACGTCAATGAACTTTCTATCATCCTCAGTCTCTAGCACAGTGAATCTCAATAAGTGTTTGCTGTTACTGTTAACATGCTTGTACTTCTGAGGGGTCATTATTAGGAGAGCACAGAGAGTGAAGTCACAAGGAACTAAAATATTGAGGTCCCATCTTCTCAAAACTTTGGCAGCCCAGGAAATAGACTATGCTGGAACAGGCACCCGGCCTGAGGTCAGCAGAGCCGGGTTTGAATCCCACCATAAACACTTACTAGTGGTATGACAATGGATAATTCACTTTAACTCTCTGTGACTCAATTGTCTCATCTATGAAATGAAGTGGATGATACCTATATTAGACGCCTCACAGGATCATAGAATTTAGAAGTTGTAAGGGGTAACATCAACTACCTAGGCCAATGTGCAATGCAAGATCTTTATGCCAAAGAAAATCACTTCTCTGGTAAGATAAAAAAAAAAAGTGCATGGCTGGGTTGTAATTAGAATCTTACAATGGGTCATTGATGAGGACTTGGGCTAGAGGAATCCTCAATGCTTTGTTCCAGGTAGGGTGGAAGAGTGCTCCCTGGAGGAAGTCCAATTAAAGACCTCTTAGCCATCTTGATTTGGGGGGGGGGGTTCAGATGTTTTCCTTCATCAGATCTTTTTTTTTCTACACGTAGTCATGGTTGTTGTTTGGTCATTTTCAGTTGTGTGACCCCTTTATGGAGTTTTCCCAGCAAAGAAATTAGAGTGGTTTGCCATTTCATTCTCCAGCCCATTTTACAGATGAGGAAACTGAGGCAAACGGGGCTAAATTATGTCCAGGTCATACTGTTAGTGTCTGAGGCCTGATTTGAACTTAGGTCCTCCTGACTTCAGGCCCAGTGCTCTATCCATTATACCACCTACCTGTCCAACATGGAGGTGGAATAAGTTCAAAAGTTGATAAGTAGAAACAACCTCTGTCCTGACAAATTTCTTATTTCCTTCAAAATTCATTCCCAGGCATCACTTTCCTGATGTTCCCTTTCTTAGTTTCCCCATATGCTTTACCCTCCTCCCTCAAATTCCCTTGCATTTATTTTGCATATGCTAACCCATGAATTCCATCCCTGATGGAATACAAGATCCTGGAGGGCAGAGAGCATTTCATTTCTGTCTTTGCATCTCTAGAACCTAGCACAGTGCCCGGCACATAGAAATACTTATTGGTGGATTGGGGAATATACAATATAAAGGCATAGGATACAGGCTAGGGAGGGAAGGAGGCAAAGAAATGATCAAAGACCATGGGGTATTTGAAGAAAGAGGAACAGCTGTTGGGAGAGGGAAGTGAGATCATTAAGAGGTTGTATATTCATAGTGTCAGAGGTAGAAGAGACTTTCATGGACATTGATTCCAACCTCCTCATTCTATGGAAGAGAAAAGAGGATCAGAGAGGACAAGTCACGTAGCTAAAAATAACTGAAGGAGGATGTAAACATTGATATTCCTCACTATGAGTCCAGTGCTTCCCACCACTTTTGTGTGGCTCTTATCAATGCATGCCTGGTCTTTTGTAATATCCTGCTGGTGCGTGGATGGGTGTTGTTGTCCATCCATTTTTGAAGAGGCCGCTGACATCACAATGTGCTGTCTTGACTTGTGAGTAAATTGGATTTGTGAGGCAGACTTGCACAAACTTGTTAGCCTCACTGTCACTTCCAGGGTCATTGAAATCCAGTGGCAAGACAGAAGTTGAGACTATTGGCAATGGCCCAGGATGTAGTGGATGACTTTGACTTCTTCCACGTCTGATCAAGCTCTAAGTGCTCCACAGAGCTTGTCCCAATTGCTTTCTTGTTTGTTGGAACAAATTGGTTTTATCTGTCTGTTCTGCTGGAGGAAATCTTACCATGCCTGGGGATAGACATGACCCAAATTCACTGGCAGGTTTGAGGTCAGTTACCTAAACTTGGTTTAGTCCATCTGCCAAGGTTTACCAGGGTGTGGCTACTCAGCATGTTACAGCTTCTTTTTTTTAAATTAAATGTTATGTTTATTTTAAGTTTATATCATTCATTTCCACAAAATTTTGAGTTACAAATTTTCTCCCCGTCTTTCCCCAACCTACAACCCCAAATCAGTGATTCCACTGTATACCCTCTCCCTCAATCTGCTCTCTCCTATATCCTCCCACATTGCCCCTCTGACTTTCCAGTAGGGCAAAATGAATCTCTATACCTCAGTACCTATATATCTTATTTCCCAGTTGCATGTTAAATATATATATATATATATATGTATTTATGTGTATGTGTGTGTGTGTATATATATGTATGTATATGTATGTGTGTATATATATGTATATGTATATATATGTATATATATATATATATATATATATATATATATATATATACAACATTTGATTTTAAAACTTTGAATTCCAGATTCTTTCCCTCCCTCCCTCGTTACCCACCCTTACAGGGAAGATAGACAATTCAATATAGGTTGTACGTGTGTAGCTACAAGAAACACTTCCATAATGGATATATTGTGAAAGCCTGACTATATTTTCCTCCATCCTAGCCTGCTCCCCACTTGTTCTATTCTCTACTTTGACCCTGTCCCTTTTCAAAAGTGTGTGCTTCTAAATTCCCTCCCTCCCAACCTGCCCTCCCCTCCATCATCCCCACTCTCATCCCCTTCCCCCTATTCTCCTGTAGGGTGAGATACCCTATTTAGTGTGTATGTCATTCCCTCCCTAAGCCAAATTCAATGAGAGTAAGATTGATCCATTCCCTTTTGCCTTCCTGTTCTTCCCCTCCAGTGTAACAGTATTCCCTTGTTATATTCCCTCTCCTATATGAGATAATTTATCCCATTCTGTCTCTCCCCATCTCCTCTCATTATATTCCTTTCTCACCTCTCAATTTTACTTTTTAAGTGTCATCCCTTCCTATTCAATTGGTCTTGTGCCCTCTGTCTATGTATACCTGTACAAACACACACAAATATATACACAGACTCACATATGTATTCATATGCCCATATACCCTCCTATGTAGACATATATATGCATGTATACATATGCATATATATGCATATACACACATTTTTATTCCCTTCACCTATTCTCATGCTGAGAAAAGTTTCATAAGTTACAATGATCATTTTTCCATGTAGGAATGTAAATAGTTCAATTTTGTAAGTTCCTTATGATTTCTTTTTACTGTTTACCTTCTCATGCTTCTCTTGCTTCTTGTATCTGAGTGTCAAATTTTCTATTCAACTATGGTTTTTTCATCAAGAATGCCTGAAAGTCCTCAATTTCATTAAATGACCATATTTTCCCCTGAAGCATTATACTCAGTTTTTCTGGGTAGGTGATTCTTGGTTTTAATACTAGCTCCTTTGACCTCTGGAATATCATATTCCAAGCCCTTCGATCCCTCAGTGTAGAAGCTTCCAAGTCCTGTGTTATCCTGATTGTGTTTCCACAGTATTCAAATTGTTTCTTCCTGGCTGCTTGTAATATTTTCTCCTTGATCTGGGAATTCCAGATCCTGGCTATGATATTGCTAGGAGTTTTCTTTTTTGGGATCTTTTTCAGGAAGTGATCAGTGGATTCTTTCAGCCTCTATTTTTGCTCTCTGGTTCTAAAACATCAGGGCAATTTTCCTTGAGTATTTCTTGAAGGATGATTTCTAGGTTCTTTTATTGATCATAGCTTTCAGGTAGTCCAATAAGTTTTAAATGATCTCTCCTGTATCTATTTTCCAGGTCAGTGGTTTTTCCAATGAGACATTTCACATTGCCTTCTATTTTTTCATTTGTTTGGATCTATTTAATAGTATCTTGATTTCTCATAATGTCACTAGCTTCCATATGCTCCAATTTAAATCTGAAGAAATGATTCTCTTCAGTAAGCTTTTGAGATTCTTTTTCCATCTGGCAAATTTGGCTTTAAAAAGCATTCTTCTCCTCATTGGCTTTTTGAGCCTCTTTTGCCATTTGACTTAGTCTATTTTTAAAGTGTTATTTTCTTCAGTCAGGTTGTTGACTCTTTTCATGATTTTCTTGCAACATTCTCATTTATCTTCCCAATTTTTCCTCCATTTCTCTTATTTGGTTTTCAAAATCCTTCTTAAGCTCCTCTGTGGCCTGTAATCAATTCATATTTTTCTTGCAAGCTTTTGGTGCAGGAGTTCTGACTTTGTTGTTTTCCTCCTGTTCCATGCTTTGATCATTTCTGTCCCCCCAAAAGGAGTCCAAAGTCCTATTTCTGTGCTTGCTTTGCTTCCTTTGCCTGCTCATGTTTCCACTCAGTTACTTGACTTTTAAGTTTTTTGCCACAGGATAACTCTGCTTCCAGAGAGGAGAGCTTTGTCCCAAATTGCCGGTATTTTCACAGCTCCCGGAGCTATTAGTTGGCTGCCCTCTCTGAAGCCTCCACACACTCTGGCTCACTGGTCACACACCCCAGGACCTCCACCCAAGATAGCAATCCAGATCCAAGCAGGTTAAAGCAAGAGCGATTACCCCCCTCAGAATGGTTGTTTGGTCCCCGTACAATCTGCAGGCCAGGAGCTCTGAAGCAACCATGTGGCTGTGCCTGCCTCACCTCAGCTGCTTCTCCCTCCAGGGGACAGAGGCCAGACCACACTCTGGACTCCCTGTTTCCAAAGTCTACACTGACCTCTTACTTTGTCTTTGGCATCTATGGGTTGATAATTCTGGAAACCACTACAGCTGCTTGTGATCTACTCTCGCGATGTCTCTCTAGCCGTGGCTGGTCTGGCCACCCTGAGTCTAAAACTATGGGCTAAGACGGGGTTGGCCTCTGCTCCTAGTATGCTGTGATAAACCCTTTCTGTCTGCCTGCCAGGCTGTCTTCAGCAGGAGTTTTGTTTCTCTTTGTCACTTTGTGGGTTATGTAACCTTAAAGTTTATTTAGAGTCATTTTTATAGGCACTTGAGGTGGTTATGGGGGAGCACAGGGAGTTTTACTGCTTCTGTGCTGCCATCTTGGCTCTGTCCCCCATATTACAGCTTCTTGGAGCCACAGGTAAGAGTTGGGTGACAGGTGGACACTAAAGATGGATGAGCAGCTCCCCAAAAGGCTTAGCAAGTGCTCACACAAGAAGTATGGCTACCTTATAACCCCTCTCAGTAGATAAGGATATTGATGGTCTCATAGTTCTATCAAAGTTGGAGCTGGATGAGGATAATGAGATTCCTAGAGCTTGAGTGACTTACCCACACCTACATGGGATAGGAAGTGATGGCAGCAGGACCAGACCCCTGGTTCATTAGGCCTTGATGGATGAACCTTATCTTACCTGGAACAAAGTCCTAGAACCCTTCTCTACACTATTGCTACCACTCCTACCTTACTCTTCCCCCATCCTCCTTTTATATTCTATTTCCCCCCAAATTATAATGTCAGCTCCCTCAGGAAAGGGTTATCTTGCTTGCTTTGCTTAGCATCATGTTCCATAAGTGATTAATAAATGTTTTATCCATTGACTTTTGTACTTAACTCCACTCCATGATTACATGTAGAAAAAAGAAAAGATTTGATTTACCAAAACATAGGAACCTCACATTGAAATGGATAATAGAAATCTCACTTACTTCATCCCATCTCCACTCTTTCATTAAACTTGGAACAAAGTATTGGGGCTCCTGCCAGTTAGAATGATGCAGCAGGGGTATCAAACCTGCTCCCCACACTCTCCAGTAAGGCTGGGACTAAATTAAAATGTAAATGGGAAATCCTTCACAAAATAAAAATAAGATTGAGTCCAGATAATGTTAATTTGTGGTTTTCCAAGTCAATGTTTGGCCCTAGGGATCATCATGTACTGTTGTTTATATTTGAGTTTGACAGTATTGTTAGAGTGGATAGAACCCAAAATTTGGATTCAGAAAAACTGGATTTGCATCTCTGCTCTCATGTATAAGGCCTGATCTTAGGCAAAGCATTTCTCTTTTCTGGGCCTCAGTTTCCCATTGGGTAGATATTTTCTAAGGTGCCTCCCAACTCCAAACGGTCTGATTTCTAGAGTCTTCTTTCCTTCCCCTTAAAATGACTCCATCTGTCTCTTTCATTACCCCTCTGCTCTGGGAGTGGAGTTGGGCCAAAAAGTAGAGTATGCCTTAGCAGATGGAGACGGACATTCAGGGAGCTAGAAAATGATCAGGTTTGCTTATCTGCCCTTCCCATGTCCTGGTTCCTCAGCAGCCTCATCCTCCAGCCTTTGTGGAGTCATGATGCGAAACTGTCTTCAGCATTAGCCCCTTTTCTCAGAGAGCTTAGCTGTTCTCAATTCATTTTTTTTCCCCCAGAGTGACATTTCTCTGCTTGCTGAGCGAATATCCTGGCCCCAGGTGGCCTAGCTCTTTCATTACTTGGAAAATCCCCAAACTCTAAATCATAAAGTACCACAGTTAAACAGATTTCTATCTAGCCTGACGCCCCCCTCCCCATGCTTTTTCCCCTCCCAACAAATGCATAAAAGCATTAGGGGATAAAGTTAAATGTCATGGTTGCTGGACTGATTTCCCACAGAACTGTTATTTTTTTAAGGGCCTGCAAAAGCCTAGCTGAGGCAGGAAAAAACTTGATGGTCCAATAAGAGGCTGAAACTTCTGTTGTCTGGTTCCCCTGGGTCCCCTAGAACATGCCTGATATTTTTGTCGCTAAAATTCAGTCTCTTGTCCTACTTCAGGTTAGTTGACTCTTTGAACAGGAGCTTCCAAATCACATGGATGAAAGAAGGTTCCTGAAAGAGATCAGATCCTTCTAGGAGTGCATTCTGCCCTGGCTATGTCTCAGTCTATATCCCTTAAAAACAGTAAAGTCCATAGACTACAGGGACTAGGGAGAGGAGTCCATTCTAATATATATATATTTAAAGCAATTGGGGTTAAGTAACTTGCTCAAGGTTACACGGCCAGGTGTTTCTGGGTGTGGTGCTAAGTGTCTGAGCCCAGATTTGATCCCTCAGGTCACCCCGACACTGGGGCCGGTGCTCTTACTCGCTGAGCCACCTGGCCACCCCTCCATTCTAATATAACCTTCAGCTGGTTAGGGTGATGCTTTTCTGTTTTGAAAATTACATTAATAAATATCATTTTCTTTGACTTTCAAAACAATCTGTGAGGTATGGACAGCAGGTTGGTATTACCAAACCAATTATTTTTTTGGTCACCATCAAGCATTTATTGAATATATTTTATTAGCAGATGTCTGAGAGTCACATTCTACATAAGACCTTACCAAGTAGTAGTACAATAGTACAGCTTTTCTTGGCAAATTACCATGCGTGTTGTATTTATTTTGTGTGTGTATGTGATCATGTTTATATTTTATCTTTCTATATAGGCATGTATACATTTTTACATATATAGAAACATGCATTTCTATAGATACATATAGGTATATGTTTCTATACACAAATATACTTCTGTATGTACACACATGTGTGTACATACATATACATACATACATATATACATTTCTCCAAATAGAATGTAAACTCCTAAAGGGAAGGGACTACTTCTGACATTATATCCCCAGTACCTAGTACACAGCTGTCGAGCAGAGTATGCTTGTTGAATGATGAGTGATTGTGATTTTTTTTTACTGACTTTTTTCACTGGTCTCTGACCCTTATATTACCCCTCAACTCCTTAACGTTTGATTTTGACCTAGAACCATAACTCATAATTTTGGTGACTAAGGTAATCAGCAATCTGAAACAACATTATAATTTATGATGTGAAAAGAATACAAGAAATTAATTAAGAATAATTCAGTAGGAAGGGAGAAAGAAGTGATCTAATAGTGATTCAGATGGGGTGGGTTTTTTTTTTTTGTGTGTAAATAGTATTTTGTTTTTTCCAATTACCTGTAAAGATAGTTTTTAGCATTCACTTTTATAATAAGATTTTGAGTTCCAAATTTTTCTCCTTCCCTCATCCCTCCTTGAGACAGCAAGCAATCAATATAGGTTATACAGGTGTAATCCTGTTAAACATATTTATACTTAATTTCTGCTTTGAAAGAACAAAAGGGAAAAACAAAACAAAACAAAAACCAAAAAAGTAAAAACAGTATGCTTTGATCTGCATTCAGATTCCATAGTCCTTTTCTTGGATGTGTATTGCATTTTTCATCACGAGTCCTTTGGAATTGTCTTGGATCATTGTATTTCTGAGAAGAGCTAAATCTTGCACAGTGTTGCTGTTACTGTGTACAATGTTCTCCTGGTTCTGCTCTTCTCACTCAGCCTCAGTTCATATAAGTCTTTCCAAGTTATTGTGAAGTCCTTCTGCTCCTCAGTTCTTATAGCACAATTGTATTCCATTACATTCACATGCCACAACTTGTTCAGTCATTCCCCAATCAATGGATGTTCTCTCAATTTCCAATTCTTTCCCACCACAAAAAGAGCTGCTATAAATATTTTGTATATGTAGGTCTTTCCCCTTTTTTATGATCAGAGGGGGTATTATTAACAATTCTTGTTGGGTAGATTGCTCTTTGAACTAATTATTCTAACTATATGCTATGATAAAGGTAGTGTGTTTGAGTAAGGATGGAGCCAGTCTTTAGCCAAACAGACCTGGCTCTGATACATCCTGGCTGTTACCCTGGGCTAGTTACTTAGCATTTCCATTCTCTAAGCATATAAATGGCAGTGAGGTACCAAACTATGTTGATAGAGGAAGTTTCCTCCTCTGGAATTCCCTACACCAATGGAATCAAATATTTAGTTGCTAGCCTTAACTAGGTGCTAAGCTCTTTTTACTAAAAGCTACTAAAGGAGTGCATATTACATTCTTGCCTTCAAAACTTCATTGCTTTGCAAAAGAATCCTGGTTACTCTCCCCTGGGTTCTGCTTTGACTCTGCACCTTCTGCACCCTCCATGACTCCTGGCTTCTTGAATTGACCCAAGCTTTGATTCTTTTTTTTTTTTTAATTTTGTGTTGTATTTTATTTATTTCATTAAACATTTCCCAATTACATTTTTTTCATTTTTCAAATGCGTTATTAACTTCTGATTTACATCATTCATTTCCACCAGATTTTGAGTTACAAATTTTCTCCCTGTTTTTCCCCTACCCACTATCCCAAAATAGCAGACCTACAAGATATTTCCTCTTCCAATATGCTCTCTCTCATATCTTCTCCCATACCCCCTTCAATTTTTCCAGTAGGGCATGGTGGATCTCTGTGCCCCAGTGCCTGTATAACATTTCCCAATTACATATAAAATAGTATTAATAATAGTATATATATGTATATATATGTATATATATATATATATATATATATATATTTAAACATTTGATTTTAAAACTTTGAATTCCAGATTCATTCCCTTCCTCCCTTGTCACCCACTCTTACTGGGAAGATAAGCAATTCAGTATAGGTTGTACACGTATAGGTAATGCAAAAAACTACCATAGTAGATATATTGTAAAAGACTGACTATATTTCCCTCCCTCCTATCCCACCTCCCACTTGTTCTATTCTCTACTTTGATCCAGTCCCTTTTCAAAAGTGGGTGCTTCCATCTTCCAGTGTGTATGTCATTCCCTCCCCGAGCCAAATTCAATGAGAGTAAGGTTGACCCATTCCCTTTTGCCTTCCTATTCTTCCCCTCCATTGTAGCCATTTTCCTTTGCCTCTTCTATATGAGATAGTTGCCCCCATTCTGTCTCTCCCCATCTATTTCCTTCAACTATTTTCATACTGAAAAAAGTTTCATCAGTTACAGTTATCATTTTTCCATGCAGGAATGTTAATACTTCAACTTTGATAAGTTCCTTATGATTTTTTTCCCTGTTTACCTTCTTATGCTTCTCTTGCTTCTTTCATCTGAATGTCAAATTTTCTATTCAACTCTGCTTTTTTCATCAAGGATGCTTGAAAGTCTGCTATTTCACTGAATGACCATATTTTCCCTTGAAACATGATACTCAGTTTTGCTGGGTAGGTGATTATTGGTTTTAATCCCAGCTCCTTTGACCTCTGGAATATCATATTCCAAGCCCTTTGATCCCTCAGTATAGAAGCTGCCAGATCCTGAGTTATCCAGATTGTGTTTCCACAATATTCAAATTGTTTCTTCCTGGCTGCTTGTAATGTTCTCTCCTTGATGTGGGAATTTTGGAACCTGGCTATAATATTCCTAGGAGTTTTCTTTTTGGGATCTTTTTCAAGGGGTGATCTGTGGATTATTCAACCTCTATTTTGCCCTCTGGTTCTAAAATATCAGGGCAGTTTTCCTTGAGATTTTCTTGGAGGATGATCTCTAGGTTCTTTCTTTGATATGACTTTCAGGTAGTCCAATAATTTTTAAATTATCTCTCCTGGATCTATTTTCCAGGTCAGTGGTTTTCCCAATGAGATAATTCACATTGCCTTCTATTCTTTAATTTTTTGGATCTGTTTAAAAGCATCTTGATTTCTCATAAAGTCATTAGCTTCCATTTCCTCCAATCTAATTCTGAAGGAATGGATTCTCCTCAGTGAGCTTTTGAGGTTCTTTTTCCATCTGGCAAATTCAGCTTTTTAAGGCATTCTTTCCCTCATTGCCTTTTTGAGCCTCTTTTGTCATTTGATTCAGTCTGTTTTTTAAGGTGTGATTTTCCTCAGTCAGGCTGTTGACTCTCATTTCATAATTTTCTTTCATCGTTCCCATTTCTCTTCCCAATTTTTCCTCCACTTCTCTTATCTGCTTCTTAAGGTCCTCTATGGCCTGTAACCAGCTCGTATTTTTCTTGGAAGCTTTTGGTGCAGGAGTTCTGACTTCACTGTCTTCTTCCTGTTCCATGCTTTGGAGTCTAATGTTGGATTGCTTTGCTTGGTTTGCTTCCTTTGCCTGGTCATTTTGCCACTCAATTACTTGACTTTTGGGCTTTTTGACACAGTAGGACTCTGCCACCAGATGGGGGAGCTTCGTTACAAATGCTGGGGTTTTCTCAGCTGCTAGAGGTATTAGTTGGGTGCCATCTCTGAAGCCTCCACACACTCTGGCAAGCTGGTTGCATACTCCAGGACCTCCACCCTAGATTGCACTCCAGGTCCAAGCAAGTTAAAGCAAGAGCGATTACTCCTGAGACTGGTTGCTTGGTCCCCCTACAGTTTGCAGGCCAGGAGCTGAAGCTGCCACCTGGCAGTGGCTGGGCCGCAGCCCTCAGTGGCTTCTTGCCCCATGGGCAAAAGCCGGCATACTCCCAACTACTGGGTCCCAAAGTCCAGACTGCACTGACCTCTCACTTTGTCCTTAGCATCTATGTGTTGAAAATTCTGGATCGCCACAGCTGCTGGTGATCTGGAGTCCCTCCATCCAAGCTTTGATTCTTTAGTTTTGGCCCTCCCATGATTGGCTTATGGGCCCAAATCCCACATGGGCTGCTACTCAGGGGTTAGCCTAAAAGGGGGAATTTTGAACTTTGATTTCAATTATGATGCCTATAAAGAATATTCCCAAATTGATGTATCTGTCTTGACCCCACTTTAGAGCCTTAGGCCTATATCTTTACCCACAGGATATTTCCATATGCTTCACAGAATCCTGGTGTGGGACAATAGCCACCAAGCCCATCCCTGAACCAGAATCTACTTTATAAGATCACTCCAAAGTAGCCATTTAGACTTTTCTCGAAGACTTCCAGGGAAGGGGAAACCATTGTGTTGCTAGGCAACTCGTTCCACTTTTGGATATAGCCTTTGTTTTCTGGAAATGTTTCTTATATCAAGTCTAAATTCACCTCCTTCCATTTTCTACCCACCGCTCTTGAATCTGCCATGTGGAGCCAGCAGAACAAGTTTAAACTCAGTTCCAAAAGTATCTTAGTTTCTCCATGTAGAAAATGTAGCTCGTAGTACGAATATCAAGATAATAAGGAGTAATGGATCAAACCCTAAATGCTGATTCTAGAAGACCTATGTTCGAGCTTTGCCACTGACATGTACCAGTGGTGTGACTCTGAACACATCAACTAACCTCTGAGTAATTAGTAATTATATGAACTCCAAATGGGGTCACAAAGAATTGGATATGACTGAAACCACTAGACACCAACAACAAGATGAATACATATATAATTATATAATCAACATATATACATAATATATAATTATATATAATATGGAAAATAAAGACATATATAACATGTTATAATAAAACACACATATATAAAATAACCCCTGATCATTCACTAAACTGTTATAAATCAGTTGCCAATGTATATCTGTGACACACATTTATCTACAATATCGAAAGCATGTATTTGGACCCAAATCTACTCCTAACAGCTATAATGCCAACGTCATAGAGTTCTTGGTTAGGAGCAAAGGAAATAAGACATAAAACACATTGTGTGCCTTTGTTACATACCTTTAAATTCTAACAATAGAGAGCTATACTTTAGGTCTTGAATCCTTTTCTTTACTCAAGACCACCCTGCTGAATTGTCTATAAGCCAGGGAAGGCAAACTATTTAGAGAGATCAATTTACTAATCTCTTTAGTATATGTATCTTGAATAGACAGCATAGATAACAGATTGGGCCAGTAGTTGAACAGGAGGAGAGGAGTAGACTTTGCAAAACTGCAAAGCTCTTTTCCTGATCTCAAGGTTTCTATGAAAGCAACAGCCCATCTATCTTTTCAGTGCTAACACATAAGAGAGTACTATAGAGACACAAGATGGGCATGAGAAGACTGTAGCATATAACTAAAGAAGATTGCTGAAGGAGAATAGGAGCAAAAGCTGGCATCAAGCAACTGGAGACAAAGAAGAGAAGATGGGTAGACAGTGGGCAAGAAGGAGAGATAATTGATGGGCAGCCAGAGTATCATGAGTACCTTCTCTATATCAGGAGAGAGTGAGGAAGAGGTCCATTTCATTGGGTTGGGTCCTTTGGGGGAACCTTCTAGGAAGGTCAAGACTTTCAAAGGTTCATCAGGTATGGAGGAATCACAATCTGCATTATAATGGAGAACTCTCACATTAATGAGAACACAGACCCTTTTGTGTAATTAAGAGTTAAATTCTAGGAGGGCCAAGTATATCACATATCAATGGATGTGATAATTTTTAAATAATTTAAATAATATCTGTTCTTTTCTATAATTTACCTTATTTTCTCCTGTCTGTATAATGTACTTTAAATAATATAATTATATTACACATAAAAATTATATATGATATTTTTATTTTGAAATAAAATTCTTGATCTCTACTAGCTCTAGGAAGTACAAAAGTACTGACTGTATTGTTTGATGAAGCTTGGTCCTTCAATGTATTCTCAAATTAGACAGAATAAGCTTTTATGGTTTTCCCAGACATGTCTGTGATGTGGCAGGTGGCAGAATCTACTCCCTGAGCATGTGGGTCTCTTTAGGAACACTCTTTCATACCTGTAGATTGGGGGACTTGCATTCCTAAAGGGAGTTCTTCTCAATGATCTCTATAGCCAGGGCTGTATTAAATGCCTACCTTAATGATGAAGGCAGTGAAGGGCTAGGCTATGGTACAGTATTATGGGGGAGAGTAGACTCTAGTTCTTTGATCAACCCTTGGCTGTTTATAGACAGCTCCTTCACAAGGGAGTGAAGTCTTTTAACCAGGAGGGAGGTGACCAAAGGAAGAACATCAACTCTACCACTATTTCATCACGGAACAGTGGGGGCTCCGGGCAGTAACCGATGAATTTTGTTCCACTCCTGGAATCAAAGGACTACATTGGTGGGGAAAGTAGGTTAGAACTGGTTATTCTGTGTTCTCCCAGCTGTGGGGTTGGGGGAACCATCCCCCTTGAAGTCTAGTTGTTTGCATTTCAAGCTTTGGGAAAAGCAGAGCATTTGAGCTAAAACTGCAGCCAAGTGTCAAGGTGATAAAATGGGGGCTTATAAAAATAGGTCAGGCTGGATTTTCTTCTTGATCTTTAGAATTCAGGTTATTAAACCCCTAGGAATTTATGTGGTAGGGGTTCAGAAATGCTGTCTCTTCCTCCCCACCCCCATTTCTTAAGGAGCAGAGTATAGATCTTTTTAGTGGATACTCAGCAACCAAGTCCTTTGGTCCTCATTTCATAATCCTAGTGCCCACATCCTCCTTGATAACCTTTCACCTGTACTCACAATTGGCATTCTTTTCTTTTATGTGCTTGGCACAGTTCCTAGCATAGAAGAGATGCTTAATAAATGCTAGTTAACTGACTGACTATCCTTGGCCAGACATTTTCCATCCATCAGAGCATATCCCTATAAGTTTAATCTTTCTATGTATTCCTCAGGTCACTGTCACTAAACTATTCACATATCTTCTATATCGCCATTCCTTATTAGATAAAATTCAAAAATTACCCTGGCATTCAGGCCTTCTTCAACTTGACTTCAGCTTACTTTTCCAATAAGATCTCAGATTATTTTCCTTCAAGGGCTTTGCAATCTATTGGTTTCACTGACCATAGGGAAGTTCTGGTGAGGAAAATCCCTCTACCAATGTGGATTAGCACCTGCTCTGCATCTCAGAATGATAGGTTGGTTAAAAAAAAATTTTCTGATGTGCATTACTAACAATTTCCTAAATGCTGATTGTATTCTGGGTGGTAAGAGGAGATACAGAGTTTGAAAAAGGCAAAAATCCTGCCCTCAACTCTTAAATGGAAAAATAGATGAATGGATGAAAAAACATATACTAGACACTAAGCTCCTTTAGGATAAGGATTCTGTCTTATTTATCTTTGTACCTATCCTTGTTCAGGATACTGTTATTAATAATTTGTATTATTGGTAATAATAATAGTTAACATTTATGGAGGGTTTTAAAATTTACAAAGCATTTTGTGCATCTTATTTTAATTGGTCCTCAAAATAATTTATTCTCCCATTTTACAGATCAGGAAATTGAGGCTCAGAGAGGAGGGTGCTTAATTCATACTTAGATCCCTGAATCTACAGTGTCTTTGCTAACTACCCTTGCAGAACAGATGATTCAGGATGGTTTGGAATGTGTCTTTCCCTGCAAACGAGTTCTTCCCACGACCTGGGAGTTATGACAAATTGCTGTACATTTTGCTGAACTTTTCACAGTGACAGTAGAGTAATCTCAAAGGGTAAATTGGAAGCAGAGCTTTGAAACACTGTGAAGAAGAGGTCTGGTCTATCCAATCACATTCACAGTGAGGTTGAAGGGAAAGGAGATGAAAATTCAATAATTTTTCTACCTTGCTTGAAAATCCCATTTCTTTCTATAGGATAAAATAGGTTGTGTCTATACCCCATCAGAACAAGCAGTTCATTCAATGAAGAAATTCAATCAAACTCATAATCTAGTGTTGTATAGACTCCAAAAGAGGAGGCTGGCTGCAAATTCCTTTACTTGGAATTAAATTAGATTCAAATATTATTTATAATTTACTACAATTTCTCCTACCTGTGCAAATGTACCTTAAAAGTGAATAATTATATTAAATATATAACTAGTCATACATAATTACATTATATACAACTAAGCATATGATTACATCACATAACTAATTATATATAATGACTACATACAAGATATAATTTTATTTTTAAATAAAATTTTTCATTCTACTATCTCTAACATGTACATAAACACATTTGATGCAATTTGCTCCTATAGAGTGTTCTCAGATTAGACAGGATAGACTTTTGTGATTTTCCAGGCACATCGGTGATGTGGCAAATGCCACAATGTGCTCTCTGAGCATCTGGGTCTCTTTAGGAACCTTCTTTCACAACTGTAGATTGGGGATCTTATATCCTTAAAGGAAGCTAGTCTCAATGATCTATACATCCAGCCTATAATAAATGTTTGCTGTTAACAACGAAGGTAGCAAAGAGCAAGGTTATGTCACGGTGACATGAGACAAAATTGAATGGAAGCATTGTTCTCACCCAGAATGAAAAACACAAATAAAATCAGTGAAAAATCCATTGGTCTGTTTTATTTTGCCTTAAGCAAAGGGTTGAATCTGACAGTATAGAACATCTTCTATCTCACCATTTACCAGTAGAATGTAAACTCTGTGGGCAAGGACCATTTCATTTTTTACTTTATATCTCCGGTGTATAGCACAGTGCCTGCACATAGTAGGTGGTTAATAAATGCTTATTGAATTGTACTGAATGGTTATCCCTCTCCTTCCTCCAAGCACCTATTTTATATTTCATTCTTAAGTGTTAACTATTCTTCCTAAATATATTACCCTTCCCAAGATTATTTGCATTGTAATAAAATGCTCTTACAGACTGAAAAGGCTTTAAAAGGATAGATTTCTATCATTGGGATCAAAAGTGCATATCAAAAATATAATTACTCACTTCAACATTTTACCAAGTGTTATCCTAACAACTATCTTCTGTGATGTTTTAATGGACTGATTCTGTCTGGATCCTAAATTTTAATATGGAAGAGACTTAAAACCTCCAGATATAGTCTGATCAAGATAGAGTATGGTAGGACTTCTACCTCCCTAGTTCCAGATAGGGCTCTTGGTCTCTGACATTTCTCTAGTGCTCTGTTTGCTCTTTGGCCCTAATTATAATGCTCAAACTCTTTGACATCTTGTGTTCTCAAACTTCCCGTGGTTTCCTCTCCCCCTGTTCTCTAAGCTGGGATCCTTACCTTATGTTTGTGGGGAAAAAATGAGGCCATTTGTCGTGAATCATCTCTTTTCCCCTCGTCCTCCATCCCCATCTCACATTATGAAGGGGCCTTACTCCTTCACAAGACTAAACCTTCTACCTGTTCAAGTGATCCTATTCCTTCTTGCCTCTTCCAGCATATCGTGCCCTCTGTCATCTCCACTGTAACACTTAATTCTGAGCTTTCCCTGTGCCTACTAGTTCATTTTCTAATGTCTACAAATATGTCCATGTCTCCCCATGCTGGAAAAACCCTAATCTGATTCTTCCATACCTGGTAACTATCATCTAATATCTCTTCTGCCTTTTTCTAGCTAAATTCCTTGACTCTGACTGTTATTGTTGTTCATCCTTCATTCTTTTTTAAAAAATTATTTATTTTTAGTTTTCAATATTCATTTCTATAAGATTTTGTTACAAATTCTTCTCCCCATCTCTCCCCTACCCCCACCGCCAAATAGTGAGCCTACTGAATACCCCTTCCCCAATCTGTTCTCTCATATCCTCCCCCCATACCCACCCCTAACTTTCTAGTAGGGCAAGAAGGATTTCTATACTCCAGTGCCTGTATATCTTATTTCCCATTTGCATGTAATATGCATTAACATTTGTTTTTTTGGAAATTTTGTCTTTCCCTTCTTCCCTCCTCACCCACTCCCACTGGGAAGATAAGCAATTCAACATAGGTTGTACATGTGTAGTTATGCAAAACATTTCCATAGTAGTTATATTGTGAAAGACTAACTGTATTTCCCTCTATCTTATCCAGCCCCCACTTATTCTATTTTCTACTTTAACCCTTTCCCTTTTCAAAAGTGTTTTCTTTCCCAGTTTTTCCTCCACTTCTCTTACTTGATTTTAAAAATCCTTCTTGAGCTCTTCCATGGTCTGTGATCAATTCATATTTTTCTGGGAAGCTTTTGATGCAGGACTTCTGACTTCATTGTCCTCCTCCAGTTCCATGCTTTGATCCTTTTTGTCCCCAAAAAGGATTGTATGGTCTGATTGCACTTCCTCATCTTGCCAGTTACTTGACTTTTGAGCTCTTTGCCAAGGTAGAACTCTGCTTACAGAATGGAGAAAGCTTTGTCCCAAATTGCTGGGGTTTTTGCAGCTGCTGGAGCTATTAGTTGGGTGCCTTCTCTATAGACATCACAAGCTCTGGCTCACTGGCCACTCACCCCAGGACCACCACCAAAGACTGTGTTCCAGATTCAGACAGGTTAAAGCAAGAGTGGTTACCCTCTGAATGGTCGCTTGATCCCCCTATGATTTGCAGGCCATGAACTCTGAAAGCAGCCATGCAGCATTGTAGTGCCTCAGCCTCCACAGCTTCTTGCCCCAGGGGTAGAGGCTGAGCTGAGCTGTTTCTTCATCCTTACATCAGAGTTCCTGACTGACATTTTATTTTTTCTTTGCAGTATATGGGTTGAGGAGTCAGGAAACCACCATAGCTACTGGTGATTCACTCTCCTGAAGTCTGCCCTGGTTGGTTTGGACTCTGGTTGGGGCTTCCCTGGGGACGGAACTGTGGCTCACTGGGGACTACACATGGCTCACAGTACGCTATGATAAACCTTTCCTGTCGGCCTTCCAGGCTGCCTTCAGTGGGAGATTTGTTTCTCTCTGTCTCTTTGTGGGTTCTGTAGCTTTAAAATTTGTTTAAATTAATTTTTTACAGGTATTGGAGATGATTGAGACTGGAGACCACACCAAGTTTGTGCTTTTACTCCACCATCTTGGCTCTGCCCCTTTTTATCTTTATTCTTATTTTTTGGGGGGCCCTTTTTGGAGGGCAATTGGGGTTAAGTGACTTGCCCAAGGTCACATAGATAGTAAGTGTGTCAAGTGTCTGAGGCTGGATTTGAACTCAAGTCCTCCTGACTCCAGGGCTTGTGCTCTATTCACTGTGCCACCTAGCTGCCCCTTCATTCTTGAAGAATGGTCTTGAAGAGGACCAATGACTTCAGGAAAATGATATCTTGACTTGCAAGTGAATTAGACACACATAAGATTACTTATCTTTAGTTTTCAATATTCACTTCCATAAGATTCTGAGTTTCAAATTTTCTCCCCATCTCTCCCCCCCCAAGACAGTATGTAATTTGATATAGGCTCTCTATATATATTTATATTGAACCTGTTTTTATATTAGTCATGTTGTAAAGAAGAATTAGAACCAATGTGAGAAACCAGCAGAAAGAAGGAACAAGTAAAAAAAAAAGAAAAAAAAGCAAATAATATGCTTCAATCTGCCTTCAGACTTCATAGTTCTTTTTCCTAATGTAGGCAGCATTTTCCATTAGCAGTCCTTAGGAATTGCTGTAATCTTCATGGGAGTTGAAGATATTCTCCACCCATTAATAGGCTTCAGGTAGAGCCCATTAAATGAAGCTTGATTAGGGAGGCTTGTTTTGTGGGAAGGCCCATACCTTTTGCCAAGCTCTAATTCGGCACTGGGTCAGGAGGGTTGTGATGCCCTCTGACTCTGAGAAGTCTATATATACTCTGAGGTTAGCATTTTGCTTGGCAGCTCACTTATTAGAAGAATATTCCAATGATTTGACCAGACAAGACTCTGGGTAGCAGTTCTGGTTTTGAAAACCCAGATGCTGGTGCTTCTCTATATGGTAACTAAGTATGTATTGCTATGGTCAGACAGATCTGTTAGAAGCCTTGTCTGTTGATCTGTGCTATTTTCTCTGCTTGTAATTTCTGCTTATAATTTCTGTTTACATTTTCTCTGAAGTTCAGAGAGCTGACTTTTCCCCTAAACTAAGTGAATTATATGTTTTTAATTAAAGTAAGATTGTTGGCCCCTTTAAAGTTGTTTTCCTTTAGAAAAGCAGACCAAAGAACCTGTGCTAGCAGCCATCCTGGGTGTGCCAGTGTGGTTGTTGTTACAGTTCTTGGATCCTTGCATTGCTGAGAAGAGTTAAGTCTATCAAAGTCAGTCATTGCACAATGTGGTTGTTACTATGTGTGATGTCCTCCTGGTTCTGCTCACTTCACTCAGCATCAGTTCATTCAAGTCTTTTCATGTTTTTCTGAAGTCTTTCTGCTCATCATTTCCTATAGCACAATAGTATTCCTTTACATTCATAAACCACCACTTATTCAGTCATTCCCCAGTTGATGGGTATGCTCTTTATCTCCAATTCTTTGACATCAGAAAAGATCTGCTATCAATATTTTTGTACATGTGGATCCTTTTCCCATTAGTATAATCTCTGCAATACAAACACAAAAGTAGTATTGCCAGGTATGCACAGATGGATAGCTCTTTGGGCTGTTTCGTGATGTTAACCAATCTCATAGGTGTGATGTGTCTCTGACTACTCCTTCTCTTGGATCCTCTTCCAGGTCACATCCTTTAACCACTGGGGTGTCTCAAGGCTCTATCCTCAGCTTTTTTCTCTTCTCCCTCTATATTATTTCACTTTGTGATCTCCTCAGCTCCCTTAGATTTAATGACCATCTCTGTGTTGACGATTCTCAATTCTACAGTTTCTACAAACTTATTGCTTCCCTCCAGTCTTGCATCTTGCCTTTCAGAATATTTTAATTAATCTTTTATTTATTTATTCTTAGTTTTCAATATTCATTTCCATAAAATTTTGAGTTACAAATTTTCTCCCCATCTTTCCCCTACCCTCACCTCGAGCCTACTGAATACCCCTTCCCCCAATCTACTCTATCTTATATCCTCTCCCATCCCCCTCTAACTTTCTAGTAGGGCAAGATAGATTTCTATACCCCAATGACTGTATATCTTATTTCCCAGTTGCATGTAAAAAACCACTTTTTTTAACATTTGTTTTTAAAACTTTGATTTCCAGATTCTTTCCCTTCTTCCCTTCTCACCCACCCTCACTGGGAAGACAAGCAATTCAATATAGGTTGTACATGTTTAGTTATTCAAATATTTCCATAGTAGTTATATTGTGGAAGACTAACTATCCCGCCCCCAACGTATTCTATTTTCTACTTTGACCCTGCCCCTTTTCAAAACTGTTTGCTTCTAACTACCCTCTCCTCCAATTTGCCCTCCCTTCTATCATCCCCCCTCTTATCCCCTTCCCCCCTACTTTCCTGTTGGGTAAGATACCCAATTGAGTGTGTATGTTATTCTCTCCTTAAGCCAAATTCAATGAGAGTAAGGTTGACCCATTCCCTTTCACCTTCCTGCTTTTCCCCTCCATTGTAACAGTTTTCTCTTGCCTCTTTTATATGAGATAATTTACCCTATTCTATGTCTCCCTTTCTCCTTCTCCCATTATATTCCTCTCAATTTTATTTTTTAAATATCATCCCTTCCTATTGCCTTTCTTGAACTGGATGTTTAGTAGACATCTTAAACTCAACATGTCCAATATAGAATTCATTTCTTTCCCACCTAAACCCCATGCACACAAACATATTCATATAAATTCAATGAACATATATAATCCATCCATGTACAAACATGCACATGTAGACATATAGATATATACATAGAAGCATAATAAACATTCATATAACACATATACACAAAAATTCATGGTAGATACATAGATAATACAAATATAATCACATGCATATATTTATACAGATTCATAGATTTTATATACACATAAATATAGTATATTTGTATGCATGTATACACACATACATACACACATATAAATTTGGAATCAGCCTGGCTTCTTTTACTCTGATTACCTATATAGCAAGATCTATGCTTTCATTGTTTCATAGGGAACTCCCAGGGGAGTAATGCAATTTGCTAGTACACATCAGAACCTGTCATTTCAAACATTAGAGTTTTAGGTGTTTGCCTGAGGCACTGTGGATTTAAATGACCAACCTAGTGTCATAAAGTCAGCACAGTGAAAGGAAAGTTTTGAAGCAGATCTGTCAGAGCCTGGGACAGGCTGTCTATCCGGCATTCAGTACTGCTTATCCAACATTAATAGTAGCCATTTGTGTAGCACTCTTGAGATTTGTAAAGTTATTTGCATGTATTATCTCATTTAACCTTTAAAATACTCCTATATGGTTAGTACTTTTATTATCCCCACTTTATAGACAAAGAAATTGAGACTCAGAGAAAGTAAATAAATGATTTTTCCTGGTTCACAAAGTTAGAAAGAATCAGGCAGGATTTGCTTTTTTTTTTTTTTTGAGGGGGGAAGGCAATGCAATTGAGGTTAAGTGACTGGCCCAAGGTCACAAGGCTAGTTAAGTGTCTGAGGCGGGATTTGAACTCAGGTTCTCCTAACTCCAGGGCCGGTGCTTTATTCACTGTACCACCTAGCTGCCCCTCAGGCAGGATTTGAATCCAAATCTTTCTGATTCCAAATCCTCTGCTCAATGGACTTGTTTTCAGGCAAAAGTTGGACTAGGTGGCCACAGAGGTCTTTTCTGACTCTGAAATTCTAGTTTTCTGTGATGATATTCTGTCTTCTTTCCTGTCTCCCCTTTCCCCTAGCCCCCATTACTACTCTCTGACCTTCTCTTCTGGTCAGGGCTTGGGACAAACTGGCAGTTGCACACAATTCAAGAAAATGGGGGAACCATGAGCTCTCCTCACCAGGGATTCATTAGGCATAGCTCAGGGCATGGCTTACAACTTTGCTGGTGACTGGGGAGACCAACAGTGAAGTCTGGCTGAAGCTTCCCTGCCAAATGCAGTAACAAATGCTACCTTCTCCATACTTAATGAGCAGGGCTGAATCGTCTGAGCTTTGCAGAACTGTTTGACATAGTCCAAACCCTAAATGCTAAGTGCAAGATTAATGTTTTTATGGGTCTGAGTTGTGTTATTTTCATAATGGGAAACTCTAAAAAGGATAGATTCAGAGTCAGAAATTGAATTGGCTTCAAGATTATGAATATAAATAACAGCCCTAGTTTTACTCAAATTATAGTCAAATGTATACATATATACATTATATGCACATACACATATATACGTGCATGCATATACATGCATGCATGAGTTCATTCATTCTTCATAGAGAATTTCAGGACACAACCACTTGGATCCTGAAGGGGGCAGCAACATTCAAAAAAGTAGTTAGAGAAATAAGCCTGAAAGTTGGCGGCTGGGTAGGTGAGGGTAGGCGGGTGGGGAGCAGTGAGGGATTAATGCTTTCTGAGCTGCCTCTATAATCCTCCATTTTCTGCTCAGCAGAATCATATTCATAGCTAGATTATTCATTATTAAGAGCTTATTTCAGATCAAACTCTGTATGTCAGTAGATTAGGACGCCTGGGAAGATTAGCTCCTCACAGGAGGTGGCTGAAATAAGTTCCGCATCTGATCATTACCGTCAGTGTCCACAGCTTTTTTGATCAAGAATTATGAATTCTGCCAGGAGGAGATGGCATAAGGATTAGGATCCAGCTATGTGTCAGTGAAGTCATGCGAACAAGTCAGAAGTGAGGGGTCACTCTCCTGCCAGCTCCTTAGCATAGGACAGCCAATTACGTGAACTTCAGGAAAATTTCCAGCTATTCGGGGAAAATACAGTAGTGTGAAATCCTGAGAGTAAATCATTTTTGTGGGCTCAGGATGGCATCTTTTTTTTGCCCAAAAGTAGTGTTTATTTTTTGCAGATGAGCACAGTAATTGCTGTAGTTATAAGCTGTTGGGGGCTTTTATTTTTATTATTTGCTGTCATCATCATCATCATCATCATCATCTTCATCATCATCTTCATCATCATCATCATCTTCATCTTCATCTTCATCTTCATCTTCATCTTCATCTTCATCTTCATCATCATCATCATCATCACCAACTAAGCACAAGGAGGGAGAATACAAGAAAATGTGTGAAATTGAATTTCCCCCCAGAACTCAAAATACTTAGCATGCCTCCTTCCCTTTTCTAATGTCTATATCCAGATTTATAACTAGGAATTATTTTTTTAATTTATTAAATTTATTTATTTACTTTTAGTTTACAGCATTCAGTTCCACAATTCCTTGAGTTCCAGATTTTCTCCTCCTCCTTATCCTGCCTCCTCCCCCCATGGCAGCATGCAATCAAATATAGATTCTACAAATAACTAGGAATTATTTTGCCAGGGGAAAGTGGCTTGAAGTTTTCCCCAGATTGAGGGAAAAGGAGATGGACATCGCCACGTCTGGGAAAGCAGAGAGTCCTAACATTAGGACAAAGCTACCACTGTCAGGCTGTCGAAAATGTGTGAGGACAGCATGGAGGTTCAGGAGAGGACCTCCTCTCTAACTTTTTATCTTATTTAAAACAATCATCCTTGCTATTTGGGCGCTGGATGCTGTGGTTTCTACACTGGTGAAAGATTTTAAGTGCTGTCAGCACCCTTTAAATTCAGTGTCCTGAGAAAAAGCTCCAGTTGCCCAACCCGGGTTGTATACTTGTCCAAATCTTAGGGAATTATGCCTGGGAAATTGATCAGAGGTATTGAAATGTGGTAAGAGGGAGTTTTTTGACTAACCTAGCCTGTTTGGCAACTGTGAATGATAGGAACCCTATAGGGGATACAGGACTGAATAAAATCAGTTTTGGAGCATACCAACAGTGGTTTAAGGGGGCAGTCTTAAGATTGCCCCCTTAAACCACTGTTGGTATGCTCCAAATGCCTGAGGCCAACTGCAGGTGGAACATACCTGAAAGGAGTAAGAAATTGTTGCTCTAAGTACAAAGACTCAATCTCCTGCTTTTCGGTGGGATAGTAGCTACTTGGTGATGGATTGGATAGCTATTTTTGCTATATAAATCTATGTTTGATTTATTAGAGATCATGAGAGTCATAACCCAAACATTTCTACCAACCTGGGGACAAATGTCATTTTTCTTCTTGGTAAAGCCATGGAATACCCAGTTCTGATTAATTTGTTTATTCATACATTTATTCATTCAACAAACATATATTACTTCTCTGCTATTTGCTGAAAAACAAATTCCATCGTTTGACATTTAAAGTCTTTTACAATTTGGTCCCAATCTTTCCTTCCAGACTTACCCAATCTTACTTTTGATCATGAATTCTGTGTTCTAAACAAATTGAGCTAATTATTGCTCCCCATATGACATTCTATCTCCCACTTTCAAGTTTTTGCACTAGCCTAATGTGTTTTCCTTCATTATCTCTGCTTTTGAAATTCCTAGCTCCCTTTAAGGTTCATCTCAAATTTTACCTCCCAAATGATACCTTTCCTGGTGTTCCCCCTCCCCCATTTTTAATGTTTCCCTCCATGAAATTTTTAAAATTTATTTTGCATAAAATTTGTATGCACTTATCTGTGCACAAGCCAACCCCTTCCCCCCAACCCCCAGCAGAATGCAAGATCCCTGAGGGCAGGGATTGTTTTCAATTTTACCTTTGTATCCCCAGAGTCTATCTCATTAATTCCCAGTGATTATCCCCTAGTATCCCAGTTACTATCCCCATAGTAAACCCTTAATAAATGCTTGTTGAAATTAATTAAATTAAACAAACTGGAGAGAGTCACAGAGACTTAAAAAAACTAGAGAACAAGGCAGATTCCCTATATTCAAAGGACTCATCCTATAGTCAGAGATGTGTGTGTGTGTGTGTGTGTGTGTGTGTGTGTGTGTGTGTGTGTGT